>NC_135237.1:15527519-15833233 GCF_051348905.1 Ranitomeya variabilis
CTCACAAGTTACAGGTGTACATCCTCACAAGTTACAGGTGTACGGCCTCACAAGTTACAGGTGTACGGCCTCACAAGTTACAGGTGTACGTCCTCACAAGTTACAGGTGTACGGCCTCACAAGTTACAGGTGTACGGTCTCACAAGTTACAGGTGTACGTCCTCACAAGTTACAGGTGTACGTCCTCACAAGTTACAGGTGTACGGCCTCACAAGTTACAGGTGTCCGTCCTCACAAGTTACAGGTGTCCGTCCTCACAAGTTACAGGTGTACGTCCTCACAAGTTACAGGTGTACGTCCTCACAAGTTACAGGTGTACGTCCTCACAAGTTACAGGTGTACGGCCTCACAAGTTACAGGTGTACGTCCTCACAAGTTACAGGTGTACGTCCTCACAAGTTACAGGTGTACGTCCTCACAAGTTACAGGTGTACGTCCTCACAAGTTACAGGTGTACGTCCTCACAAGTTACAGGTGTACGGCCTCACAAGTTACAGGTGTACGTCCTCACAAGTTACAGGTGTACGTCCTCACAAGTTACAGGTGTACGGCCTCACAAGTTACAGGTGTACGTCCTCACAAGTTACAGGTGTACGTCCTCACAAGTTACAGGTGTACGGCCTCACAAGTTACAGGTGTACGGCCTCACAAGTTACAGGTGTACGTCCTCACAAGTTACAGGTGTACGTCCTCACAAGTTACAGGTGTCCGTCCTCACAAGTTACAGGTGTCCGTCCTCACAAGTTACAGGTGTCCGTCCTCACAAGTTACAGGTGTACGGCCTCACAAGTTACAGGTGTACGGCCTCACAAGTTACAGGTGTACGTCCTCACAAGTTACAGGTGTACGTCCTCACAAGTTACAGGTGTACGGCCTCACAAGTTACAGGTGTACGTCCTCACAAGTTACAGGTGTACGGCCTCACAAGTTACAGGTGTACGTCCTCACAAGTTACAGGTGTACGGCCTCACAAGTTACAGGTGTGCGGCCTCACAAGTTACAGGTGTACGTCCTCACAAGTTACAGGTGTACGTCCTCACAAGTTACAGGTGTACGTCCTCACAAGTTACAGGTGTACGTCCTCACAAGTTACAGGTGTACGTCCTCACAAGTTACAGGTGTACGTCCTCACAAGTTACAGGTGTACGTCCTCACAAGTTACAGGTGTACGTCCTCACAAGTTACAGGTGTACGTCCTCACAAGTTACAGGTGTACGTCCTCACAAGTTACAGGTGTACGTCCTCACAAGTTACAGGTGTACGGCCTCACAAGTTACAGGTGTACGGCCTCACAAGTTACAGGTGTACGTCCTCACAAGTTACAGGTGTACGTCCTCACAAGTTACAGGTGTACGTCCTCACAAGTTACAGGTGTACGGCCTCACAAGTTACAGGTGTACGTCCTCACAAGTTACAGGTGTACGTCCTCACAAGTTACAGGTGTACGGCCTCACAAGTTACAGGTGTCCGTCCTCACAAGTTACAGGTGTACGTCCTCACAAGTTACAGGTGTACGGCCTCACAAGTTACAGGTGTACGTCCTCACAAGTTACAGGTGTACGTCCTCACAAGTTACAGGTGTACGGCCTCACAAGTTACAGGTGTACGGCCTCACAAGTTACAGGTGTCCGTCCTCACAAGTTACAGGTGTCCGTCCTCACAAGTTACAGGTGTACGTCCTCACAAGTTACAGGTGTACGGCCTCACAAGTTACAGGTGTACGTCCTCACAAGTTACAGGTGTACGGCCTCACAAGTTACAGGTGTACGTCCTCACAAGTTACAGGTGTCCGTCCTCACAAGTTACAGGTGTACGGCCTCACAAGTTACAGGTGTACGTCCTCACAAGTTACAGGTGTACGGCCTCACAAGTTACAGGTGTACGTCCTCACAAGTTACAGGTGTACGTCCTCACAAGTTACAGGTGTACGTCCTCACAAGTTACAGGTGTACGTCCTCACAAGTTACAGGTGTACGGCCTCACAAGTTACAGGTGTACGTCCTCACAAGTTACAGGTGTACGTCCTCACAAGTTACAGGTGTACGTCCTCACAAGTTACAGGTGTACGTCCTCACAAGTTACAGGTGTACGGCCTCACAAGTTACAGGTGTACGTCCTCACAAGTTACAGGTGTACGTCCTCACAAGTTACAGGTGTACGGCCTCACAAGTTACAGGTGTACGGCCTCACAAGTTACAGGTGTACGGCATCTGGGTGTAAAGCATTTTAGAAATGTAAAGAACTTTGTTCTTGAGCAATAATTAAGTTACATTTACATAAACCTTGACAGCGGCCCTTTCCATCATCATGTGCCCTGTTGCAGTTTCCAGGTGGGGTGAGTGCTGGCATGTCCCCGGGTATGTTGGGCCACACACGTCCTAATACAGCCAGGCAGTGAGTAGAGAACAATGGAGCAGGCTCACAGCTGTCCCTGGAACAAAGAGATGCAGGAGATTCCTATATGTCCTGCAGGAGGCGCTGCAACCTCTGCTACAGCACATGAATGTGCAGCCATAGATTGGGGGGGGGGGGTGCAGAGAACAAATCATAATGCCTGAGCTTCATTCCCCCTGGAAGAGCAGAGCTGGTTGGATCAGCCGCACAGAGATGCCTGTGAGCTCTGGAGCAGGATCAGCCCTCTCCTCTCAGTACCTCCTGTCCCTCATCAGATGCTGAACGCTGCAGACCCCCTGACCAATGCAGCACGACTGGGGGGCTCATCCAGACACTGACAGCACTGGAGGGCATCTTCCCAGGGACAAGAAGTGATCTACATCTCACCCTCCACTGGAAAATCTTCCCCGAACCTCAAAGAAAAAGCATCAGGCGCAGAGGACAGGAGTCATCCTCCCCATCCTCCCCTTCCCATCTGACAAAGCCGGTGGGTTAACCATTTCTGCACAATCGCAATCTCTGCACCGCCTGCATGGTCTGACGGAGACTCCTCATCCGCCTTTGTCTAGGTGGGCTCTTGACCATCACCTCCATCATCGTCATTCAACAAAATTACGGATAAACAAGGACGGATCAATAGCAGGTGTAATTGACGGTGGGCGAGAGCCAATCTGCAGCCTCGTCCCTCCATATCCCTGGTAACATCTGACCCCCTCCTATCTGCAGTGCACATCTCAGAAAAAAAAAGAAGACCACGAGCCGGATGGAGGGAGCAGCATCTGAATGAAGAATTCATCCTCAGAGACCCTTCCTCCTCCTCTGCCTCATCTCAGCAGACTGAAGACCCTGCAGATGAAGACCTCCCATTTGCATTGAATGGACCTCTGAGGGCCGCGGCAAGAACAGACTGCAGAGCCCAGAACAATCCATTGGGCAGAGACTGACCTCCCTTTATTTACCGGTAACTACCCCCCCATTGGCGCACATTGTTTATGGGGTAACGCCACCCGTGTCCTGCAATGCAGGCAACAAAGAACTGTCAATCTCAGTCCTCAGCTTAATGCAATTCATCAGCGCTTAGCAGATTGGAAATTATTGCTTTTCACAGGCTCCTTGGCCTTCTCTCCATCGTTGTTCTGCTTGTGAAGATCTCTGCCAGCATGGGCACTGTCTTGTCCTTGTCCCCAGGCTCTCGGAAAGCCAGCCTGTACGATGACGGCTCAGGATCTCTGGCACATTACACAAGTGTCAGCAAAAGCAGTGGACAGAAGCCCGACAAGGCGCTGAAACGACACTCCATGTTCATCCCTGCTCTCACCTGGAAGAGACTGGTGGCCTCCACCAAGAAGAAGACATCAAGGAAGGGCACCGCTAACAACAATTACCAAAAGGATGTCGCCCATTTAAACCACGAGAATGTGAAAAAATCATTGTCTTGTGCCAATCTCTCCAGCTATGACAGTCAACCCCTGGCACCGCTGAGCTCCAAGCAGATATCCTCCATCAAGAAGGTCTCAAACACCACCGGTGGTGGTTCTCCGAAGAGAGTCATAGTGCAAGCTTCCACTGGTGAACTACTGAAATGCCTTGGAGAATTCCTTTGCAGAAGATGCTACCGACTGAAACACTTATCCCCCACAGACCCTATTCTATGGCTCCGTAGTGTGGACCGCTCCTTGCTTCTCCAAGGATGGCAAGATCAGGCCTTCGTCACCCCGGCCAACGTGGTTTTTGTCTACTTGCTCTGCAGGGATGTCATTGATGGGGACTCTGTGGCCACCGAGCATGACTTGCAAGCCACTCTCTTGACTTGCCTATACCTATCCTACTCTTACATGGGTAATGAGATCTCCTACCCTCTAAAACCATTTTTGGTAGAAGCAGGCAAAGATGCCTTCTGGGACCGATGTCTTTGCATCATTGATGCCATGAGTGCCAAGATGTTGAGAATTAACGCTGACCCACACTATTTCACCCAGGTGTTTGCTGACCTAAAAAATGAGGGTAACCGTGATGAATTCTCCAGAGTACTTGATCGGTGACTGTTCTTGAGAGAGTAGACCAAGCTCCGTCACAGGTCAGGACTGAAATCCCTGGCTGACAACAACGATCCAGTAGCCAAAAAAAAATCTAAAAGGACAAAATGGGACCACATTAAACCTTTTGTGCATTGTCTACATTGAGAGGTGGTGGAGAATTTGAGGCAGCGTAACCTCCAACCAATGTGCATATTTGTTTTTGGGCCAGCAAGTGCCTCGCGCTCACATCACCACCTGTCCCTTTCCTTATGAAGACTGATACTTTACTTTTTCTCAATGTCATCCCAAAGCGAACACCGGACTCTTGCCTCTTTTACAAATACATACAATCCAGGGAGAGGAACGTAAATGGGAACGAGATACTCAATGGATTCCATGTTCTCTCCACCACCCGCTGACAGGGTGGGCCCGGATGTATATTTGCACTGATATAAGTAGCCCCAGCCTCGCTTGGCTGCTGGGTCCAGGTTTTAGAGATAGGTAATGGTGGACGATGCCGTCCTCTTCCGAGTCCCTCCAGAAATGTGACATTTGTGATGGGTCTGATGTTGCTTTCCTTCTGATGTCTGCAGGTTGTGTGGATGTTTCCTCTTGCTTCCCTCAAAGTGTTTCCAAAATCATCACTGTCAGAATCAATATCTGTTGCAGTTACTCCAATGATTTTAACTTATGTCGACTCCTGATGGTGTCTTGTAGGTTTGGTCCCAGCTTCAGACAATATGTCCCTCATAGCCTGTGCTCCGGTCCAGGTCACTATCTCACTCATAGTCTGGTCCCAGTCACTATGTCACCCGGTTCTGGTCACTATGTCCCTCATAGCCTGGGCTCTGGTCCAGGTCACTGTATAACTCATAGTCTGGTCCGAAATCCCCGTCACTATGTCACCCGGCTCTGGTCACTTTGTCACTCATAGTCTTGGCCTTGGTCACTATGTCACTCATAGTCTTGGACTCGGCCCTGGTAACTATGTCACTCATAGTCTGGGCTGTGGCCCTGGTCGCTAAGTCACTTGTTTTCTGGGCCCTGAGCCCCAGTCGCTATGTCAGTCATAGTCTTGGCCCAGGGGTCATTATGTCACCATAGTTTTGGCTGTGGCCCTGGTCACTGTGCACTTGTGTCCTGGGCTCCAGATCTCAGTCACTATGTCTCTCATAGTCTTGGTCCAGGGGACACTTTGTCACTCATAGTCTTGGCCGTGGCCCTGGTCACTATGTCACTTGTGTCCTGGGCCCCAGCTCCCAGCCACTATATCACTTATAGTCTTGGCCCAGAGGGCATTATGTCACTCATTGTCTTGACCCAGGGGGCACTTTGTCACTCATAGTCTTGGCCCAGGGGGCACTCTGTCACTCATAGTCTTGGCCCAGGGGGCACTTTGTCACTCATAGTCTTGGCCCAGGGGGCACTCTGTCACTCATAGTCTTGGCCCAGGGGGCACTCTGTCACTCATAGTCTTGGCCCAGGGGGCACTCTGTCACTCATAGTCTTGGCCCAGGGGGCACTCTGTCACTCATAGTCTTGGCCCAGGGGGCACTCTGTCACTCATAGTCTTGGCCGTGGCCCTGGTCACTATGTCACTTGTGTCCTGGGCCCTGAACCCCAGCCACTATGTCACTCATAGTCTTGGCCCAGGGGGCACTTTGTCACTCACAGTCTTGGCCCAGGAGACAGTATGTCACTCATAGTCTTGTCCCAGGGGGCACTTTGTCACTCATAGTCTTGGCCGTGGCCCTGGTCACTATGTCACTTGTGTCCTGGGCCCCAAACCCCAGCCACTATGTCACTCATAGTCTTGGCCCAGGGGGCACTTTGTCACTCACAGTCTTGGCCCAGGAGACAGTATGTCACTCATAGTCTTGTCCCAGGGGGCACTTTGTCACTCATAGTCTTGGCCGTGGCCCTGGTCACTATGTCACTTGTGTCCTGGGCCCCGAACCCCAGTCACTATGTCACTCATAGTCTTGGCCCAGGGGGCACTTTGTCACTCATAGTGTTGGCCCTGGGGACAGTATGTCACTCATAGTCTTGGCCCAGGGGGCACTTTGTCACTCACAGTCTTGGCCCAGGAGACAGTATGTCACTCATAGTCTTGTCCCAGGGGGCACTTTGTCACTCATAGTCTTGGCCGTGGCCCTGGTCACTATGTCACTTGTGTCCTGGGCCCCAAACCCCAGCCACTATGTCACTCATAGTCTTGGCCCAGGGGGCACTTTGTCACTCACAGTCTTGGCCCAGGAGACAGTATGTCACTCATAGTCTTGTCCCAGGGGGCACTTTGTCACTCATAGTCTTGGCCGTGGCCCTGGTCACTATGTCACTTGTGTCCTGGGCCCCGAACCCCAGTCACTATGTCACTCATAGTCTTGGCCCAGGGGGCACTTTGTCACTCATAGTGTTGGCCCTGGGGACAGTATGTCACTCATAGTCTTGGCCCAGGGGGCACTTTGTCACTCATAGTCTTAGCCGTGGCCCTGGTCACTGTGTAACTTATGTCTTGGGCCCCGAACCCCAGTCACTATGTCACTCATAGTCTTGGCCCAGGCTGCTCTTTGTCACTCATAGTCTTAGCCGTGGCCCTGGTCACTGTGTAACTTATGTCTTGGGCCCCAGACCCCAGTCACTATGTCACTCATAGTCTTGGCCCCAAATCCGGTCACATTGTTATATTCCCAGGACTTAGGGTTCCTTCTGTAGCTCGGACGGCCCTAATTGTAATTGTAGCTGTGAATGCTCGTGTGGGGAGAAGTAGGTCTTGTAAGATCATGGTGACCCAATATTTCTCACCGGTCACGCCCGGGCTCTGTTGCTGTTGACTGATCTCCAGGATTATTTCTGGTCACTAATGTTAATGCGCTGATCTGGCTTTAGGTTAATGAGAATTGGATTGACGCGCTCAGAGCCCCCGACATCTCCTTCCTTCCTTCCTTCAGGGGTTTTTTTTGTTTCATTTCACAGAGCTGGGCCTCTACATACAAAACTGGGGTCTGCACGGGGCCGACCATGGATCCCACTGTTTACATAACCCGGATTATCATGTTGTGGTCTATTTGATACATTGTTGCACACAATGAGGGGATTTTTTTTCCAGCATCTGGATACTGTGTTATCTTTAGAGGCAGTGCTTAGGATTTATAGGGGAGTGAATGATGTCGGGGTCTCCCCATTAATGCCCCCATGTGTCCAGTGCAGCTTGCCCATTAGATGTGATGCTTCCGTGCAATGTGTCGTACTTTGCAGAGGAGCTGCCCGCCGCTGCTCTCTATACAGGTGGCCATCTTGAGCGCTGATCCAGGATTTAGATGCACGAGGCACCGGGTACCTAAATCTCTAAGAAATGAATGGGTTGGATTGTCGTTTGGATGCAGGGGGCATTTATTTATTTTTTTCGGGGGGGGGGCACCCTGTTGTGTCTGTATCCGCTGTGCATTGTGTATTTTTGGGGCGCTGCTCGGCTGATACCGCTGCACTTGTGTGTTTATGTGCCGGGATTGTGGGCCGTGCACGGAGATACGATGGAGCTGGGTGCTAATTGTGCCCCCCGGACGTACACCAGTGTGGGGGGGTGACCTACATCTCTGCCTGTGTCTGCAGAGCGAGCAGCCGGGGAGAGAAAAGAACAAAAATAACATTTCTAGAGAATGGCTTCGGAGCAGGGGGGACCGCCAGAGTCGGAGGGGGGACCGCCAGAGTCGGAGGGTGCAGCGCAAGACGGCTATTGTAAGAGATGGCTGTGGATGTAGTTCTCATCAGCAGCGTTATTGGTCTGGTTTATTGGCTCAGGAAGCAAGAATATCTGCGATGGCTGCAACCATCAACCTCTTGGTGTTGGGGAACTATAACTCCCAGCAGTGGGGACTGAAGCGCCCCAGATGGATGCCCACTGGTCTGAGTTTGGGGGTGCCAGGTCCATGAGCAGCATTGTCGCCAATGATGAGCATTATTATTGCCGTGTGGGGTGACATCTGCAGGTCATCGTGTGTGCGAGGGGGGCGCCTCACTATGGGGGGCCATGTATATGACAGTAGTGATGGCAGAGCGGTCATCCTGGGGTCTGTAGTGCCGGCCACACTGGGTTACTGAGAGCCCCACTGGTCATAATGAAGCCCATGGCTAATACATGAAGGTCATGGTGGTCGTACCCTGCTGCTGGGTGATGGACGAGCCAGTGGAGAAAGGAACAAGCTGCTGCGGAACCTCGGGCCGCCTGATCTCCCCCAACAGCAAAAATGGGGCATGTTCCCTCCAACATCTGCAGTCAGGACACCCGCACATTAGGTGGTCCGCTGGCCCCCGCAGCTTCTCCACTCTCCCCTGATGTGTATGAGCCATTGCGGCATTTCCCTATAACCCCCCTATAACCAGCATTGCACGCCGGTGCCCCGGCCACTGGAGAGCGCTTGTCACTACTGACATCACAGGCACTACTTCATCTTCTGTACAGTAGACTGCTTCCCCAGACTGCACAGATGTGTATAATCTGCTGTACAGTAGACTGCATCTCCATGCTGCACAGACCTGTATTATCTACTGTACAGTAGACTGCATCTCCATTCTGCACAGACCTGTATTATCTGCTGTACAGTAGACTGCATCTCTATACTGCACAGCCATGTATTATCTGCTGTACAGTAGACTGCATCTCTATACTGGTCATACCTGTATTATCTGCTGTACAGTAGAGTGCATCTCTATACTGCACATACCTGTATTATCTGCTGTACAGTAGAGTGCATATTCATGCAACACATATTTGTAGTCTTTTACAGTAGACTGCCTCTTTATGCTGCACAGACTTGCATTATCTGCAGTACAGTCAAATGAATTTGTTTTTTTGCACAGACTTATATCTTCTGTAAAGTATCCTGCATCTTTCTGCTGCAGACTTGTGCTACCTGCTGTGCAGTAAAAATGTTGCACTGACTTATATTATTTGCTGCACAGACCTGTATTATCTGCAGTGAATATGGACTGCATCTCTGCATTGCTTAGACCTGTATTACCTGCTGTATAGTAAAAAGTCTTTCTGTACTTAACAGACATGTACTATCTGCTTTACAGTAGACTGCATCTCTATACTGCACAGACATGTATTAACTGCTGTACAGTAGACTGCATCTCTATACTGCACAGACGTGTATTATTTGCTGTACAGTAGACTGCTTCTCTATACTGCACAGATGTGTATTATCTGCTGTACAGTAGACTGCATCTCTATACTGCACAGACATGTATTTTCTGCTGTACACTAGACTGCTTCTCTGTACTGCACAGCCATGTATTATCTGCTGTACAGTAGACTGCGTCTCTGTTCTGCACAGACTTGCATTATCTGCTGTAGAGTAAACTGCTTCTCTGTACTGCACAGACATGTATTTTCTTCTGTACAGTAGACTGCTTCTCTGTTTTGCACAGACTTGCATTATCTGCTGTAGAGTAGACTGCTTCTTTGTACTGCACAGACATGTATTATCTGCTGTACAGTAGACTGCATCTCTGTTCTGCATAGGCATCTATTTGCTGCACAGTAGACTGCTTCTCTGTACTGCATTGACATCTATGTTCTGCTGTACAGTACACTGCATCTCTGCTCTGCACAGACATGTATCATTTGCTGCACAATAGACTGACTCTCCATGGTGAACACCTGTGTTATCTGCTGTATAGTAGATTTGATTACATCTCTGTACTGCACAGACTTGTAATATTTGCTGCAGAGTAGACTGACTCTACATTTTGCACATACTTTTTGCTGTGAAATATCAAAACTTGAAAATCTGTGCCCCCTCTGCAGCCAGCTCTGCCCCTCTATTTAATAACTAAGGGGCTTCAATATCAGGATAAACTCCGAGCAACTCCGGGGTCAAATGAGATTGGCTAAAAATTAAGAGTTTATTTATTTTATTATATTGAGGCCAAAATATAAAATATTGCGGATGTTTGTCCTGGGGATGGTGACGGCAGTGACCTGATCAGCTCCACTGTAGTGTATGGGAATGAGCTGCAATACCACACACAACCTGAGGACAGGTGGGGCGCTGTTTCCAGAAGAAAGCAGCCATGTTTTTCCAATCCTGAACAGCTTTTATTATTTGTTGAGCGACAGGTTATCATTCTTGGGTCGGGGGGTCGGGTATTGATAATGAGAGGATCGATGTCCCCGAGTTCTCCTGTCTGTGGCAATGGATCCGCTGCGTCCTCTCTGCCCAGTGATACTGTGGATAGAATAGAAATGCTTCAATGTCGCCACACTGGATCGCTGCCCTATACCGTGGCGGTGGAGCGCGGCACCGGACTGTACATATTAGAGGCGGTGACCATATTTCATGTCTCGGTGAGTGTGCTGCATGAATTCTGTGTTTGAAGATTTTTTCCCGCAATTTGTAAATTATTTAATTTATAAGGGAACAGAAAAAAAAATGTGAACAAAGTCCGTTCTGGCGGTTTTCTTTGTGTTTCTATGGACGACGCGCGTTTTGTTTGTAGACTTTTTTCTATGTGCGGACACTGGAAATGATTGTTTTCTTCTTGACTGGAGGAGCGCCGCGGCTTCAGAAATTACAAAAAGGAAAAGTAGAAGCCTCCGTCCGCTCTGCGGGCCCTCGCCGGGGTCAGGAGCCGGGCCTAAATGCTTCACCTCAGGAAGTACCGTGAAGACACAATATGGCCGTCCGTGTATGACGAGTACATGTCAGGATGGGGCTGGAAGCAGAGAAAGGGAAATAATATGGATACTGGTAGGTTTGTCTTGTCTGTGCAGGTGTGTGGTTGCTGGATCGAGGCTGGTACTGCGGGCAATGTGGGCACTGTCAGGGCTCCCACCCTCCTACTGATGGGACAGTGGCACTTTTCAATAAAATAAAATGATACAAATGGATTTCTGTTCTGTCCTCTTTACTTCACATTACATGATGGGTTTGAAAATTATTCCTGAATCCACAGCAACATCTAGAAATCAGATGACGAAGCTGAAAATCTGTTACAATATATCAGCTAAGCAATCTGCAGATCTTATCATGGATCTCTGTATACAGGGAGCTCCCCCTAGTGGTGGCTGCAGACAGGATCTTATCACGTATCTCTGTATACAGGGAGCTCCCCCTAGTGGTGGCTGCAGACAGAATCTTATCATGTATCTCTGTATACAGGGAGCTCCCCCTAGTGGTGGCTGCAGACAGGATCTTATCATGTATCTCTGTATACAGGGAGCTCCCCCTAGTGGTGACTGCAGACAGGATCTTATCATGGATCTCTGTATACAGGGAGCTCCCCCTAGTGGTGGCTGCAGACAGGATCTTATCATGTATCTCTGTATACAGGGAGCTCCCCCTAGTGGTGGCTGCAGACAGGATCTTATCATGTATCTCTGTATACAGGGAGCTCCCCCTAGTGGAGGCTGCAGACAGGATCTTATCATGTATCTCTGTATACAGGGAGCTCCCCCTAGTGGTGACTGCAGACAGGATCTTATCATGGATCTCTGTATACAGGGAGCTCCCCCTAGTGGTGACTGCAGACAGGATCTTATCATGTATCTCTGTATACAGGGAGCTCCCCCTAGTGGTGACTGCAGACAGGATCTTATCATGTATCTCTGTATACAGGGAGCTCCCCCTAGTGGTGACTGCAGACATAATCTTATCATGTATCTCTGTATACAGGGAGCTCCCCCTAGTGGTGACTGCAGACAGGATCTTATCATGTATCTCTGTATACAGGGAGCTCCCCCTAGTGGAGGTTGCAGACAGGATCTTATCATGTATCTCTATATACAGGGAGCTCCCTCTAGTGGTGACTGCAGACATAATCTTATCATGTATCTCTGTATACAGGGAGCTCCCCCTAGTGGTGACTGCAGACAGGATCTTATCATGTATCTCTGTATACAGGGAGCTCCCCCTAGTGGAAGCTGCAGACAGGATCTTATCATGTATCTCTGTATACAGGGAGCTCCCCCTAGTGGTGGCTGCAGACAGGATCTTATCATGTATCTCTATATACAGGGAGCTCCCTCTAGTGGTGACTGCAGACATAATCTTATCATGTATCTCTGTATACAGGGAGCTCCCCCTAGTGGTGGCTGCAGACAGTATCTCATCATGTATCTCTGTATACAGGGAGCTCCCCCTAGTGGTGACTGCAGACAGGATCTTATCATGTATCTCTGTATACAGGGAGCTCCCCCTAGTGGTGACTGCAGACATGATCTTATCATGTATCTCTGTATACAGGGAGCTCCCCCTAGTGGTGACTGCAGACAGGATCTTATTATGTATCTCTGTATACAGGGTGCTCCCCCTAGTGGTGACTGCAGACAGGATCTTATCATGTATCTCTGTATACAGGGAGCTCCCCCTAGTGGAGGCTGCAGACAGGATCTTATCATGTATCTCTGTATACAGGGAGCTCCCCCTAGTGGTGGCTGCAGACAGGATCTTATCATGTATCTCTATATACAGGGAGCTCCCTCTAGTGGTGACTGCAGACATAATCTTATCATGTATCTCTGTATACAGGGAGCTCCCCCTAGTGGTGACTGCAGACAGGATCTTATCATGTATCTCTGTATACAGGGAGCTCCCCCTAGTGGAGGCTGCAGACAGGATCTTATCATGTATCTCTGTATACAGGGAGCTCCCCCTAGTGGTGGCTGCAGACAGGATCTTATCATGTATCTCTATATACAGGGAGCTCCCTCTAGTGGTGACTGCAGACATAATCTTATCATGTATCTCTGTATACAGGGAGCTCCCCCTAGTGGTGGCTGCAGACAGAATCTTATCATGTATCTGTATACAGGGAGCTCCCCCTAGTGGTGGCTGCAGACAGGATCTTATCATGTATCTGTATACAGGGAGCTCCCCCTAGTGGTGGCTGCAGACAGGATCTTATCATGTATCTCTGTATACAGGGAGCTCCCCCTAGTGGTGACTGCAGACAGGATCTTATCATGTATCTGTATACAGGGAGCTCCCCCTAGTGGTGACTGCAGACAGGATCTTATCATGTATCTCTGTATACAGGGAGCTCCCCCTAGTGGTGACTGCAGACAGGATCTTACATGTATCTCTGTATACTGGGAGCTCCCCCTAGTGCTGACTGCAGACAGGATCTTATCATGTATCTCTGTATACTGGGAGCTCCCCCTAGTGGTGACTGCAGACAGGATCTTACATGTATCTCTGTATACAGGGAGCTCCCCCTACTGGTGACTGCAGACAGGATCTTATCATGTATCTCTGTATACAGGGAGCTCCCCCTAGTGGTGGCTGCAGACAGGATCTTATCATGTATCTCTGTATACAGGGAGCTCCCCCTAGTGGTGTCTGCAGACAGGATCTTATCATGTATCTCTATATACAGGGAGCTCCCCCTAGTGGTGACTGCAGACAGGATCTTATCATGTATCTCTGTATACAGGGAGCTCCCCCTACTGGTGACTGCAGACAGGATCTTATCATGTATCTCTGTATACAGGGAGCTCCCCCTAGTGGTGGCTGCAGACAGGATCTTATCATGTATTTCTGTATACAGGGAGCTCCCCCTAGTGGTGGCTGCAGACAGGATCTTATCATGTATCTCTATATACAGGGAGCTCCCCCTAGTGGTGACTGCAGACAGGATCTTATCATGTATCTCCGTATACAGGGAGCTCCCCCTAGTGGTGGCTGCAGACAGGATCTTATCATGTATCTGTATACAGGGAGCTCCCTCTAGTGGTGTCTGCAGACAGGATCTTATCATGTATATTAGTATACAGGGAGCTCCCCCTAGTGGCGACTGCAGTCAAGATCTTATCATTTATCTCTGTATACAGGGAGCTCCCCCTAGTGGTGACTGCAGTCAGGATCTTATCATTTATCTCTGTATACAGGGAGCTCCCCCTAGTGGTGACTGCAGACAGGATCTTATCATGTATCTCTGTATACAGGGAGCTCCCCCTAGTGGTGGCTGCAGACAGGATCTTATCATGTATCTCTGTACACAGGGAGCTCCCCCTAGTGGTGGCTGCAGACAGGATCTTATCATGTATCTCTGTATACAGGGAGCTCCCCCTAGTGGTGACTGCAGACAGGATCTTATCATGTATCTCTGTATACAGGGAGCTCCCCCTAGTGGTGACTGCAGACAGGATCTTATCATGTATATTAGTATACAGGTAGCTCCCCCTAGTGGTGACTGCAGACAGGATCTTATCATGTATCTCTGTATACAGGGAGCTCCCCCTAGTGGTGACTGCAGACAGGATCTTATCATGTATATTAGTATACAGGTAGCTCCCCCTAGCTGTGGCTGCAGACAGGATCTTATCATTTATCTCTGTATACAGGGAGCTCCCCCTAGTGGTGACTGCAGACAGGATCTTATCATGTATCTCTGTATACAGGGAGCTCCCCCTAGTGGTGACTGCAGACAGGATCTTATCATGTATATTAGTATACAGGTAGCTCCCCCTAGCTGTGGCTGCAGACAGGATCTTATCATTTATCTCTGTATACAGGGAGCTCCCCCTAGTGGTGACTGCAGACAGGATCTTATCATGTATCTCTGTATACAGGGAGCTCCCCCTAGTGGTGACTGCAGACTGGATCTTATCATGTATCTCTGTATACAGGGAGCTCCCCCTAGTGGTGGCTGCAGACAGGATCTTGCTGATAACGTGCTGCAATCATCTTGCCTTCAACTTTGACCAAGTTTCCTGTGCCTTTGTAGCTCACAAACCCCCAGAACATCAGTGATCCACCTCCATGCTTTACAGTAGGAATGGTGTTCCTTTCATCATAGGCCTTGTTGACCTCTCTCCAAATATACTGTTTATGGTTGTGGCCAAAAAGTTCAGTTTTGGTCTCATCTGTCACGGAGTTACCGCGACAGAGCAGTACCAGAAGACCGCAGCGTCTGATGGCTCCTGCTTTGCCGCTGAGAAGCACTTCTCCAGTGTAATAAAGGTCTTGGTTTTCTTTCAGCAGGACAGGGGTTAATAGGCTATGTGGAAATCCCTGCTTTCAGCTGTGCTTGGTTAGGCACTCCTCTCTCCTATAAAGCTACTTCTTTTGCTTTCCCCATGACTCACAATCCAGAAATGCCAGTGGCTGGGTGAAAGATGCAAGAGTCTGTCTGGATCCCAGAAACTCACTCAGCTTTTATGCACACACTGATTACAAGCAAACAGGTCACAGGTGAGGATGTTACCTTTAGTAGCCAGTCACACCCATTTGTGTCAACTTCTGTGCATGTTATCAGGACAAAATCACCAGGGTATGTGAACTTTTGATCAGGGTCATTTGGATGTTTTGGGTTGTCATTATGAGTTAATAAGAGAAAACACAGTAGTCTGACAATAAATGGCTTCACCCAACCACTGACAATGAGTGGAGGAAAAGTGTTGGTGTCATCATTCATATTCTCTGAAAAAAACGCAAAAAAAATAAAAAATTCTGCCGGGGTGTGTAAACTTTTGAGCACAACTGTACCAGTGCAGGGCTCTCAGCCTGGAGTACAGAAAAGATTTGTGCTGGGAGATGAGGATTATTTACACTGGATACAAATGTCTTAAACCTTCAGCTTTGAGGAGTATAATGATAGGTTTTCAGTGTGACGATTTGTTACAATGTGTCAGGCTGCCCAACTCTTGCCCTTATAGCCCTGATTTAGGAGGACGGGTCATGTTGCTGTGCAGAATTGTGCGGGTAGGATTATGCCCCCAATACCATTCCCAATCCTTGGCATCTCATCCATGGTGACTCAGGCAGCGCGGGGACCTCTGTGATGGCCGGGTCTCGGCTGCGGCAGAAGATTGATCCTCGTCCGGCTTCCACTATCATAACAATCGTAAATCTCAGGTACAACACTGATCCATTGAGCTTTTATGGGGGCACTATGACTATCATTAAGGGGGCATTGTGCCTATAATGGGATCACTGACCATTATCGGACCTTATGGCAATCATTGTGGGGGTACTTTGAGAATGCAGGGTCGAAATCGGAGTTTTATTCAGTGTTTTATCTTACCCCCTGAGATCCTGCATAAGGGATCATACAATGTGTCCTGTTATTTCATATAGTCATAGAATGAGGGAGTGAGAGAGGGGGCTGTCTATTGAGCGGCTCTACGACGGCGGCCTTTACCTGCGGGGTCTTTAGGACCAATGTTGCAGTGACTATGGGAGTAACATGGGGCTCTGTGAATGCTGCTCTGGGTATGCGGATGGTGACGAACGTTGGATGCGACTTTCTGTTTTTAGTTATGAAAGGAAATGCAGCTCTGAGGCACAAACTGCAGCTCCAACGGGCGACATTCGGAGTGGAGAGACAGAACCGGCGCCTCCACAAGGGCTTGGAAGGTTTATTATTTGGCAATTTCAGAAGATATTTTGACGTTAAATTCTCAGCGTTTCTTCCGTTGTGGGATCAGATCCGCGGCCAGCGCAGCACCAAACCGATGCGGCCCTTGCGGAACTCTGGCTTGTCTATGTCGGCTCTCATCTCCACGGAGATCGGTCGCTGTCTGCCGCGGTCGGTCATCTGGATGTGGTTGGAGACTTTCACTGAGAATTCCTGATGTCTCCTGTGGGAAGAAGACAGACATGGCGGTCACTACAGGAGAACCGAGCTGTCCTACTCCAGTCACACCCAAAGCAGCGGCACATTTCTTCAGACCGTGATATCCTTGATGTAACAGCCACAATGTTCCCCATAATAGCAGCCATAGAAGCGCCACATTGTTCAGCCTCTAGGCCCCCTGGTGCCCCCATAAAGCCTCTGTAATTGCCAGTCACAGCGCCTCCATGATGGCCATAAAGACTCCCAACGGTAAGCCAGAGTGCCCCTCTTATAGCACTGCAGCCCCTGAAATTGTCAGTCACAGTACTATAACCACAGCCATAAAGCTTCCCTGAATGTCAATCACAGGCGCCCACAAGAGTTACAGAGCCTCCTCAATTCTCAAAATCCCCACAATGATAGCTATGGAGCCCCCATAATTGCCTTAGTCCCCTCACAATGATAGCCATGGAGCCCCCATAATTGCCGGACTATTCACCTGCCGAGCATCACTGGACGTCCTGCCCTGACCAATGACCCTGAGGTTAGAGGGCACATGGGACCCCTGCTGCCCATCTGGCCGGCCCCTCTGACCCAGCAGAGCGGTGACTGATGGCAGTGCTGTCCTGTCCCCTCCTCGGAATACGGCTGTTATCAGGGGGTTCAGCTGAGCCCTGGGGTCACTGTGATTGTCTGGGGTGGTCCGATACATCGGGAATGTTAATGTGAGTGGAGGGTCTGTCTGATCGGCCCACAATGCCCACTGGTTGCCATAAATCACAGCATTAACCCTTAACTCATCCTGACCAGTGTCACAAGGGCTCATTGTTATATAGGGAGCTGTAGAAAGGATGAGTCTGAGCTGCCCCAGGACTGGGGGCTTCTGACTTCACATCCTGTGCCCCCTCCGCCCTGCGCACATGGTGCAGATAGTGATCTGTGGACCACTAATGGGAGGCATGAGGGGACAGACACAGGCCTGTGTGATGGCTGGGGCCACCGCCGGCTAATTGACTTTAATTGATTGCATTAGAGAATATCTAATATATAATTGCCTAGAATACTACTTCCTGCAATTTGTGCCAACTTCCGTGGCTTTGTCCGGAGCTATTGTCCGGAGCTATTGTCCGGAGCTAATGTCCGTAGCTAATGTCCGGAGCTAATGTCCGGAGATAAGTGACGTCACCAGTGTCCTACACCCAGGCAGAGCACAGTGGCCCCAGGCAGAGCACAGGGGCCCCAGGCAGAACATGGGGCCCCAGGCAGAGCACAGGGGCCCCAGGCAGAGCACAGGGGCCCCAGGCAGCATATGGGGCCCCAGGCAGAGCACAGGGGCCCCAGGCAGCATATGGGGCCCCAGGCAGAGCACAGTGGCCCCAGGCAGAGCACACACCAAATCGGAGGCCGAGGGGCCCCGCCAACCAAATCGGAGGCCGAGGAGCCCCGCCCACCAAATCGAAGGCCGAGCGGCCCCGCCCACCAAAGCGGAGGCCGAGGGGCCCGGCCCCGCCCACCAAAGCGGAGGCCGAGGGGCCCCGTCCACCACATCGGAGGCCGAGGGTCCCCGCCCACCAAATCGGAGGCCGAGGGTCCCCGCCCACCAAATCGGAGGCCGAGGGTCCCCGCCCACCAAATCGGAGGCCGAGGGTCCCCGCCCACCAAATCGGAGGCCGAGGGTCCCCGCCCACCAAATCGGAGGCCGAGGGTCCCCGCCCACCAAATCGGAGGCCGAGGGGCCCCGCCCACCAAATCGGAGGCCGAGGGTCCCCGCCCACCAAATCGGAGGCCGTGGGGCCCCGCCAACCAAATCGGAGGCCGAGGGGCCCCGCCCACCAAATCGGAGGCCGAGGGTCCCCGCTCACCAAATCGGAGGCCGAGAGTCCCCGCCCACCAAATCGGAGGATAAGGGGCCCCACCAACCAAATCGGAGGCCGAGGGGCCCCGCCAACCAAATCGGAGGCCGAGAAGCCCCGCCCAACAAATCGAAGGCCGAGCGGCCCCGCCCACCAAAGCAGAGGCCGAGGGGCCCGGCCCCGCCCACCAAAGCGGAGGCCGAGGGGCCCCGACCACCACATCGGAGGCCGAGGGGCCCCGCCCACCAAATCGGAGGCCGAGGGGCCCCGCCCACCAAATCGGAGGCCGAGGGGCCCCGCCCACCAAATCGGAGGCCGAGGGTCCCCGCCCACCAAATCGGAGGCCGAGGGTCCCCGCCCACCAAATCGGAGGCCGAGGGTCCCCGCCCACCAAATCGGAGGCCGAGGGGACCCGCCTACCAAATCGGAGGCCGAGGGTCCCCGCCCACCAAATCGGAGGCCGAGGGGATCCGCCTACCAAATCTGAGGCCGAGGGGCCCCGCCCACCACATCTGAGGCCGATGGGCCCCGCCCACCAAATCGAAGGCCGAGGGTCCCCGCCCACCAAATCGGAGGCCGAGGGTCCCCGCCCACCAAATCGGAGGCCGAGGGTCCCCGCCCACCAAATCGGAGGATGAGGGTCCCCGCCCACCAAATCGGAGGACGAGGGTCCACACCAACCAAATCGGAGGCCGAGGGGCCCCGCCCACCAAATCGGAGGCCGAGGGGCCTGGCCCCGCCCACCAAAGCGGAGGCCGAGGGGCCCCGCCCACCACATCGGAGGCCGAGGGTCCCCGCCCACCAAATCGGAGGCCGAGGGTCCCCGCCCACCAAATTGGAGGCCGAGGGTCCCCGCCCACCACATCGGAGGCCGAGGGTCCCCGCCCACCAAATCGGAGGCCGAGGGTCCCCACCCACCAAATCGGAGGCCGAGGGTCCCCGCCCACCAAATCGGAGGCCGAGTTTCCCCGCCAACCAAATTGGAGGCCGAGGGTCCCCGCCCACATCGGAGGCCGAGGGTCCCCGCCCACCAAATCGGAGGCCGAGGGTCCCCACCAACCAAATCGGAGGCCGAGGGGCCCCGCCCACCAAATCGGAGGATAAGGGGCCCCGCCCACCAAATCGGAGGCCGAGGAGCCCCGCCCACCAAATCAAAGGCCGAGCGGCCCCGCCCACCAAAGCAGAGGCAGAGGGACCCCGCCCACCAAATCGGAGGCCGTGGGGCCCCGCCAACCAAAGCGGAGGCCGAGGAGCCCCGCCCACCAAATCAAAGGCCGAGCGGCCCCGCCCACCAAAGCAGAGGCAGAGGGACCCCGCCCACCAAATCGGAGGCCGTGGGGCCCCGCCAACCAAAGCGGAGGCCGAGGGTCCCCGCCCACCAAATCGGAGGCAGAGGGACCCTGCCCACCAAATCGGAGGCCGAGGTTCCCCGCCCACCAAAGCGGAGGCCGAGGGTCCCCGCCCACCAAATCGGAGGTCGAGGGTCCCCGCCCACCAAATCGGAGGCCGAGGGGCCCCACCAACCAAATCGGAGGCCGAGGAGCCCCGCCCACCAAAAGTAAGTGCGGCCCCAAAAGTAAGTGCGCCCCCGGGTGCAAAAGTAAGTGCGCCCCCGGGTGCAAAAGTAAGTGCGCCCCCGGGTGCAAAAGTAAGTGCGCCCCCGGGTGCAAAAGTAAGTGCGCCCCCGGGTGCAAAAGTAAGTGCGCCTCCGGGTGCAAAAGTAAGTGCGCCCCCGGGTGCAAAAGTAAGCGCGCCCCCGGCCCCGGGTGCAAAAGTAAGCGCGCCCCCCAGTCCCGTGTGTGAAAAGTGCTGCTGTAAAGCTGGTAGCGCTGTTCAAGCACCATGTATTTCCTTCAGGAAATGCCCATCTAATATATAATTGCCTAGAATACTACTTCCTGCAATTTGTGCCAACTTCCGTGGCTTTGTCCGGAGCTAATGTCCGGAGCTAATGTCCGGAGCTAATGTCCGGAGATAAGTGACGTCACCAGTGTCCTACACCCAGGCAGAGCACAGGGGCCCCAGGCAGCATATGGGGCCCCAGGCAGAGCACAGTGGCCCCAGGCAGAGCACAGGGGCCCCAGGCAGCATATGGGGCCCCAGGCAGAGCACAGTGGTCCCAGGCAGAGCACAGGGGCCCCAGGCAGCCTATGGGGCCCCAGGCAGAGCACAGTGGCCCCAGGCAGAGCACATGGGCCCCAGGCAGCATATGGGGCCCCAGGCAGAGCACAGGGGCCCCAGGCAGCATATGGGGCCCCAGGCAGAGCACAGTGGCCCCAGGCAGAGCACAGGGGCCCCAGGCAGAACATGGGGCCCCAGGCAGAGCACAGGGGCCCCAGGCAGAGCACAGGGGCCCCAGGCAGCATATGGGGCCCCAGGCAGAGCACAGGTGTCCCAGGCAGAGCACAGGGGCCCCAGGCAGCCTATGGGGCCCCAGGCAGAGCACAGGGGCCCCAGGCAGCATATGGGGCCGCAGGCAGAGCACAGTGGCCCCAGGCAGAGCATATGGGGCCCCAGGCAGAGCACAGTGGCCCCAGGCAGAGCACAGGGGCCCCAGGCAGAACATGGGGCCCCAGGCAGAGCACAGGGGCCCCAGGCAGAGCACAGGGGCCCCAGGCAGCATATGGGGCCCCAGGCAGAGCACAGGGGCCCCAGGCAGCGCACAGGGGCCCCAGGCAGCATATGGGGCCCCAGGCAGAGCACAGTGGCCCCAGGCAGCATATGGGGCCCCAGGCAGAGCACAGTGGTCCCAGGCAGAGCACAGGGGCCCCAGGCAGCTTATGGGGCCGCAGGCAGAGCACAGTGGCCCCAGGCAGAGCACAGGGGCCCCAGGCAGCTTATGGGGCCCCAGGCAGAGCACAGTGGCCCCAGGCAGAACATGGGGCCCCAGGCAGAGCACAGTGGCCCCAGGCAGAGCACAGTGGCCCCAGGCAGAGCACAGGGGCCCCAGGCAGAACATGGGGCCCCAGGCAGAGCACAGGGGCCCCAGGCAGAGCACGGGCCCCAGGCAGCATATGGGGCCCCAGGCAGAGCACAGGGGCCCCAGGCAGCATATGGGGCCCCAGGCAGAGCACAGTGGCCCCAGGCAGAGCACAGGGGCCCCAGGCAGAACATGGGGCCCCAGGCAGAGCACAGGGGCCCCAGGCAGAGCACAGGGGCCCCAGGCAGCATATGGGGCCCCAGGCAGAGCACAGGGGCCCCAGGCAGCATATGGGGCCCCAGGCAGAGCACAGCAATATTTTGGACCACTGTGCGGTGTTTCAGACCCCCTGTGTGATGTCTGGGGCCCTGTTCTTAAGTATATTAAAGATTAAAGTAACGTATATTAAAGTATATTATAGATCAAATTTGACACGTTTATGAGCACCATTGAGTGATATACTCAAGAATGACATAATTTTTCAACATTTTATGGTTTCAAACTGTAAACACTCAGAGTTTTTTTTACTTCAACCAGAAAACCTTAACGGTTCATAAAAAACTTGACTGTTCAGGATATGATAAAAGTCATAGTATTCTGAATCTTTAACTTATAAAGATACCTTTACATGGGGTGATTATTGGTTCCAGAGAGGCTTTCGGCCGATAATCGTACACATGGCTGGTGACAGGACAATACAATATAAACGTTCAAAGGTAAACACTGATAACATTAAAATCTAATATATAATTGCCTAGAATACTACTTCCGGCAATTTGTGCCAACTTCCGTGGCTTTGTCCGGAGATAAGTGACGTCACCAGCGTCCTACACCCGCTCAGGGTGGACAAAGATATATGCCTTCGTGGTGCGCTGCACTTTTCTGATTGGTTGCCGCCTGCCGCGAGCGACCAATCAGAAATGTGCCGTACTGTCAAGAATTGTCAAGAGCTGGTGAGTGCAGCCATTTTTTGTTCTTTCTTACTATTATTTATTAATTGTATTATTCTTACATTTGAATAAATAAAGTGTATATGGATTCTAGACTCCCGATTCTTTAGAATCGGGCTGCCATCTAGTACTATTTATAACAATCTGCCGCTCACAAGGGAAGGGACGCCGGCGACCACCAGCAGAACCAGAAAGACAGCAGTGGTACAGACGGAGCGCGAGTCTGGGCACGGACGAGACCCCAATAATCCAGGAGTAATCCGACCGTCTGCGCTGTTCTAACAAACTTCTGTGTTTCAGTTCCTTCCATTTCTCTCTTGCTGTGAGGGAGTTATTAGATTTTTGGTCACATGCAGAGGGACGTAAGGGTCTGTGCCCACGGTCAGTAATCGCTGCGGGTTGGACGCTGCGGACTTGTGCAGCGTCCAGATGTTAGAGCATAGTGGATGGGATGTCAAGGAATCCCATGCCCGCTATGTGCACCGACGCCGGCGGCTCACCTGCGGAGACGGACATGCGGCGCGTCTCTCCAGACCTATTTCTGGACACGGTGATTCAGCGCAGTTCAGTGATCACATGCGGATTCACCTGCGGTCAGTCGACTGCAGCACTTTGGACGCAGCGACATGAGCTGCCACCTCCGGATCGTGGGCCTAATATCTCTGACAACAGAGGGTTTGCTACAATGTATTAGTCTAGGCCAGTGTTTCCCAAACTCCAGTCCTCACAGCCCCCAACGGGTCATGATTTCAGGATTCCCATAGTGTCGTACAGGTGACAGAAATCCTTGATGATCGTCCATCACCTGCACAATACTAAGGAAATCCAGAAAGCACGATGTGTTGGGGCTGCGAGGACTGAAGATTGGTCTAGGGTCTGCTCTGACTTCCACAGCTTGGACGTCCGGCTCATTCATGTTGATACAGGAAAAACATATCTTTATACCGTATTAGACAGGAGACAAATTATTACAAGAGAAATGATCCAGCTGGAGGTGGAGGCAGTTCAGACTTTGTGAGACTTTATTAGACAACTAAAGCGATAAATAGTTCTTCAAAAAGAAAAATCTTTACATAGCAAACACCTGGCACACCAGTGAGGAGGATCAACGCGTTTCAACTATGAAGTCTTACTCATGATCTGCCATATCAGGATCAACGCGTTTCAACTATGAAGTCTTACTCATGATCTGCCATGATATGGCAGATCATGAGTAAGACTTCATAGTTGAAACGCGTTGATCCTCCTCACTGGTGTGCCAGGTGTTTGCTATGTAAAGATTTTTCTTTTTGAAGAACTATTTATCGCTTTAGTTGTCTAATAAAGTCTCACAAAGTCTGAACTGCCTCCACCTCCAGCTGGATCATTTCTCTTTTTGTCTTCATTTGCTGTGGGTGCTCACCCCGAACCGTGCTGGGCGTTGGCAGGTCTGGGGATTTCGTCTAAGACCGGTAAGCGGACTATATTCCTTTTTTCTTTTACAAATTATTACAATTTGAGAGTCCTCAGTGGTTGATACCTTTTAATGGCGAACTGAAAAGATGGTAACAAATTGCAGCTTTCGAGACTACGCAGGTCCCGTCACTTGTCTTATCTATTGCATTATTCCTGTGTATAAATATGTGACTCTTCAGATTTTGTATTATTCTATATCTGATGAAGAGACCGGAGTAGTATCGAAAGCTGCAATTTGTTACCATCTTTTCAGTTCGCCATTTAAAGGTATCAATCACTGAGGACTCTCATATTTCATATTTGCCTGATACATTGTAACAATCCGGTTTTCCTCCATTTGCAAATGATCCGTTTTCATGCTTCATGGATCTTCGTCGATTACTGGACATCTGAACTTGCACTGATACATTGTAACAAACTATGTGTTATCCTCAGGGAGAATTGTCCACATTGGATGAATTGTAACAAGTTTTCGGCTGGGCGATGTACTGCCAGAATGTGTAAAAAACCAAAAAATAAAAACACTAAGATCAGTGGAGAGGGAACATTGTCACTGCTTGGGCTCTGCTACTCCACGTGATATATTAATAAAGTACCAACAGATCTGCTAAAACTAACACTAAAAACAGGGCACCCAAGGGTGATGAGCGCGTAATACCGGGAGGATGGCGCCGGCGCAGGGCCAGCGGGACAATTTGCAGGACACAAAGGCCCGATTCATCATTTGTGGGTATTTTTCTTTTTAGTCTTGTAGTATTCATTGACATTTTTTGCTCCAAATTCTTCTAAATAACGCATATTACAAAATGTAAAAAAATGCTTTATTTCTTTATCTTTTTTTTTGCACCTTTTTAGAGCAACAAGGCATTTGTTACATTAAAATGTCACACATAACTCCAACATATGCAGAAAAAGTTCTGGAATACTTTTGCCGTAAAAATTGCAAAAAATGAATTTGAGGCAAACGTCTTGATTATAAAAACCTCACCGACAATGGAAGAATCAGGAAAAGCAGTACAGAAATAGAAAAAAATAAAGAATTGGACCCAAAATGTGACCAACCCAACACTTAGAAGGGAGAAGTCAGCAATCGATTACTGCGATCCTAAGGATTAGTGATGAGCGAAAATACTCGTTACTCTAGATTTCTCGAGCACGCTCGGGTGGTCTCCGAGTATTTTTTAGTGTTCGGAGATTTAGTTTTTCTTGCTGCAGCTGAATGATTTACATCTGTCAGCCAGCATAAGTACATGTGGGGGTTGCCTGGTTGCTAGGGAATCCCCACATGTACTTATGCTGGCTAACACATGTAAATCATTCAGCTGCAGCAAGAAAAACTAAATCTCCGAACACTAAAAAATACTCGGAGGACCCCCGAGCGTGCTCGAGAAATCTCAAGTAACGAGTATATTCGCTCATCACTACTAAGGATATTCCAATCTGAAGCAATGATTCAGTGATTTTGGCTTACAATCATAGGAAAAAGTAGAAACCCGTCACCACTTCTACATTTTTCATCCACTCCTAGTTTTGGCTTACAAATACAGATGTAAAATACTGATCAAATACTGAACGTATGCATGTGGCCTAATACTGCACCTATGCTGGGCCACCATCAAGGCATTACTGCCCTTCCTGTTGTACGGGGCCCAGTGAGCAGAAGTAATGAGGGGGCTCAGACCCAGGATATAATAATGTAGTGTGCGCCTGCGCGCCACAGTCGACGGCGCAGATCTCGGCCCAGCGAGCCTTTCTTATAGCTTCACAGGACAACCGTACAGCTCCATGGGACTCTCTCCACCTCTTCTGGGGACGGCACATGCGCAATAATGTCATCGTGTATGCGTCGGCATATAGGCGCCCCACTCTCCAGTAGGACACTAAAAGTGGAGCTGCACCTGGAGGGGACCGTGAAAGGTAAGTATGAGTTTAATAAAATGAATTAAATGGGCTTGGGGAGGGAGAAAGTTATTATAAATTGAGGGTGGGGTATGGGGGACAGTGAATGATGATGTAAATAATCTACTGAGGGTAGGAGACGGGGAAAGCAAATGATGACTTGAAGATGGGGACTGGAGAAAGCAAATAATGATGAATTGGGGGTTGGGGACAGCAAATAATCACTTGAGGGTAGAGGGGTGGGAGAGGAAATAATGATGACTTGTTGTCAGGAACAACTAATGATGACTTGAGGGTGGGGATAGCAAATAATGATGAATTACGGGTGGGGGACAGAATTGAGGGTTGGGGTTGGGGGACAGCAAATAATTATGAATTGAGGGTGGGTGAGAGCAAATTATGATGAATTGAGACTGGGTGATGGGGAGAGTAAATTTTGATGAAGTGTGGGTGGGAGAGAGAGAGGACATGTCATAATGAATTGGGGCTGAGGGGGGCATGTAATTATAATGAATCGGGGGAGCGGGAGGTAGGGAGTGGGGGGCGTTGAGGATGCAAGAGTATGACTGGTAATGAATTGGAGGAAAGAGTACATATTTTTATTAATTTATATATTTATTGAGTGGGGAAAGTGGCAATTTGTAGTTAGTGAGGGAAAATGGTGAATTAAAATTTATATTTGGAATGGTGGATTGCAAAATAACTAATTATATATTAGTTGTGGGTGCACATCAGTATTCAGCTGCGTAATGTAGTAGTTGTGCTCAAGATAACTTATTTTATGCAGAGAAGAGTTCTAGCAGGAAGAAGTGATGTCGGTCTGCACTGGATGAAGAAGAAAAGCGAAGATGAAGGACTTCAACTAGAGATGTCATCGGTGAGTCAGTGTGTTACTTGCGCATAGAGCTACAGTTTAAAATGTCACTGGTGATCACTGTATTACTTGTACACTGACACTATATACAGAGTTCCTGTGTATAATGTCACTGGTGATCACTGTATTACATGTACACTGACGCTATATACAGAGTTCCTGTGTATAATGTCACTGGTGATCCCTGTATTACCTGAACACTGACACTACATACAGAGCTCCTGTGTATAATAGCACTTATGGTAGTAATAATAATATTGAGAGTTTTTTTTATTAATGATCGGTATTGTGGTATTCGGTCACTATGTGGTGATAATATGTGGTCTGGTCATGATGTGGCTGTATTTGTTCCTTGTATGTGGTATTATTTGGGCAGAGTAATTAAAATGACAGAGAAGTACTTCTCAGCACAGGTGTAGGAGCAATCAGGCGCTGCAGTCTTCTGGCTCCTGTCTGCTGCGGAAGCCCTGTAACGATAACTACTATAATACTGCCCCTATGTACAAGAATATAACCACTATAATACTGCCCCTATGTACAAGAATATAACTACTATAATACTGCCCATATGTACAAGAATATAACTACTATAATACTGCTCCTATGTACAAGAATATAACTACTATAATACTGCCCTATGTACAAGAATATAACTACTATAATACTGCTCCTATGTACAAGAATATATCTACTATAATACTGCCCCTATGTACAAGAATATAACCACTATAATACTGCCACTATGTACAAGAATATAACTACTATAATACTGCTCATATGTACAAGAATATAACTACTATAATACTGCTCCTATGTACAAGAATATAACTACTATAATACTGCTCCTATGTACAGGAATATAACTACTATAATACTGCCCCTATATATAAGAATATAACTACTATAATACTGTCCCTATGTACAAGAATATAACTACTATAATACTGCTTCTATGTATAAGAATATAACTACTATAATACTGCCCCCTATGTACAAGAATATAACTACTATAATACTGCCCCTATGTACAATAATATAACTACTGTAATACTGCCCCTATGTACAAGAATATAACTACTATAATACTGCTCCCTATGTACAAGAATATAACTACTATAATACTGCCCCTATGTACAAGAATATAACTACTATAATACTGCCCCTATGTACAAGAATATAACTACTATAATACTGCTCCTATGTACAAGATTATAACTACTATAATACTGCCCCCTATGTACAAGAATATAACTACTATAATACTGCCCCCTATGTACAAGAATATAACTACTATAATACTGCCCCTATGTACAAGAATATAACTACTATAATACTGCCCCCTATGTACAAGAATATAACACTATAATACTGCCCCCTATGTACAAGAATATAACACTATAATACTGCCTGTATGTACAAGAATATAACTACTATAATACTGCCCCTATGTACAAGAATATAACTACTATAATACTGCTCCTATGTACAAGAATATAACTACTATAATACTGCCCCCTATGTACAAGAATATAACTACTATAATACTGCTCCTATGTACAAGAATATAACTACTATAATACTGCTCCTATGTACAAGAATATAACTACTATAATACTGCTCCTATGTACAAGAATATTACTATAATACTGCCACTATGTACAAGAATATAACTACTATAATACTGTCCCTATGTACAAGAATATAACTACTACAATACTGCCTCTATGTACAGGAATATAACTACTATAATACTGCTCCTATGTACAAGAATATAACTACTATAATACTGCCCCTATGTACAAGAATATAACTACTATAATACTGCCCCTATGTACAAGAATATAACTACTATAATACTGCCCCTATGTACAAGAATATAACTACTATAATACTGCCCCTATGTACAAGAATATAACTACTATAATACTGCCCCTATGTACAAGAATATAACTACTATAATACTGTTCCTATGTACAAGAATATAACTACTATAATACTGCTCCTATGTACAAGAATATAACTACTATAATACTGCCCCTATGTACAAGAATATAACTACTATAATACTGCCCCTATGTACAAGAATATAACTACTATAATACTGCCCCTATGTACAAGAATATAACTACTATAATACTGCTTCTATGTACAAGAATATAACTACTATAATACTGCCCCTATGTACAAGAATATAACTACTATAATACTGCTCCTATGTACAAGAATATTACTATAATACTGCCCCTTTGTACAAGAATATAACTACTATAATACTGCCCCTATGTACAAGAATATAACTACTATAATACTGCCCCTATGTACAAGAATGTAACTACTATAATACTGCTCCTATGTACAAGAATATAACTACTATAATACTGCCCCTATGTATAGTTATATGAAATTAACTTTGCTTTATTTAGTTCTTGGTCATAATGATGAATACAGTAATTTCTTTGGAAGCCCCTGTTTTAGGGAGGTGCAGAGTGATGACCCCTTTATCCTGTATAGTTATAGATTCTCTTGGAGATGGCGATGAATCTTCACCCCGGTACATTTTACAGGTGACAGGTGTCATAATTCATACTCTGTGGGGGGAGGGGATATCACGTTGTTTCAGGTGGGGGGGGTGAAAGTCACCCGTGTTGGCTTGTTTCCATGGTGATGAGAGGTAGCAGCGCCTCTGCTTCTCTCCCACTGGAGATGCAGATTTTGCACTTGTTCCATTTTTAGGCTGAACTATCAGGTGTGCGAGGCTTTAGTTCCTCGGTCCTCGTTAATCACGCAAGGTGTCTCCGTACCCTTCGCTCTTGTGTCTCCGTACCCTTCGCTTTGGGGTTTCCGTACCCCTCGCTCTTGTGTCTTCGCACCCCTCGCTCTTGTGTCTCCGCACCCCTCGCTCTTGTGTCTCCGCACCCCTCTCTCTGGTGTCTCCATACCCCTCGCTCTTGTGTCTCCGTACCCCTCACTCTTGTGTCGCCGCACCCCTCGCTCTTGTGTCTCCGCACCCCTCGCTCTTGTGTCTCCGCACCCCTCTCTCTTGTGTCTCCATACCCCTCGCTCTTGTGTCTCCGTACCCCTCACTCGTGTCGCCGTACCCCTCGCTCTTGTGTCTCCGTACCCCTCGCTCTTGTGTTTCTGTACCCTTCGCTCTTGTTTCTCCATACCCCTCGCTCGTGTCTCCGTACCCCTTGATCTTGTGTCTCCGTACCCCTCGTTCTTGTGTCTCCATACCCCTCGCTCTTGTGTCTCCGTACCCCTCGCTCTTGAGTCTCCATACCCCTCGCTCTTGTGTCTTCGTACCCCTTGCTCGTGTCTCCGCACCACTCGCGCTCGTGTCTCCGTACCCCTCGCTCTTGTGACTCCGTACCCCTTGCTCTTGTGTCTCCGTACCCCTCGCTCTTGTGTCTCCGTACCCCTCGCTCTTGTGTCTCCGTACCCCTCGCTCTTGTGTCTCCATACCCCTCGCTCTTGTGTCTTCGTACCCCTTGCTCGTGTCTCCGCACCACTCGCGCTCTTGTGTCTCCGTACCCCTCGCTCTTGTGTCTCCGTACCCCTCGCTCTTGTGTGTCCGCACCCCTCGCTCTTGGATTTCTGTAACCCTCGCTCTTGGGTTTCCATACCCCTCGCTCTTCTGTCTCCGCACCCCTCACTCTTGTGTTTCCGCACCCTTCGCTCTTGTGTCTCCCCACCCCTCGCTCTTGTGTCTCCGCACCCCTCGCTCTTGTGTCTCCGCACCCCTCGATCTTGTGTCTCCGCATCCCTCGATCTTGTGTCTCTGCACCCTTCGCTCTTGTGTCTCCGTACCCTTCGCTCTTGTGTCTCCATACCCCTCGCTCGTGTCTCCGTACCCCTCGCTCGTGTCTCCGTACCCCTCGCTCTTGTGTCTCTGCACCCTTCGCTCTTGTGTCTCCGTACCCCTCGCTCTTGTGTCTCCGTACCCCTCGCTCTTGTGTCTCCGTACTCCTCGCTCTTGTGTCTCCGTACCCCTCGCTCTTGTGTCTCCGTACCCCTCGCTCGTGTCTCCGTACCCCTCGCTCTTGTGTCTCTGCACCCTTCGCTCTTGTGTCTCCGTACCCCTCGCTCTTGTGTCTCCGTACCCCTCACTCTTGTGTCTCCGTACCCCTCGCTCTTGTGTCTCCATACCCCTCGCTCTTGTGTCTCCGCACCCCTCGCTCTTGTGTCTCCGCACCCCTCGATCTTGTGTCTCCGCACCCCTCGATCTTGTGTCTCTGCACCCTTCGCTCTTGTGTCTCCATACCCCTCGCTCTTGTGTCTCCATACCCCTCGCTCTTGTGTCTCCGCACCCCTCGCTCTTGTGTCTCCGCACCCCTCGATCTTGTGTCTCCGCACCCCTCGATCTTGTGTCTCTGCACCCTTCGCTCTTGTGTCTCCGTACCCCTCGCTCTTGTGTCTCCGTACCCCTCGCTCGTGTCTCCGTACCCCTCGCTCTTGTGTCTCCGTACCCCTCGCTCTTGTGTCTCCGTACCCCTCGCTCTTGTGTCTCCGTACTCCTCGCTCGTGTCTCTGTACCCCTCGCTGTTGTGTCTCCGTACCCCTCGCTCTTGTGTCTCCGTACCCCTCGCTCTTGTGTCTCCGTACTCCTCGCTCTTGTGTCTCCGTACCCCTCGCTGTTGTGTCTCTGTACCCCTCGCTGTTGTGTCTCCGTACCCCTCGCTCTTGTGTCTCCGTACCCCTCGCTCTTGTGTTCTCGTACCCCTCACTCGTGTTTCCGACGGCTGATTTATAGAGCTGCGTTATAACAAGACTCTGGGGATGTGTTGGAGTCACAGGCAACACTCAATGTGAAGTGGACCTCCGACAGCTGGTGGCAGATCTCCACTGTCAGCCATTCCTCCTCCATGCACAGTGACTTCGGACAGACATTCAGGTGTTTTCAAAGTCTTTTCAGAATTCTTTAGTCACATCCTAAAATCCTTCTTTTGTCCGTCATCTGACATCACGGGACATTTCGGACAGCATATACACATTAGTCTGTTGATCCTGCTAAAGTCTGCTGACTGTTGTTACAGGTAAGGCTGGATACAGGGCGACCAAACATGTTCGGTCGGGAGCCAAACCCACCAATTTTAGGAGGAATAACTGGGTACGTCTTGTGTATAGGGGCATCGTGGCAGATCCTATTCTAAAGAATAATTGGATATATTGGATTTAAACATGCCCAATTCTTATTTATTGCAGAGGACAAACTACTGCCAGGTGATTCTGGAGGAGAGGATGGACAGATCTAGAAGGGAGCAGAGTTTGGAGAGGACAGAAAAGTCTAGAGTAGGACTGAGGTGTCCTATTATTCTACAAATTGTATGTAAGTGTCCTACAGATGCAGTTTTTTGTTTTTCCCATAACTTCATGGATGGCTTGTGTATTGGTGTCTTTGGATCACTGACATTAATCTCAGTCTCCTGTGATTAGTTGTCAGGTGCCCAATTACAGGAAAACTACTTAAGAAAACTGTGCCACATTATTTTAGCAGCCGCAGATTTCCGTGCAACCCTGGATGGTCCAGATGGATGGAGTAGTGGATGGTTGGTGTGCGGCCAACTTGTCCCAACAAGGCTGCGACGCTAGAAATTACGTAGTGGAGTCATGTTTTGGCCGGAATCATGGGAGAGCTGGTACCCTCTAGGATCTCTGATGGTGTGAAACAGACTTTAACAAAATATATCGAGTTTCTGTTGATCACTTTTCTCCATGGTACAAAAAAGAAGAATCGTCCGTAGAAAAATCATCTCATGCTGACAATGCCCATCTCATGCTGCAAAGAAGCCTCCGAGTCATTGGCTGCTATGGGCATAAAGGGAGATAAACTCCTGGTGCGGCCACCACCCTCCCCTGACCTCAGACCCAGTGAGAACCTTTATAGTATCCTCAGCAGATGATCTATGAGGGTGGGGGGCCGATCACCTAGGAACAGCAGCTCCGGGGCGATTCTGGTCCTGCAAAGAAATTCAAGCAGAAACTCTCCAAAAACTCACAAGTTCAATGGAGGCCGAATTCTGGGGGTGAAATCACAGAAGGGTCCGGTGTGACCTGGACTCGGCCTTAGGCCGGGATCACACACAGCGAGATACGGCCGAGTCTCGCAGGTGAAATCCCTCCTCTGGCGCCGGCACCACATGGAGCAACACATGGAGCCGCACGCTCCGCTCCCAAGTGCCGGCACCAGAGGAAGGTTTTAACCTACGAGACTCGGCCGTATCTCGTGTATGTGTGATCCCGGCCTAAGGAGGATTCTGCTGGAAAAGCTTCTGATGTCAGTAATGTGACGACTCAATGCTGCAGATCCAACAAATGACCGATCTCAGCTCTTTACAACCTGTAAAACACTCGGATTCTTGTTATTCGGAAGAATTTGGTGAATGTCAAGGATTTTTTTGTTTTCAAATAAATCCTGATATTGGGAGATTTGTCCAAAAAATGTGATTTATCCTCCAACGGTCGATGATTGAACATTACACGATACTATCTGCTGAGCCGTGTATCTAATCCTATCCTGTGTGATACTGACTGCTGAGCTGTGTATCTAATCCTATCATGTGTGATACTGTCTGCTGAGCTGTGTATCTAATCCTATCCTGTGTGATACTGTCTGCTGAGCTGTGTATCTAATCCTATCCTGTGTGATACTGTCTGCTGAGCTGTGTATCTAATCCTATCCTGTGTGATACTGACTGCTGAGCTGTGTATCTAATCCTATCCTGTGTGATACTGTCTGCTGAGCTGTGTATCTAATCCTATCCTGTGTGTTACTGTCTGCTGAGCCATGTATCTAATCCTCTCCTGTGTGTTACTGACTGCTGAGCCATGTATCTAATCCTATCCTGTGTGATACTGTCTGCTGAGCCGTGTATCTAATCCTATCCTGTGTGTTACTGTCTGCTGAGCCATGTATCTAATCCTATCCTGTGTGATACTGTCTGCTGAGCCGTGTATCTAATCCTATCATGTGTGATACTGACTGCTGAGCTGTGTATCTAATCCTATCATGTGTGATACTGTCTGCTGAGCTGTGTATCTAATCCTATCCTGTGTGATACTGTCTGCTGAGCTGTGTATCTAATCCTATCCTGTGTGATACTGTCTGCTGAGCTGTGTATCTAATCCTATCCTGTGTGTTACTGTCTGCTGAGCCATGTATCTAATCCTCTCCTGTGTGTTACTGTCTGCTGAGCCATGTATCTAATCCTATCCTGTGTGATACTGTCTGCTGAGCCGTGTATCTAATCCTATCCTGTGTGTTACTGTCTGCTGAGCCATGTATCTAATCCTATCCTGTGTGATACTGTCTGCTGAGCCGTGTATCTAATCCTATCCTGTGTGTTACTGTCTGCTGAGCCGTGTATCTAATCCTATCATGTGTGATACTGTCTGCTGAGCCGTGTATCTAATCCTATCATGTGTGATACTGTCTGCTGAGCCGTGTATCTAATCCTATCCTGTGTGACACTGTCTGCTGAGCTGTGTATCTAATCCTATCCTGTGTGATACTGTCTGCTGAGCTGTGTATCTAATCCTCTCCTGTGTGTTACTGTCTGCTGAGCCGTGTATCTAATCCTATCCTGTGTGATACTGTCTGCTGAGCCGTGTATCTAATCCTATCCTGTGTGTTACTGTCTGCTGAGCCGTGTATCTAATCCTATCCTGTGTGTTACTGTCTGCTGAGCCGTGTATCTAATCCTATCCTGTGTGTTACTGTCTGCTGAGCTGTGTATCTAATCCCATCCTGTGTGATACTGTCTGCTGAGCCGTGTATCTAATCCTATCCTGTGTGTTACTGTCTGCTGAGCCGTGTATCTAATCCCATCCTGTGTGATACTGTCTGCTGAGCCGTGTATCTAATCCTATCCTGTGTGATACTGTCTGCTGAGCTGTGTATCTAATCCTATCCTTGTGTGATACTGACTGCTGAGCGGTGTATCTAATCCTATCCTGTGTGATACTGTCTGCGGAGCCATGTATCTAATCCTATCCTGTGTGATACTGACTGCTGAGCTGTGTATCTAATCCTATCCTGTGTGATACTGACTGCTGAGCCGTGTATCTAATCCTATCCTGTGTGATACTGACTGCTGAGCTGTGTATCTAATCCTATCCTGTGTGATACTGTCTGCTGAGCCATGTATCTAATCCTATCCTGTGTGATACTGTCTGCTGAGCCGTGTATCTAATCCTATCCTGTGTGATACTGTCTGCTGAGCCGTGTATCTAATCCTATCCTGTGTGATACTGTCTGCTGAGCCGTGTATCTAATCCTCTCCTGTGTGATACTGTCTGCTGAGCCGTGTATCTAATCCTCTCCTGTGTGATACTGTCTGCTGAGCTGTGTATTTAATCCTATCATGCGTGATACTGTCTGCTGAGCCATGTATCTAATCCTATCCTGTGTGATACTCTCTGCTGAGCCGTGTATCTAATCCTATCCTGTGTGATACTGACTGCTGAGCTGTGTATCTAATCCTATCCTGTGTGATACTGTCTGCTGAGCCGTGTATCTAATCCTATCCTGTGTGATACTGTCTGCTGAGCCATGTATCTAATCCTATCCTGTGTGATACTGTCTGCTGAGCCGTGTATCTAATCTCACTATTTGTGCTGCAGTCTCAGAGAAGGTGCAGGACTACTCCCCCATCATGCTGTGTAGTGGGGTCTTACAATAGTCTGCACAGTCCGGGCCGCTGGGTCATTGCTGCGTTGCTCCGGTGTTGCGGCCTCTCGGACTTTGGCTGCAGATTTTGCGTTTGGTCAATGTTTTTGCTATAAATCTGTTTGTCTTCTGCAGAATTAATGTAATTAATATTTAATATCTTTGTGGTGGCCCCTCTGGCGGGCTCTGTGGCAGGCTCTGTGGCGGTCTTTGAGGCGGTCTTTGTGGCAGGCTCTGTGGCGGCCTTTGTGGCGGTCTCTGTGGCGGCCTCTGTGGCGGTCTTTGTGGCAGGCTCTGTGGCGTTCTTTGTGGCGGGCTCTGTGGCGGCCCCTGTGGTGGGCTCTGTGGCGTTCTTTGTGGCGGCCCCTGCAGCGGGCTCTGTGGCGGTCTCTGGTGGTTTCTGTGGCGGGCTCTGTGGCGGTTTTTGTGGTGGCCCCTGTGGCAGTTTTTGTGGTGGTTTCTGTGGCGGGCTCTGTGGTGGGCTCTGTAGCGGTCTTTGTGGCGGGCTCTGTGGCAGTCTTTGTGGCGGGCTCTGTGGCGGGCTCTGTGGCAGTTTTTGTGGTGGCCCCTGTGGCGGTCTTTGTGGCAGTTTTTTGTGGTGGCCCCTGTGGCGGTCTTTGTGGCGGGCTCTGTGGTGGTTTCTGTGGCGGGCTCTGTGGCAGTCTTTGTGGCGGGCTCTGTGGCGGGCTCTGTGGTGGTTTCTGTGGCGGGCTCTGTGGTGGTTTCTGTGGCGGGCTCTGTGGCAGTCTTTGTGGCGGGCTCTGTGGCAGTCTTTGTGGCGGGCTCTGTGGTGGTTTCTGTGGTGGGCTCTGTGGCAGTCTTTGTGGTGGCCCCTGTGGCAGTCTTTGTGGCGAGCTCTGTGGCGGGCTCTGTGGTGGTTTCTGTGGCGGGCTCTGTGGCAGTCTTTGTGGCGGGCTCTGTGGTGGTTTCTGTGGCGGGCTCTGTGGCAGTCTTTGTGGCGGGCTCTGTGGCGGGCTCTGTGGTGGTTTCTGTGGCGGTCTTTGTGGCGGGCTCTGTGGCAGTTTTTGTGGTGGCCCCTGTGGCGGTCTTTGTGGCAGTTTTTGTGGTGGCCCCTGTGGCGGTCTTTGTGGCGGGCTCTGTGGTGGGCTCTGTGGCAGTCTTTGTGGCGGGCTCTGTGGTGGTTTCTGTGGCGGGCTCTGTGGTGGTTTCTGTGGCGGGCTCTGTGGCAGTCTTTGTGGCGGGCTCTGTGGCGGGCTCTGTGGTGGTTTCTGTGGCGGGCTCTGTGGCGGTCTTTGTGGCGGGCTCTGTGGTGGTTTCTGTGGCGGGCTCTGAGGCAGTCTTTGTGGTGGCCCCTGTGGCAGTCTTTGTGGTGGCCCCTGTGGCGGCCTTTGGCTCTCTCTCCCCCGGAGCTTCTGTTCGGGGCCTTATTTAAACAGTCGCTCTCCTTTATGAGAAATCCTTGAGTCCGAGATAAACATTTCATGGGAGTATGAATCACATGTGACCGGGATTCTCTCTATCTACAGCGCAGCGCTGCATCCGGATTATCACAGGGTAACATCTCATATCATGGATGCAATCAACAAGTATATTCACTGCAGCGCCCCCTATCTAGGAGGAATCTATAAATCTGTTCATCCTGAGCTTCCTATTTCATGAACAGAATGCCATAACTACAGTGAAGCCGGACACATAACTAGACATGGAATACAGGGGGTAACAAGCAATATCTCCAGATGATTGACAACCCTAAGAGGCGGTCATGTGACAGGCTCTGGGCCAATTACAGGCTGAGGAGCGGATGATGTATAATGTGTGTTGCATCCTCTCATCGCTGCACATGGTAACGAGCCGCTGCCCCTCCGGGGGTCCCGGGGATGAGCACTAATGATCCCAAAGGCAGCTCTGATTCATATTATACTCCAGGCCCCTCCGAGACCGAGAAGTAAAAGTAAACAACCCCCAGGGTCCTATCTCTAAAAATCTACATCCCCTGGAAATGTCACCTATGGAGAGCAGTGAGGAACGATGGAAGAACACAGAATATGCACCAGACAAGGCACGATGTATGGAGACCCCCGCCTCCCTCCCATGGGTGGTAGCAGCTAACCATAATACAAGGACGTGTATAAATCCGTCTGTGACATAACTGTGCAGCCCAGATAATGGGGGTCCTAAGGGAAAAATGACCCCACACGAGAGGTCAGAGGCAGGCTGTGCCACTGCTGCCGCTCTTATGTGCCCTTTTTACAATGATTTTTGTAAATTTGTAAACCCCATCTCACTTCAAACCCCAGATTAGATCCCCCCAAAAATCCAGACCCCATAAATAAATCCAGGACAAGTCTCAAACTAATTCATACCCATTCCAGACCCCCAAAAGTCACAGCAAAAAAAAAAAAATAAGATTCAGACCTGAGGCCAGACCCCAAATTTAATCCAGATCTTGTACATGACAAAACAACAACAAAAATATCTAGACCCCGACCAAGATAATCCGGAGCCATTCCAGACCCCCTTGTAAATTCAGAGCCCAGCCCAGGAACCCCCATCAATCAAATTAAATCTACACCAAGTTCCAAAACAAATGTAAACCTTTACTGGACCCCAAAGATAAATTAATCCAGACCAAAAAATAAATCTAGACCCCAAAAATCACAGCCTTCAAGTGTAACCGGCATTTACATCTTATTTCATAAATCAACAGCAGACACAAAAAAAACATCTTGTAATATATGTTATCAACGAAATCTGCTTCGTTCTCCTCTAGGACTGATCTTTCATTTTCAGAATTCTGAATTCCTGGGTAAAATGTGGATTCAGTGAAGACATGATGTTACATTCCGAGAAGAAGCAAATGGACGCCTATATTAACAGTACAACACTCCAACAATCCTGTAACAATCGTGTAGAGGTAAAGTCAGACACGGCGCCCAGGGTTCAATCCAAGACACCAATACATAGTCAGGAGATAAAGATACAGTATCTACAGGAGCTTCTCACAGAATTAGAATATCATCAGAAAGTGAATTTATTTCAGTTCTTCAATACAAAAAGTGAATCTCCTATATTCTATAGAGTCATTACACACAGAGTGATCTATTTCACGTGTTTATTTCTGTTAATGTTGATGATTATGGCTTGCAGCCAATGAAAACCCAGAAGTCATTATCTCAGTAAATTAGAATACTTTATTTCACCATCTTGAAAAATGATTGTAAAATCTGAAATGTTTCCAACTGAAATGTATGATCAGTAAATGCACTCAGTACTTGGTCGGGGCTCCTTGTGCATCAATTACTGCATCAATGCGGAGTGGCATGGAGGCGATCAGCCTGTGGCACTGCTGAGGGGTTATAGAAGCCCAGGTTGCTTTGATAGCAGCCTTCAGCTCGTCTGCATTGTTGGGTCTCGTGTCTCATCTTCCTCTTGACAATACACATAGATTCTCTATGGGGTTAAGGTCAGGTGACTTTGCTGCCAATCAAGCCCAGTGATACTGTTATTTTTACACCAGGTATTGGTACTTTTGGCAGTGTGGACAGGGGCCAAGTCCTGCTGGAGAATGACATTTCCATCTCCATAAAGCTTGTGGGCAGAGGGAAGCATGAAGTGCTCTACAATGTCCTGGTAGACGGCTACGCTGACTTTGGTCTTGATAAAGCACAGTGGACCTACACCAGCAGATGACATGGCTCCCAAACCATCACTGATTGTGGAGACTTCACACCAGACCTCCAGAAGCTTGGATTGTGGCCTCTACACTCTTCCTCCAGACTCTGGGACCTTGGAGCACTGACAACAGTCCGGTTCTTGTTCTCCTTGGCCCAGGTAAGACGCTTCTGGCGTTGTCTATTGGTCATGAGTGGCTGACACAAGGAATGTGACACTTGTAGCCCATGTCCTGGAGACGTCTGTGTGTGGTGAAGCAATGACTCCAGCAGCAGTCCGCTCCTTGTGAATCTCCCCCACATTATTGAATGGCCTTTTCTGAACAATGCTTTCCAGGCTGCGGTTATCCCGGTTGCTTGTGCACCTTTTTCTACCACACTTTTTCCTTCCACTCCACTTTCTATTAATATGCTTGGATACAGCACTGTGTGAACAGCCGGCTTCTTTACCAATGACCTTTTGTGGCTTCCCCTCCTTGTGGAGTGTGTCAGTGACGCCTTCTGGACATCTGTCAGGTCAGCAGTCTTCCCCATGATTGTGGAGCTACTGGAACAGACTAAGGGACCTTTATAAACACTTAGGAGCCTTTACAGGTGTTTTTTGTTATTCTAATTTACTGAGATAATGACTTTTGGTTTTTCATTGGCTGTAAGCCATAATCATCAACATTAACAGAAATAACGTGAAATAGATCACTCTGTGTGTAATGACTCTATAGAATATATGAGTTTCACTTTTTGTATTGAAGAACTGAAATAAATTAACTTTTTGATGATATTCTAATTTTGTGAGAAGCATCTGTGTATATATAGATGGTTGTGGGGACTATAAATACCCTTAATTGTCCCCGTCCATCACCCACCTGACAGCGGAGGTTCACACCCAAGTATGTGTGATATGGCGCCATCGCTCCACGTCGATGTCCCTGGACACCCTACAAACCCCTATACTACGAAAAGGGGGTAAAGCACACAAAAAAAGCAAAAGAAAAGTTACATTTTAGGGTTCTGTTTGCTTCTGTGGTTTTCATGATATTGAAGCTCTATGGTCTATTCATTTTTCGGCTTTCTTTCAGCACCACCTGTCCTCTCCTATCTCAGTAACGTAACATTCGGTCTTCATTGAGTACAGATTTTACCCATGAAATTAGAATTTTGATAATGAAAGTTCAGTCCGAGAGGCTCAAAAAAAGCAGATTTCCCTGAAATGAGAGGTTCCGCTTCTTATTTTCATGTGTACTATTGATTTATGTATTAAAAATTATAACGACGATTACTCCTTAAATTAATTCCATTACACATCTCCACCTATTGCAGACCTTACACCAGATCCCAAAATTAATTCGGACCCCAAACCAGGCCCCCAAATCAATCCAAACCTTAGAGCCCCTAAATCAGTTAAGATCTAAGGCCAGACCCCTCTCCCCTACTTACTGCTACCTACTGTCACTTACTGACACCGGTCCATTACTGCACTCTGCTGACAGACGTGGTGCATGTGCCCGTGACCCCGATACTGAACACTGAGGGGCTTCCTAACCACTGGGGTCCTGCTGTATGGATGGGGCAGTGTGCACAGGGCCTGAGGCTGCAGCAGGCGCAGTACACAGGAGCTGTCCGCGGTGCTGATCCGGGCCTGTGAGCAGTGAGGGCAGAGGGTTATAATCACCATTGTCTGCAGTGTATCTAATCCCATCATGTGTGATACTGTCTGATGAGCTTTGTATCTAATCCTCTTCTGTGTGATACTGTCTGCTGAGCGGTGTATCTAATCCTATCCTGTGTGATACTGTCTGCTGAGCTGTGTATCTAATCCTCTCCTGTGTGATACTGTCTGCTGAGCGGTGTATCTAATCCTATCCTGTGTGATACTGTCTGCTGAGCGGTGTATCTAATCCTATCCTGTGTGATACTGTCTGCTGAGCCGTGTATCTAATCCTCTCTTGTGTGATACTGTCTGCTGAGCGTTGTATCTAATCCTATCCTGTGTGATACTGTCTGCTGAGCCGTGTATCTAATCCTCTCCTGTGTGATACTGTCTGCTGAGCTGTGTATCTAATCCTCTCCTGTGTGATACTGTCTGCTGAGCGGTGTATCTAATCCTATCCTGTGTGATACTGTCTGCTGAGCTGTGTATCTAATCCTATCCTGTGTGATACTGTCTGCTGAGCCGTGTATCTAATCCTATCCTGTGTGATACTGTCTGCTGAGCCGTGTATCTAATCCTCTCCTGTGTGATACTGTCTGCTGAGCGTTGTATCTAATCCTATCCTGTGTGATACTGTCTGCTGAGCCGTGTATCTAATCCTCTCCTGTGTGATACTGTCTGCTGAGCCGTGTATCTAATCCTATCCTGTGTTACACTGACTGCTGAGCCGTGTATCTAATCCTATCCTATGTGATACTGACTGCTGAGCTGTGTATCTAATCCTATCCTATCTGATACTGACTGCTGAGCTGTGTATCTAATCCTATCCTATCTGATACTGACTGCTGAGCCGTGTATCTAATCCTATCCTATCTGATACTGACTGCTGAGCCGTGTATCTAATCCTATCCTATCTGATACTGACTGCTGAGCCGTGTATCTAATCCTATCCTGTGTTACACTGACTGCTGAGCCGTGTATCTAATCCTATCCTGTGTGATACTGTCTGCTGAGCCGTGTATCTAATCCTATCCTGTGTGATACTGTCTGCTGAGCTGTGTATCTAATCCTATCCTATGTGATACTGTCTGCTGAGCTGTGTATCTAATCCTATCCTGTGTGATACTGACTGCTGACCCGTGTATCTAATCCTATCCTATGTGATACTGACTGCTGAGCTGTGTATCTAATCCTATCCTATGTGATACTGTCTGCTGAGCCGTGTATCTAATCCTATCCTATGTGATACTGACTGCTGAGCTGTGTATCTAATCCTATCCTATGTGATACTGTCTGCTGAGCCGTGTATCTAATCCTATCCTGTGTGATACTGACTGCTGAGCCGTGTATCTAATCCTATCCTGTGTGATACTGTCTGCTGAGCTGTGTATCTAATCCTATCCTGTGTTACACTGACTGCTGAGCCGTGTATCTAATCCTATCCTGTGTGATACTGTCTGCTGAGCCGTGTATCTAATCCTATCCTATGTGATACTGACTGCTGACCCGTGTATCTAATCCTATCCTGTGTGATACTGTCTGCTGAGCTGTGTATCTAATCCTATCCTATGTGATACTGACTGCTGACCCGTGTATCTAATCCTATCCTGTGTGATACTGTCTGCTGAGCTGTGTATCTAATCCTATCCTGTGTGATACTGACTGCTGAGCCGTGTATCTAATCCTATCCTGTGTGATACTGTCTGCTGAGCCGTGTATCTAATCCTATCCTGTGTGATACTGTCTGCTGAGCCGTGTATCTAATCCTATCCTATGTGATACTGACTGCTGACCCGTGTATCTAATCCTCTCCTGTGTGATACTGACTGCTGAGCTGTGTATCTAATCCTCTCCTGTGTGATACTGTCTGCTGAGCCGTGTATCTAATCCTATCCTGTGTAATACTGTTTCCTCAGCTGTGTCTGCTTTCTGATATGGCCGGGGGTCTCTTATTCTCTGGGCTGGAGGGGGCCGTGGTGGAGTCTTTGTTCTCAGGTCTGGGGTGGGGGTTAGATAAATGAAGGACTAAACAGCACAATATGTTTCTTGTTTATGGAAAGCGCCGTCAGCTGGGGACCCCCATGAGCAGATGTCGGGGGAGACCTCGTCCCAGTCCGGCTCATTTCATGCCCGTCATGTCCTCTATACCGCGAGGGGCGGGGGGCTCCCATGGGGGCGGCAGCACTACCCTGAGCACAAGGGGCAGAATTCAGTCTTTTGATACCTTACAGGCTTAAATTGCAATTCCTTAGACCAATGTTGGAATCACTCAAATCCATTTCGGACAACACAGATGACAGATGTCTGTCAGTGAGGAATGGGGGTCCCAGCCGAGCCACCAGTGGACACTACCTGAATACACAGGCCCTGGTGACAGCACAGAATGGGGCTGACTCTGGATAGTCTCTAGAACTGTTCCCTGTTATCAACCATGTCAAGCTTGGGAGGTACAATATATTGCTATAACCCCACCAAACCTAAAGGCACGGGCTCTGCCGTGGGTCCGGGGCATAGACAAGATGGGGAGAGGAGGAGGGCGGTCTGCTACAGGAGATCCGACAGCTGGAGTCTCCAGTGAACCTAGACCGCTTCTCCTTTGGTGAGGACGAGCCAGCAGAGGAAACCCAGAAGAGGAAGAAGAAAACGAAGGAGACCGCACGGGAGGTGGTGAGTTACAGATATGTACTGATGGATGATGTTACACCTACCACCTCCTGTGTAAACCCCACCAAACCTAAAGGCACGGGCTCTGCAGTGGGTCCGGGGCATAGGCAAGGTGGGGAGAGGAGGAGGACGTCCGGCGGTGCTGCCGTCTGTGCGGGGAACAGTGCAGGGGGCGAGGCTGTGGAGGTACTCACGGCGCCGGACATAGGGGACCCCGAGGAGTTTCCCTCTCTGCCCTCTGCGGCTAAGCTGGTTATCACCGGGGCCAAGGAGGGCGGGAGGATGTCCACGCCATTGAGAAAGGGGGACGGTGTGGGCCGACTCCATCCCTGCTCACTACGGCTGAGCCGGGGCTGTGGGGGGCAGGTCCGAGAAACATGGTGCGGCGAAAGGAGGGCGCACTGTTGTGACAGGGGCACAGTGCGTCTCAACAGAGAAGAGGCACGCAGCTGTGACAGGGGAGCAGCGTGTCCAAAAAGCACAGAAAAATCAGGAAAAATCATCTGCAGGGAACACTGGGCGCCCTACTGCGACAGGGGGACAAAGTGCTCCAGCACCCAAACGTGACACCAGGACCCCGAAGTCTATGGGTGCGGGGCAGGCGGCACCCCCCAACGAGCAGCGGGCCCAGAATAATAAAATACAAACTGCTGCAGTAGGGGGGCAAGGCGCTCCAGAGACACAACAGAGCACCAATCAAGGGAAAACGGGTGTGGTGCTGCACCCCTCCCCCGGTCCAGCAAGTGTGAGTGCAGAGAAGCCAGACACAAGTGAGGAAGGAATGGATGTTACTGTGGAAGGTGCAGAGAACACTGGGACAAATGGTGGTGAGAATACTGGTAATAAGTGGTGGCAATGGTAAGGGGATTGAAAGGAGCTGTGCAGGTAATGATGGGAGTAGTAGTGGAGTGAAAGGTGGGAGTAGTGGTGGAGTGAATGGTGGGAGTAGTAGTGGAGTGAAAGGTGGGAGTAGTGGTGGAGTGAATGATGGGAGTAGTGGTGGAGTGAATGGTGGGAGTAGTGGTGGAGTGAATGGAGGGAGTAGTGGTGGAGTGAATGGAGGGAGTAGTAGTGGAGTGAAAGGTGGGAGTAGTGGTGGAGTGAATGATGGGAGTAGTGGTGGAGTGAATGGTGGGAGTAGTAGTGGAGTGAATGGTGGGAGTAGTGGTGGAGTGAATGATGGGAGTAGTAAAGTTGCAAATGATGGGAGTTGTCGTGGAGTGAATGAGGAGAGCATTCCTGGTGTTGGTGGAGGGGAAGCAGGTAGTGGTCCCGCTGCCCCCCCCCCCAGCGGTGGTGGGGGCTTCAGCCCCAAGCTATTCAGGAGCTGTCACTGCTGGGGGTAGTAGTGCGCCCTTGTCTGTTGACCCTGAGGATGGTGACTTGCAACAGCGCTTCCTGAGGAAAGGGGAGAGTTGATCTGTCTTTCTGGATAGAGAGACACGGTCTTTCCGCCTTCCGAGACAGAGGGGCAGAGACTGTCTGGTCTCTGCCGACACCGGGGCAGCGGAGTAACCGTAGGAACGTGGCCCGTCTCCAGTGGGTAAGCAAGGATGCCTGTCCTGATCGGTCAAAGGTTGCTGAGCTCCTGCTGGGGATGGGCTTCGTGGCATATGACATCTTTGCCTTGATCCATCCCTATGGGACCTCCTACTTCGATGTCAGCTTCATGAGACCGGAGGGCCTTGAGCTTTTCTGGTCTCGCCACGAGCTGGCTCGGGGTCGCCCCGAATGGCAGGGTTTCCTCCCTGTAGCAATATCCCGCCAGAACTCAGTCAGGAAGGTGACCGTTTTTAACCAGTAACGAGTCACTTTCCTGTGTCGATATCTCCACCTGGGTTGGACGATACGGCCACATCGTCGGTATTCCCGAAAAGACCCTAGACGACCATGGTATCTGGTCAGGAGCCTGGACCTTCATGGTGAAATTGAAGGTTTCAGGAAACACCGTTACCCATATCCCTTCCTCAACATTTTTGGGGAGGGACAGGATCTTGATTTTCTACCGGGGGCAGCCTATGGTCTGTCAGAGGTGCGGCAGCCCCACACACTTCAGTGCCCAGTGTACCACCCAGCGTGGGGACTTAGGCCATCTCCCTGCTACCTGTGGCAGGATTAGGTGTAACTTGTGTGGTGACCTCGGTCACCCGTTCAGTCGCTGTCCGCGTTCCTTTGCCAATGCGGTCCTGAAAGCGGCGAGTGCGGGACAGGCGAAAGCTGGGACTAATCTCGCCGGTGAAGGGACCAGTAGGGGCAGAGGAGGCAGAGAACCGGTGAGGAGCAGGCTGCCGCCATCCAATATCAGGTGGCAGGAGCAGCGCCATGGGAACAGGGGGCAGGGAGTAATGACCCTAAACTCTGACCTGGGTGCTTCACTTGCAGCTGAGGATCCTAAAGACAGTGAATTGAGCAAGGAAGTCAAGAGACTTGAAAGGGAGGAGCAAAAGGACGCCATGTCTGCCCAGGAACCTTCATCCGGTGACAGTCTGGATGAGGGAGAGGGGGAGTGGTCACAGCAAAAGAAAAAGGGTAACAGGAAAACAACTAAGGATAAGAGGGGGTCCGGGCCTCGAGCCTCCTCCTTGGAGTGCGACCCCTCTGACTCTCTATCCCTGATGAAGCTGCCATTGGAAGGTCCAGCCGCCCCCCCTCTGGTGGATCTCTCTAACCGGTTCAGGGCCCTCCAGGACTCCCCTTCAGAGGGGGGCGATGGGTTGCGGACAAGGTTGTTGGGGCTCAGGAGGTTGCTGGGTCTTCTTCTCAGGGGGCAAATACAAAGCCTTTTGGGGGGGACTACCTCAGGACCACCAGACAAGGGCCAGAGTGTAATTGAAAAATACTGAAACACTACTCTAGATAGTACTGGGGAGCGAACCTCATAAGCTCCCTCGACACACCCACCGGGCGTATGCAAAAAGGAATAGCTCCAAGCAAAGATTAATATGAAAAAATGGAGCAGAAACATCCATGACCACATTGTTATTTATATAAAATTTGAACTTTATTAGATAATTACAACTCAATAGTATCACAATAATGACATAAATACTGCGGTGAGTGCTGTACGCACTCCGCAGGAACAAGGAAGCAACAAACAAAGGGACGTGATGATAGCCAAGTACAGTAGGGGGAAGCACATGCAAATAACTGTGCCCCTAAACTCTCTTGCCCATTAGAGTGCCCAGCCCATACGGTATGACAAGCAAGGTCCTTACGGTATCCTAATCACATCTAATGCAGGGCTCTGATGCCAAACAGGCACCAAACATTAAATCAGGCTTACCCATAATGGATGCTTGAAAAGGGTTCCCCCTCGTGACGTGGCTCCCCTGGATGCGCGTTTCGCGTGATCGCTTTTGTCAGCAGGGTTAGTGTGTAGCCATTCTTGTGCCATTTAAATATTAAAAAGACCGGAAGTGGAGCTGGTATTGCGGCGCATGCGCGGTGACGTCCGGGGCGCGTCATAGCCTAGACCGTCACAGCAGGGCGAGCATAGGGGGAAAACACCTCCCATAGACGTCATATGATGCTCGCCTTGCCAGTAAGGACGGACACAGCACAGAACGCTCTCCCCGGGCGGCAGCGGGCATGCGCTCACCAAACGTCCATTTTTAAGAAGACCACAGCGTCGGCCATATTTTCAGAGAACCAAAGGGCTAGATGTCTCAGTCCACCATGTAAGTGTACTAAATATGATGTATCATTGCGCACACGTGATATAATAATATATGGGGCAGACAGGGAATACAATATGCCTCTGTGCTCCTAACGTAAGTGCAAAATTGAAACATAGATCTACAACAATATAGATCAAATGAGTGTATGTAAGGAGAGAATGGAGTAGTCTGTCTTAAGCGCACTAAAAGCTCATCATTGTCAGAGGAAGAGGGTGAAACTGTTGGGGGTGGGAAGAATAAGGCTATCTAATTCAATCAATCATGATGGCGGCACCCACCCCGTTGACGCTGGCAACCATTAATGTTAATGTTGCCAACATAAAGTCTGAAGCGGCAAGGTACATGGCCTTTCATTTTCTCAGCCAACTTGACGCCGACATTTTGTTTTTGCAGACCAGGTTGACTGACCTATCAACCATGTATAAAGCAAGGCGGGAGTGGAGGCACGGGCCCTCCTACTGGTCTCTTGTGGCCAAGCCGTATAGTGGGGTGGCGGTCCTTTTTAAGACCGCAGCGGTTGAATGCAGACGATTGATCGAGTTAGAAATGGGGAGATGCTTGATCCTAGATGTCTCCATGGGGGGACAGGAGCTTCGGCTCATTAACATCTACGGTCCCCAGTCCAAGTGTCTCTTCATGAAGATCAAACCTTTCTTATTTTCGAGTCGGCAGGTGGTCTTTGGAGGGGATTTCAACAACGTCACGAGACCCTGTGATAGAGGAGGTTCCGGAGACCGGCTGGCTTATGATTGCGTTGCACTAAATAGGATAGTAAGTGAGGCACGCCTGGTGGATGTCCACATCCGGCACAACACAGGCCACGCGGGGTTCACCTTTTTTAGAGGTAGTCAGTGCAGGTCTAGGTTAGACAGGTTTTATTTGAAGGAGGAGGCCGTCTCCTCGCCGTTGTCGGTTGTGGAGGTGGAGTTCTCTGATCACTGTTTGATTATGTTTTTTCTGAGCGTTACAGAGACTCCTCGGATGGGAAGAGGTTATTGGAAGCTGAATTCGTCACTCCTTGAGGAAGAAGCTGTAAGACGGTCCTTTGAGGAATTTCTTCAGAGCCAGGTACCGCTGCTGGGCCTAAGTAACACTAAGTCTGAGTGGTGGGAGATGTTCAAACATCAGGTGGCGAGATTCTTCCGGCAACTCTCGAATCTCAGAAGCCTGAAGCCTGTATCAGAGCCTGAGGAGGAAACTCGAGCATCTTGTCTCGAATGGGGGTAGCCGCGAGGCGATCTCCAGTGTGAAATCCTTGCTAAAGAGGTGTCAGTACGATAGGCACGCACCCTTGGTTTTTGAGAGGGACAACGGGAAGTACCCTTACAGAAGCTGCAAGATGTCAGTCAATAGTAAGAGTGACGGGGCTGATGGACAGTACGGGATACCTGAGAAGGTCCAGATCAGGGATCTTGGAGGTTGTCAGTTCATACTACTCGCACCTCTTGGGAAGGAAGGAACTGGATCGTGACAGGATGTCGGCTTTCCTTGCTGAAGCTGTTTCTGAGCCAGGGGCTGACTGTTATGATCCGGTGGCCCTGGAGCCGCATGAGACTATCTCTGGAGTAGGTGGTACCTGTACTGACCGCAATCCTAATACTGACACTGCAACTAGAAGTAGCCGTGGGATGTACCTAACCAGGCCTAGACACCTCGACACAGCCGGAGGACTAAATACCCCTAAAGATGGAAATGGGAAATCCTATCTTGCCTCAGAGCAGAGCCCCAAAGGATAGGCAGCCCCCCACAAATATTGACTGTGAGTTTAAGAGGAAATACGTACACAGGCAGAAAAAACAGAGTTTAGCAAAAGAGGCCCTTCCAGCTAGATAGAAAGGATAGGACAGTGTTCTAAGCGGTCAGTATTAAAACACTAGAAAATTCCACAGCAGAAAATACTATATACTACATCTAACTAAAGACATAGGATGTATATCTGCATCTCCAGAGAAACCAGCATGACAGAAAAATCCAAACAAGTCAAGCTGGACAAAAACACAATAGATTGCACTGCACATAAAAGCACACTGCATGTGTGCTACAGAGAACCAAAACTAGGCACTTATCTTAGCTGAAATGACAGCAGGGCAGTGGAGCCAGACAGAGATGCAATCCCTCCAAGATACAATGGACAACTGGCAGGGATTGGTGGATCCTACAAACCTAAATACCTAATAGAGCTGCAATAAGCAGAAACACCTGCCCTGGCCTATAATCCAGAGACCACTGCACTACCACTAACAACCACCGGAGGGAGCCCAAGAGCAGAATTCACAACAGCTGACCTCTCGCTGGGGGGTTTGGCAGAAGGGATCAAAGAAGAGGAAGTGAGACTGGCGATCCATGGGCTCCGGCCCAAAAAAATCGCCAGGTCCGGATGGCTTAACATCCGAGTTCTTGAGGGACTTCTTGGTACCCCTCTTGACTCAGGTGTTTAATGAGAGTCTCTCCTCAGGCACTCTGCCGAGATCATTAAGGAAGTCGACTTTGATCATTTTGTCAAAGTGTAAGGATCAGTCACGCATTGAGAATTGGCGTCCCATAGCACTTCTCAATGTGGACAGGAAGGTTTTGGCTAAGATACTCTTCAACAGGCTGGTGAAGTTTGCACCGCGGCTCCTTTCCGAGGTCCAGCACTGTTGCGTTCCTGGCCGTAGCACTCTCAGTGCTGTTCTGGGTGTCCGAGAGGCCGTGGAGCAAGGCAGGGCGGGCCATTGGAAGGGGTTCTTGCTGACCCTGGATCAGGCAAAAACCTTTGATCGGGTCGACCACGAGTACCTCTGGTCCACTCTTTTGAGGTATGGTCTGCCTGGAGGGTTTGTGGACTGGCTAAAGACCTTGTACGCAGGGGCTGAAACTTTCCCTCTGGTAAATGGGTGGATTGGACAACCTTTCGGGGTAGGTTCTGGTGTCCGCCAGGGCTGCCCTCTTAGCCCTTTGCTTTACGTGTTTGCGATCGATCCCTTCCTAAGAAGGGTCGATTGTGGACCATGGGCGGGGTGGCGCTGAAGGCTATCCTGAGGGTAGTGGCCTACGCGGACGATGTCACCGTCTTTGTTTCTTCGCAAGAGGAGGCGGTGGTGGTGATGTCAGAAGTAGAGAGCTACTCGGAGGCATCTGGGTCCAAGATCAACCAGGACAAGTGTGAGAGTCTCTGGCTGGGAGGCGGGGATCCCGCATTTGATCTTCCGGACACCCTCCCCGAACTCCAAGAACATGCAAAGTCCTAGGCATCGAATTTGGCCAGGGTGATTACCCCATGAAAAACTGGGAAGGCAGAATCAAAGGTGTCGCCCAAAGAGTGGACCAATGGAAGGGTTGGTCTTTGACTCTGGGGGAAAGGGTTGACCTGTGCAAAGCTTTCCTGCTCCCCTTGCTAATCTACCTGGGTAGCGTCTGTGTCTTGCCAGAGCCTCTCTGGACACGGGTCTACAGTCTGTTCTTCCAGAGGTTATGGGGGAATAGACTAAATCTAGTCAAACGGGAGGTCACTTACCACTCGAGGAGACTAGGGGGGTTGAATATGGTGAACCCCGTGGTGTTCCTAGTGAACACCTTTTTGAAAGTTAACGTGGCAAACCTCTGGAAAGAGAGGGCTCCTCCGTGGGTATTCTCCTGCAAGGGACGGTTTCAGCCTTTCTGCCAGGAATGGGAGACAGGGGGAAGATTGAAGGATCTTCGCACACCGCATGGGCATCTCCCGGCTTATGTTATCCCGGTTCTGAAAATTATGCGCCGGTGGGGTCTGGGAATGTGGGAGGTGAGGTCCCTCCCGAGGAAACTCATCGACATGCGGGCTTTTGCTTTCGCATTTTCAGAAACCATTGGTCCTCAAGGACTGCTCAAGTCGGGATCTAGAGGTTGGGTTAAGTTTGTTAAATTCTAGCAGGATCCCCAAGAAGTTTTGGGATTGACGCTGCTTCCAAGGTAAGTTGTATGTGAGGGACAATTTGAAGTGCAGGAGCTCCGAGGACAGGAATTGTCCCCGTGAGGCTTGTGCTACCATGCTGGAAAGCATGGAGCACTTCCTGCTTCATTGTCCCTTTAATACAGAGGTGTACAACAGGGTGGGCGCTTCCATTGGTTGGCCGCGGCTGGCCACTCTGTCCTATGCCGAGTGGGCTTATGGAGCGTTCAGAGACCTCGGGAGAAGGGACTGATCCACTTTATTCTTAGTCAGCGCAGTGGTCAGGTACTTCACGTGGAACACACAAGTTTTAGTTTCGACGCAGAGTAAAATCCTCCGTGTAGATGAAGTTTGTAGCAGCATCCTAGGTGCCCTGGTGAAGGTGCGTTCTCTGGAGTGCGGGGGACTGGGTGCCCAGAGGGCGGCCCATCTCTGGAGGGGTTTCTCCTTCGGGGTGCCTTAGTCCGTTAGCACTCCTATATCCTGGTGGTGGGCTGATGTCTTTAAACCCTAGATTTTTGTTTTGTATTTCTGTTCCCTGAATAGAAGGTTTGCAGGCATCGAACTTGAGCCTTGGGTGGTGAGTATGTAGGTTGTGTTCTGTGAAGTTGGTTTATGTATATATTGTATATAGTGTGTATAATAGAGGGTCTTAGTTAGGGTGGGGGGATTGGGGGGTTCAACGGCGGTGATAAGAGACTGATCTGGCCTGGGGAAAAACTTTGGGGCCTAATCCTAGCTCGGATAATTCCTGAACTTTGTGGCCAGAGCTGGATCAGGGGTGGCGGGATAGTTAGTGTAGGTGTGTGTTTTATATATATATATATATATATATATATATATATATATAATTTAAAAAGAAATCTTAATTTTGTACACTGTATTGTATTTAGGTTTGTTGTGGGGTGAATGTGGTGGTGGTGTAAGGGGGTGGCTGTAAGGTAAGGCAGTGGGACCAGTAAGGTTTTGTTGTGTTTGCGGTGTTGTATAATATTTGGTTTATTATAATATGTTTATAGTGTATATATTGTATATAATATTGTACATAGGACGGTGTGAATGTAGTTGGGGTTGTATATAGTAGTATGAATGAAGCTGGGCCGGGGGTCTTACATGATTTTATACTATTTATTATTGTTGTCTTTTAGTTTTGCTTTCTTTATTTTATTGGAATTTTTCTTTCTTGTCCCTGATTTGTATTGGTTCCATTTCTGGTTTATTTCTTTGTGATTTTTGTCGTTTGTCGTCGTCTGATTGGAGCTTTGTTCTTATGTTTTGTTCTGTTGTGTTTTATTTGTAATGTATCATAGTTAGTGTCACGTGAAGTATTTTTCTATATATATAATTGTCTAAGGGTCACTTCTGTCTGTCCTTCTGTCTGTCTGTCACGCATATTCATTGGTCGCGGCCTCTGTCTGTCATGAAATCCAAGTCGCTGATCGGTCGCGCCAGCTGCCTGTCATGGCTGCCGCGACCAATCAGCGACGGCCACAGTCCGATTAGACCCTCCCTACTCCCCTGCAGTCAGTGCCCGGCGCCCACTCCATACTCCCCGCAGTCACGGCTCACACAGGGTTAATGCCGGCGGTAACAGACCGCGTTATCCCGCGGGTAACTCATTCCGCTACCGCCGCTATTAACCCTGTGTGACCAAGATTTTACTATTGACGCAGCCTATGCAGCGTCAATAGTAAAAACATCTAATGTTAAAAATAATAATAATAATAATAAAAAAAAATCATTATATATTCACCTTCCGCCGCCTTTCCCGCACCTCGCGATGCTCCGGTGACCGGTCCATGCAAGCGGCACGTTCCGGTGGCAAGGATGGTCTGGGAGAAGGACCTTCCATGACGTCACGGTCACGTGACCGCGACGTCATCACAGCCTTGGACCGGAAGCTGCCGCCTGCACCCCACATAGGCAACAGAACTACATCACGCCTGCGGAAGGTGAGTATGTGTTTATTTTTAATTTTTTTTAACCTGTGACATACGTGGCTGGGCAATATACTACGTTGCTCTGTGCTGTATACTACGTCGCTGGGCAATATACTATGTCACTGGGCAATATACTACGTGGCTGGGCATTATACTACGTGGGCTGTGCTATATACTACATGGGCTGTGCTATATACTACGTGACTGGCCAATATACTACGTGGCTGGGCAATATTCTAAGTGACTGGGCAATATACTACGTGGCTGGGCAATATACTACGTGGCTGGCAATATACTACGTTGCTCTGTGCTGTATACTACGTCGCTGGGCAATATACTATGTCACTGGGCAATATACTACGTGGCTGGGCAATATACTACGTGACTGGGCAATATACTACGTGACTGGCCAATATACTATGTGACTGGGCAATAAACTACGTGGACTGGGCAATATACTACGTGACTGGGCAATATACTACGTGACTGGGCAATAAACTACGTGACTGGCCAATATACTATGTGACTGGGCAATAAACTACGTGGACTGGGCAATATACTACGTGGGCTGTGCTATATACTACATGGGCTGTTCTATATACTACGTCACTGGGCAATATACTACGTCACTGGGCAATATACTACGTGGACATACATATTCTAGAATACCCGATGCATTAGAATCGGGCCACATCTAGTTATTTAATAAAAGACCTACAATATATTGCTCTCTGTTATCAGCCATTTCTGCTGACAGCTTCCCCTTTACAAGTTCTGCAGCATTGTTAACCAATCCTTCATTTCTGGGTAATGGCCCTTTAACCCTGTGGCCTCCCTCCCTGCAGCCCCACTGCGCACCCTCTTTATTGCCAGGGTCTGGGCTTATGTCCTGGAGCAGATGGCGACTGTGCCACCCTCTATGTCCTGTCTGATGGCGACTGTGCCACCCTCTATGTCCCGTCTGATGGCGACTGTGCCACCCTCCATGTCCCGTCTGATGGGGATTGTGCCACCCTTCATGTCCCGTCTGATGGGGATTGTGCCACCCTCCATGTCCCGTCTGATGAGGACTGTGCCATCCTCCATGTCCCGTCTGATGGGGACTGTGCAACCCTTCATGTTCCGTCTGATGAGGACTGTGCCATCCTCCATGTCCCGTCTGATGGGGACTGTGCCACCCTCCATGTACCGTCTGATGGGGACTGTGCCACCCTTCATGTCCCGTCTGATGAGGATTGTGCCACCCTCCATGTTCTGTCTGATGGGGATTGTGCCACCCTTCATGTCCCGTCTGATGGCGACTGTACTACCCTCCATGTCCCGTCTGATGGGGACTGTGCCACCCTCCATGTTCTGTCTGATGGGGACTGTGCCACCCTCGATGTCCCGTCTGATGGGGATTGTGCCACCCTTCATGGCCCGTCTGATGGGGACTGTGCCACCCTCGATGTCCCGTCTGATGGGGATTGTGCCACCCTTCATGTCCCATCTGATGGGGACTGTGCCACCCTCCATGTCCCGTCTGATGGGGAATGTGCCACCCTCCATGTCCCGTCTGATGGGGACTGTGCCACCCTCGATGTCCCGTCTGATGGGGACTGTGCCACCCTCCATGTCCCGTCTGATGGGGACTGTGCCACCCTCCATGTCCCGTCTGATGAGGACTGTGCCACCCTCCATGTCCCGTCTGATGGGGACTGTGCCACCCTCCATGTCCCGTCTGATGAGGACTGTGCCATCCTCCATGTCTCGTCTGATGAGGACTGTGCAACCCTCCATGTCCCGTCTGATGGGGATTGTGCCACCCTTCATGTCCCGTCTGATGGGGACTGTGCCACCCTTCATGTCCCGTCTGATGGGGATTGTGCCACCCTCCATGTCCCGTCTGATGGGGACTGTGCCACCCTCCATGTCCCATCTGATGGCGACTGTACCACCCTCCATGTCCCGTCTGATGAGGACTGGGCCACCCTCCATGTCCCATCTGATGAGGACTGTGCCACCCTCCATGACCCATCTGATGGGGACTGTGCCACCCTCCATGTCCCGTCTGATGGGGACTGTGCCACCCTTCATGTCCCGTCTGATGGGGATTGTGCCACTCTCCACGTCCCGTCTGATGAGGACTGTGCCACCCTCCATGTCCCGTCTGATGAGGACTGTGCCACCCTCCATGTCCCGTCTGATGGGGATTGTGCCACCCTTCATGTCCCGTCTGATGGGGATTGTGCCACCCTCCATGTCCCGTCTGATGAGGACTGTGCCACCCTCCATGTCCCGTCTGATGGGGACTGTGCCACCCTCCATGTCCCGTCTGATGAGGACTGTGCCATCCTCCATGTCCCGTCTGATGAGGACTGTGCCATCCTCCATGTCCCGTCTGATGGGGACTGTGCAACCCTTCATGTTCCGTCTGATGAGGACTGTGCCATCCTCCATGTCCCGTCTGATGGGGACTGTGCCACCCTTCATGTCCCGTCTGATGGCGACTGTACTACCCTCCATGTCCCGTCTGATGGGGACTGTGCCACCCTCCATGTTCTGTCTGATGGGGACTGTGCCACCCTCGATGTCCCGTCTGATGGGGATTGTGCCACCCTTCATGGCCCGTCTGATGGGGACTGTGCCACCCTCGATGTCCCGTCTGATGGGGATTGTGCCACCCTTCATGTCCCATCTGATGGGGACTGTGCCACCCTCCATGTCCCGTCTGATGGGGAATGTGCCACCCTCCATGTCCCGTCTGATGGGGACTGTGCCACCCTCGATGTCCCGTCTGATGGGGACTGTGCCACCCTCCATGTCCCGTCTGATGGGGACTGTGCCACCCTCCATGTCCCGTCTGATGAGGACTGTGCCACCCTCCATGTCCCGTCTGATGGGGACTGTGCCACCCTCCATGTCCCGTCTGATGAGGACTGTGCCATCCTCCATGTCCCGTCTGATGAGGACTGTGCAACCCTCCATGTCCCGTCTGATGGGGATTGTGCCACCCTTCATGTCCCGTCTGATGGGGATTGTGCCACCCTTCATGTCCCGTCTGATGGGGACTGTGCCACCCTTCATGTCCCGTCTGATGGGGATTGTGCCACCCTCCATGTCCCGTCTGATGGGGACTGTGCCACCCTCCATGTCCCATCTGATGGCGACTGTACCACCCTCCATGTCCCGTCTGATGAGGACTGGGCCACCCTCCATGTCCCATCTGATGAGGACTGTGCCACCCTCCATGACCCATCTGATGGGGACTGTGCCACCCTCCATGTCCCGTCTGATGGGGACTGTGCCACCCTTCATGTCCCGTCTGATGGGGATTGTGCCACTCTCCACGTCCCGTCTGATGAGGACTGTGCCACCCTCCATGTCCCGTCTGATGAGGACTGTGCCACCCTCCATGTCCCATCTGATGGGGACTGTGCCACCCTCCATGTCCCGTCTGATGGCGACTGTACCACCCTCCATGTCCCGTCTGATGAGGACTGTGCCACCCTCCATGTCCCGTCTGATGGGGACTGTGCCACCCTCCATGTCCCGTCTGATGGGGAGGATGCGGCAGAATGATAAAGGATCTGTGCAGAGAACATGAATTAGGACTGAGGGGATTATAATCTCCGTATGTTCTTGCAGTCACAGAGATGATGAGGCTGCAGCACAATGGCCGCTGTCTGATAATCCTACAGAGGGGACGGCCAGAATTACCGCAGAATAATTACCTTCAGTTTACAGGTCACACAGATATAAGGGATGAGCTACACATATATCGCTAATCATCGCTAATCATCACTACTGTCCGCAATAAGATCTCTCATAGTCACATAAATTATCCAGAAAAGGAGAAATCAGATTGAGCCTGTAATATGAGGAACGATATAATTACACTTTACACAGGAGTGACATCACCGCTCACCAGATATAACATATTACACAGGAGTGACATCACCGCTCACCGGATATAACATATTACACAGGAGCGACATCACTGCTCACCGGATATAACATATTACACAGGAGTGACATCACCGCTCACCGGATATAACATATTACACAGGAGTGACATCACCGCTCAACAGATATAACATATTACACAGGAGTGACATCACCGCTCACCGGATATAACATATTACACAGGAGTGACATCACCGCTCACCGGATATAACATATTACACAGGAGTGACATCACCGCTCACCGGATATAACATATTACACAGGAGTGACATCACCGCTCACCGGATATAACATATTACACAGGAGCGACATCACCGCTCACCAGATATAACATATTACACAGGAGTGACATCACCGCTCACCAGATATAACATATTACACAGGAGTGACATCACCGCTCACCGGATATAACATATTACAGAGGAGTGACATCACCGCTCACCAGATATAACATATTACACAGGAGTGACATCACCGCTCACCAGATATAACATATTACACAGGAATGACATCACCGCTCACCGGATATAACATATTACACAGGAGTGACATCACCGCTCAACAGATATAACATATTACACAGGAGTGACATCACCGCTCACCTGTTATAACATATTACACAGGAGTGACATCACCGCTCACCAGATATAACATATTACACAGGAGTGACATCACCGCTCACCGGATATAACATATTACACAGAAGTGACATCACCGCTCACCGGATATAACATTACACAGAAGTGACATCACCGCTCACCGGATATAACATATTACACAGGAGTGACATCACCGCTCACAAGATATAACATATTACACAGGAGTGACATCACCGCTCACCAGATATAACATATTACAGAGGAGTGACATCACCGCTCACCGGATATAACATATTACACAGGAGTGACATCACCGCTCACCGGATATAACATATTACACAGGAGTGACATCACCGCTCACCAGATATAACATATTACACAGGAGTGACATCACCGCTCAACAGATATAACATATTACACAGGAGTGACATCACCGCTCACCGGATATAACATATTACACAGGAGTGACATCACCGCTCACCGGATATAACATATTACACAGGAGTGACATCACCGCTCACCAGATATAACATATTACACAGGAGTGACATCACCGCACACCGGATATAACATATTACACAGGAGTGACATCACCGCTCACCGGATATAACATATTACACAGGAGTGACATCACCGCTCACCAGATATAACATATTACACAGGAGTGACATCACCGCACACCGGATATAACATATTACACAGGAGTGACATCACTGCTCACCGGATATAACATATTACACAGGAGTGACATCACCGCTCACCGGATATAACATATTACACAGGAGTGACATCACCGCTCACCGGATATAACATATTACACAGGAGCGACATCACCGCTCACCGGATATAACATATTACACAGGAGCGACATCACCGCTCACTAAATATAACATATTACACAGGAGTGACATCACCGCTCACCGGATATAACATATTACACAGGAGTGACATCACCGCACACCGGATATAACATATTACACAGGAGTGACATCACCGCTCACCGGATATAACATATTACACAGGAGTGACATCACCGCTCACCAGATATAACATATTACACAGGAGTGACATCACCGCTCACCGGATATAACATATTACACAGGAGCGACATCACCGCTCACCAGATATAACATATTACAGAGGAGTGACATCACCGCTCACCAGATATAACATATTACACAGGAGTGACATCACCGCACACCGGATATAACATATTACACAGGAGCGACATCACCGCTCACCGGATATAACATATTACACAGGAGTGACATCACCGCTCAACAGATATAACATATTACACAGGAGTGACATCACCGCTCACCTGTTATAACATATTACACAGGAGCGACATCACCGCTCACCAGATATAACATATTACAGAGGAGTGACATCACCGCTCACCAGATATAACATATTACACAGGAGTGACATCACCGCACACCGGATATAACATATTACACAGGAGCGACATCACCGCTCACCGGATATAACATATTACACAGGAGTGACATCACCGCTCACCGGATATAACATATTACACAGGAGTGACATCACCGCTCACCGGATATAACATATTACAGAGGAGTGACATCACCGCTCACCAGATATAACATATTACACAGGAGCGACATCACCGCTCACCGGATATAACATATTACACAGGAGTGACATCACCGCTCACCGGATATAACATATTACACAGGAGTGACATCACCGCTCACCGGATATAACATATTACACAGGAGTGACATCACCGCTCACCAGATATAACATATTACACAGGAGTGACATCAGCGCTCACCAGATATAACATATTACAGAGGAGTGACATCACCGCTCACCAGATATAACATATTACACAGGAGTGACATCACCGCTCACCGGATATAACATATTACACAGGAGTGACATCACCACTCACCAGATATAACATATTACACAGGAGTGACATCAGCGCTCACCAGATATAACATATTACAGAGGAGTGACATCACCGCTCACCAGATATAACATATTACACAGGAGTGACATCACCGCTCAACAGATATAACATATTACACAGGAGTGACATCACCACTCACCTGTTATAACATAGTACACAGGAGTGACATCACCGCTCACCAGATATAACATATTACAGAGGAGTGACATCACCGCTCACCAGATATAACATATTACACAGGAGTGACATCACCGCTAACCGGATATAACATATTACACAGGAGTGACATCACCGCTCACCGGATATAACATATTACACAGGAGTGACATCACCGCTCAACAGATATAACATATTACACAGGAGTGACATCACCGCTCACCAGATATAACATATTACACAGGAGTGACATCACCGCTCACCAGATATAACATATTACACAGGAGTGACATCACCGCTCACCAGATATAACATATTACACAGGAGTGACATCACCGCACACCGGATATAACATATTACACAGGAGTGACATCACCGCTCACCAGATATAACATATTACACAGGAGTGACATCACCGCTCACCGGATATAACATATTACACAGGAGCGACATCACCGCTCACTAGATATAACATATTACACAGGAGTGACATCACCGCTCACCAGATATAACATATTACACAGGAGTGACATCACCGCTCACCAGATATAACATATTACACAGGAGTGACATCACCACTCACCGGATATAACATATTACACAGGAGTGACATCACCGCTCACCTGATATAACATTTTACACAGGAGCGACATCACCGCTCACTAAATATAACATATTACACAGGAGTGACATCACCACCCTCCAGAAATAACATATTACACAGGAGTGACATCACCGCTCACCAGATATAACATATTACACAGGAGTGACATCACCGCTCACCGGATATAACATATTACACAGGAGTGACATCACCACTCACTGGATGTAACATATTACACAGGAGTGACATCACCGCTCACCAGATATAACATATTACACAGGAGTGACATCACCGCTCACCAGATATAACATATTACACAGGAGTGACATCACCGCTCACCAGATATAACATATTACACAGGAGTGACATCACCGCCCTCCAGAAATAACAAATGTCACAGACGGGCACTCACCATGCTATGCATTGAGCTTCACTCATTATATTGTGTTATTGACCTGACAGTTGGCATGTGCAGGGACCCCGTTACAAAGCGTTGGCCTTTTCTGGGGTCACCTTACAGCGGATGATGCAGGATTAAGCTCTGCCGTCACCGCAGTCTGATTGCATTAAGTGATTGAGCACCTGAGTTCACCGTCTGCAGCGCTCCTGCGGGGATTGGCGCCTTGTAGTGGACCTGTCTCCAGATGGAGCTCAGTGCGCAGCAGACGGAGGCCGCTCCGCACACTCAGGGGTAATTGGCTTCTTTTTGTGTCTGTGCTGTGGTGACAGATGGAGGCAGGATAATGCTGCATGCCGATACACCGCCATTGTCTGATAACTTCACGCCTGCCGCACTAATGAACACTTGACCCGTCCATGATAAAGACTCACAAACATCGCGTGCAATTAATCATATCTGGACCCAACCCACACCCAAAGCGCCCAAACTGCACCCGGAATGTGCTGTACCCCACGACCTGTGCCCACTGTAACTGTACCCAACCCACACCCACAGCGCCCAAACTGCACCCGGAATGTGCTGTACCCCACGACCTGTGCCCACTGTAACTGTACCCAACCCACACCCACAGCGCCCAACCTGCACCCGGAATGTGCTGTACCCCACGACCTGTGCCCACTGTAACTGTACCCAACCCACACCCACAGTGCCCAAACTGCACCTGGAATGTGCTGTACCCCATGACCTGTGCCCACTGTAATTGTACCTAACCCACACCCACTGTTATCTGTGGTGTTACATAGGACTGCAGGTGACATCTAATACATTATCTGTACTCAGAGAGTGATCACACGGTGTTGTCTGACTGTGGTGTTTACATAGGACTGCGGGCTGGGTCAGCTGTGGGGCACATTACACACCCCTCTGACATCTGGGGGTGTTGTTCTGTCAGCGGCTCAGCTCGTCCACACCAGATACAGGCCATGATCTTCAGTTGTCATGGAAACTGAATAAATGAGCAGAATCCTGTCAAAAATGCATTAATTTCTCTGGCAATTAAATGAGTTCCTGACAGACGCCGATCTCCTCCGTACACGGCGGCTCCTCAGTGTCCATAGCTTCGTGTTTTGGCCGTGCAGGAATCAGTCTGTAATTAGGGCCTTGTGAGAGCAGCGTGTGATGCGGCTTTACTGCCCAATATCATCACCTGTTACTGTAGTCCCTGACTGGTCACAGGTGTCAGGGAGTCGGGGAGGAGGGGGTGAGAATTATTACTGTGGGATTATGATGGGGCCTGGTGCCTGATAAGGTTATGGGGCACTGTGGTGGGTTTATTAGGAGGGCTCTCTGACTGGTACTGTAGCCGGAACAGCTATGAAGGCACTGCTGTTTGTGCTGTTATGATGGTTCTATCATGGCGCATGGGTCACTGTGGCTGGCACAGTCATTGGGGCTCTCATGGGGCGCTGTGGCTGGTACTTTTAAGAAAACACTGTTTGCTACTGTTATGGGGCGCTGTGGCTGGTTCTGTCATGGGGGCACTGTGGCTGGTTCCGTCATGGGGCGCGCTGTCGCTGGTTCTGTCATGGGAGCGGTGGCTGGTTCTGTCATAGGGCGCTGTGGCTGGTTCTGTCATCGGGCGCTGTGGCTGGTTCCGTCATGGGGCGCGCTGTCGCTGGTTCCGTCATGGGGCGCGCTGTCGCTGGGTCTGTCATGGGGCGCTGTCGCTGGTTCTGTCATAGGGCGCTGTGGCTGGTTCTGCCATGTGGCACTATGGCTGGTTCTGTCATGGGGCGCTGTGGCTGGTTCTGTCATGGGGCGCTGTCGCTGGTTCTGTCATGGGGCGCTGTGGCTGGTTCTGTCATGGGGGGCTGTGGCTGGTTCTGTCATGGGGGCTGTGGCTGGTTCTGTCATGGGGCGCGCTGTCGCTGGTTCCGTCATGGGGCGTTGTGGCTGGTTCTGTCATGGGGCGCTGTGGCTGGTTCCGTCATGGGGGCTGTGGCTGGTTCTGTCATGGGGCACTGTGGCTGGTTCTGTCATTGGACGCTGTGGCTGGTCCTGTCATGGGGGCACTGTGGCTGGTTCTGTCATTGGGCACTCTGGCTGGTTCTGTCATGGGGGCACTGTGGCTGGTCCTATCATGGGGGCACTGTGGCTGGTTCTGTCATGGGGGCTGTGGCTGGTTCTGTCATGGAGACGCTGTGGTTGGTTCTGTCATTGGGCACTCTGGCTGGTTCTGTCATGGGGTGCTGTGGCTGGTTCTGTCATGGGGCACTGTGTTTGGTACTGTCATGAGGGCGCTGTGGCTGGTTCTGTCATTGGGCACTCTGGCTAGTTCTGTCATGGGGGCTGTGGCTGGTTCTGTCATGGGGCTGTGGCTGGTTCTGTCATGAGGGCGCTGTGGCTGGTTCTGTCATGGGGCGCTGTGGCTGGTTTTGTCATGGGGCGCTGTGGCTGGTTCTGTCATGGGGGCACTCTGGCTGGTTCTGTCATAGGGGCACTGTGGCTGATACTGTTCTTGAGGCGTTGTGATTGCTATTATTATGGGACTCTGTGGATGGTACGGATATGGGGGCCCAGTCTTACACAGGGGCCCACCGGAGGATTCTCCTGTTCTCCGGTGAGCCAGTCCAAGCCTATATGCATCTATCAGACCACTGAACTGTTGCGCATGTTAACACTACACTCCCCGAAATGCAGCACAGCACGACTGCGAGCACGGCCTGAGGGACAATGGCTGCCCGCTCCATAGAGCTGAGGGAGACGACGCTGCACAAAGGCCACAATCATTTCCAGCTCCTCATTCAGGAATATTTGGGATTTACTGGATTTTTTTGCTTTCTTCTTTTATTTATCAGGAGGGAGGAGAACGCTCTGAGTAATGGATGATGGGAGTTGCAGTCTTGTGCTCAGACACCGGGCGCAGCTCTGCACATTATTCGCCTTCTGGGAACAGAGATTTCTAATTTAATTAAATGGCTGCTTTACTGCGAGACATAAAAACAAGAGGACGAGCAGCCAAATAAAGGCACGACATAGAGAGGGTGAAATAAAGGGGAACTCCTCCTGGCACTGACTGCTGAGCCACTGTATCTAATCCTATCCTGTGTGATACTGTCTGCTGAGCCACTGTATCTAAGTATCTCATGTGTGATACTGTCTGCTGAGCCACTGTAAGCGTCTCATGTGTGATACTGTCTGCTGAGCCACTATATCTAAGCATCTCATGTGTGATACTGTCTGCTGAGCCACTGTATCTAAGTATCTCATGTGGGATGTGATACTGTCTGCTGAGCCACTGTATCTAAGCATCTCATGTGTGATACTGTCTGCTGAGCCACTGTAAGCGTCTCATGTGTGATACTGTCTGCTGAGCCACTATATCTAAGCATCTCATGTGTGATACTGTCTGCTGAGCCACTGTATCTAAGTATCTCATGTGGGATGTGATACTGTCTGCTGAGCCACTGTATCTAAGCATCTCATGTGTGATACTGTCTGCTGAGCCACTGTAAGCGTCTCATGTGTGATACTGTCTGCTGAGCCACTGTAAGCGTCTCATGTGTGATACTGTCTGCTGAGCCACTGTATCTAAGCGTCTCATGTGTGATACTGACTGCTGAGCTACTGTATCTAAGCGTCTCATGTACGATACCACCTGCTGAGTAACTATTTAAGCTTATCTTATTGGAAACTGTCTACTGAGGAGCAGCACCTAAGCTGCTGTATCTAATCCTTTCATGTGTGATACAGTCTGCTGGGTTGTTGCATGTATTCCTAGCAAATGTGGTACTGTCTGATCTGAATGCTGGGTGCAGTCTCTGGGTCAGTCGGTGCTGTGACAGCCGTCCCCTTGGGCAGCTGTACGATGTCTGGAGCCTGGTGACAGGAGGCTAAGGATGAGGACTTGTCTTATAGTCACTGTGAGGCTGGAAATACAAAGAGAAATCCCAAACAGGACGGACAGAAAAAGAGCAGGAACTGACCAATGCACCACCAAAAGTGTCCTCCAGGAAAGGAGGAGTGCAGTGTATATATACAGGACAGGAGGAGTGGTACTGTGCAGTGTATATATACAGGACAGGAGGAGTGGTACTGTGCAGTGTATATATACAGGAGGAGCGGTACTGTGCAGTGTATATATACAGGAGGAGCGGTACTGTGCAGTGTATATATACAGGAGGAGTGGTACTGTGCAGTGTATATATACAGGAGGAGTGGTACTGTGCAGTGTATATATACAGCACAGGAGGAGTGGTACTGTGCAGTGTATATATACAGGACAGGAGGAGTGGTACTGTGCAGTGTATATATACAGGAGGAGAGGAGTGGTACTGTGCAGTGTATATATACAGGAGGAGTGGTACTGTGCAGTGTATATATACAGGACAGGAGGAGTGGTACTGTGCAGTGTATATATACAGGAGGAGTGGTACTGTGCAGTGTATATATACAGGAGGAGTGGTACTGTGCAGTGTATATACAGGACAGGAGGAGTGGTACTGTGCAGTGTATATATACAGGACAGGAGGAGTGGTACTGTGCAGTGTATATATACAGGAGGAGTGGTACTGTGCAGTGTATATATACAGGAGGAGTGGTACTGTGCAGTGTATATATACAGGAGGAGTGGTACTGTGCAGTGTATATATACAGGAGGAGTGGTACTGTGCAGTGTATATATACAGGACAGGAGGAGCGGTACTGTGCAGTGTATATATACAGGAGGAGTGGTACTGTGCAGTGTATATATACAGGACAGGAGGAGTGGTACTGTGCAGTGTATATATACAGGAGGAGTGGTACTGTGCAGTGTATATATACAGGAGGAGTGGTACTGTGCAGTGTATATATACAGGAGGAGTGGTACTGTGCAGTGTATATATACAGGAGGAGTGGTACTGTGCAGTGTATATATACAGGACAGGAGGAGCGGTACTGTGCAGTGTATATATACAGGAGGAGTGGTACTGTGCAGTGTATATATACAGGACAGGAGGAGTGGTACTGTGCAGTGTATATATACAGGAGGAGTGGTACTGTGCAGTGTATATATACAGGAGGAGTGGTACTGTGCAGTGTATATACAGGACAGGAGGAGTGGTACTGTGCAGTGTATATATACAGGACAGGAGGAGTGGTATTGTGCAGTGTATATATACAGGAGGAGTGGTACTGTGCAGTGTATATATACAGGACAGGAGGAGTGGTACTGTGCAGTATATATATACAGGACAGGAGGAGTGGTACTGTGCAGTGTATATATACAGGAGGAGTGGTACTGTGCAGTGTATATACAGGACAGGAGGAGTGGTACTGTGCAGTGTATATATACAGGACAGGAGGAGTGGTACTGTGCAGTGTATATATACAGGAGGAGTGGTACTGTGCAGTGTATATATACAGGAGGAGTGGTACTGTGCAGTGTATATATACAGGACAGGAGGAGCGGTACTGTGCAGTGTATATATACAGGAGGAGTGGTACTGTGCAGTGTATATATACAGGAGGAGTGGTACTGTGCAGTGTATATATACAGGAGGAGTGGTACTGTGCAGTGTATATACAGTACAGGAGGAGTGGTACTGTGCAGTGTATATATACAGGACAGGAGGAGTGGTACTGTGCAGTGTATATATACAGGACAGGAGGAGTGGTACTGTGCAGTATATATATACAGGACAGGAGGAGTGGTACTGTGCAGTGTATATATACAGGACAGGAGGAGTGGTACTGTGCAGTGTATATATACAGGACAGGAGGAGCGGTACTGTGCAGTGTATATATACAGGAGGAGTGGTACTGTGCAGTGTATATATACAGGACAGGAGGAGTGGTACTATGCAGTGTATATATACAGGACAGGAGGAGTGGTACTGTGCAGTGTATATATACAGGAGGAGTGGTACTGTGCAGTGTATATATACAGGACAGGAGGAGTGGTACTGTGCAGTGTATATATACAGGAGGAGTGGTACTGTGCAGTGTATATATACAGGACAGGAGGAGTGGTACTGTGCAGTGTATATATACAGGAGGAGTGGTACTGTGCAGTATATATATATACAGGAGGAGTGGTACTGTGCAGTGTATATATACAGGGCAGGAGGAGTGGTACTGTGCAGTGTATATATACAGGAGGAGTGGTACTGTGCAGTGTATATATACAGGAGGAGTGGTACTGTGCAGTGTATATATACAGGACAGGAGGAGTGGTACTGTGCAGTGTATATATACAGGACAGGAGGAGCGGTATTGTGCAGTGTATATATACAGGAGGAGTGGTACTGTGCAGTGTATATATACAGGACAGGAGGAGTGGTACTATGCAGTGTATATATACAGGACAGGAGGAGTGGTACTGTGCAGTGTATATATACAGGAGGAGTGGTACTGTGCAGTGTATATATACAGGAGGAGTGGTACTGTGCAGTATATATATATACAGGAGGAGTGGTACTGTGCAGTGTATATATACAGGGCAGGAGGAGTGGTACTGTGCAGTGTATATATACAGGAGGAGTGGTACTGTGCAGTGTATATATACAGGAGGAGTGGTACTGTGCAGTGTATATATACAGGACAGGAGGAGTGGTACTGTGCAGTGTATATATATATAAATACACATACACACACACATATACAGAACAAACGTTATGCTGTCCGCTGGCCTTCCTGACATTTCTCTCTGGCTGCATGTATGATGAGGCGTGTATAATGTAGCACGCACAGTACATGCCTTTACCCACAATGCCCGGCTGCAGTGCCAGCGCTGTATGATGTGCTCTCATTATATACATGGATCTCTGCAGCTCCTGGATGCTTCAGATGAAAGCTCTTTCTGTTGCTGGGCAGATTTCCTGCAGAATTACAACCTCAAGCTTCTTATAAATGTAAAGGTGGTAGAGAAGTCACATCTTATAATCACCCCCATCATCCCCCATCAGTGTCCAAGGGAACAAATCCATGGCTGGTGACATGATGGTTAAGTCCCCATTGTTGACACTTTCAGCAACAGGCAAAGGACAGCATGTTATGTTTTGTGAGGTTGTTCCCAGTATGACTCTGTCATGGTTCACTGGTTGCCCTGCCTTAGGGTACTGTCACACAGTGGCATTTTTATCGCTACGACGGCACGATTCGTGACGTTGTAGCGATATCGTTACGATCTCGCAGTGTCTGACATGCTACTGCGATCAGGCACCCTGCTGAGAATCGTACGTCGTAGCAGATCGTTTCAAACTTTCTTTCGTCGCTGGATCTCCCGCTGACATCGCTGGATCGTTGTGTGTGACAGCGATCCAGCGATGTGTTCGCTGGTAACCAGGGTAAACATCGGGTAACTAAGCGCAGGGCCGCGCTTAGTAACCCGATGTTTACCGTGGTTACCAGCGTAAACGTAAAAAAACAAACCGTACATACTCACCATCTGATGCCCGTCAGGTCCCTTGCCGTCCGCTTCCTGCTCTGACTGAATCCGGCCGTACAGTGAGAGCAGATCACAGCGGCGACGTCACCGCTGTGATCTGCTCTCACTTTCCGGCCGGCAGACAGTCAGAGAGGAAAGCAGACGGCAAGGGACCTGACGGGCATCAGATAGTGAGTATGTACGGTTTGGGTTTTTTTACGTTTACGCTGGTAACCAGGGTAAACATCGGGTTACTAAGCGCGGCCCTGCGCTTAGTTACCCGATGTTTACCCTGGTTACCCGGGGACTTCGGCATCGCTCCAGCGCCGTGATTGCAACGTGTGACCGCAGTCTACGACGCTGGAGCGATAATCATACGATCGCTGCGACGTCACGGATCGTGCCGTCGTAGCGATGTAAATGGTACTGTGTGACGGTACCCTTAGGTTCTAACAACTGCATAAAGTAAACAGCCACAAGATCCGACATATACTCGGAATGCCAGACAAGACCCGCCATATACCGGGAACACCCAACAAGACCAGCCAAACACCCCACAACATCTCTCATAATCCAGGAACACCCCACAAGATCCGACATATACTCGGAACGCCAGACAACACCTCCCATATACCATGAACACCCCACAAGACCCGCCATAAACCGGTAACACCTCACAACACCTGCCACATATCAAGAACACCCAACAAGACCGGCTGTGTACCGGGAACACCCCACAAGACCCGCCATATATCGGGAACACCCCACAAGACCTACCGTATACCGGGGACGCCCCACAAGACCTGCCATATACCGGGAACACCCCACAAGACCCGCCATATACCGGGAACACCTCACAAGTCCTGCCGTATACCGGGAACACTCCACAAGACCCTCCATATACCGGGAACACCCCACAAGTCCTGCCGTATTATAGGGAACACCCCACAAGACCTACCATATACCAGGAACACCCCACAAGACCTGCCGTATTATAGGGAACACCCCACAAGACCTGCCGTATACCGGGAACGCCCCACAAGACCTGACGTACACCGGGAACGTCCCACAAGATCTGCCGTATACCGGGAACACCTGATAAGACCTGCCGTATACCAGAAACACCCGACAAGACCTGCCGTATTATAGGGAACACCCTACAAGACCTGCCGTATTATAGGGAACACTCCACAAGACCTGCCGTATACCGGGAACACCACACAAGACCTGCCGTACTATAAGGAACACCCCACAAGACCTACCGTATACCAGGAACATCCCACAAGACCTGCCGTATTATAGGGAACACCCCACAAGACCCGCCATATATACCGGGAACACCTCACAAGACCCGCCATATGCCAAAAACACCCCACAAGACATGCTGTATTATAGGGAACACCCTACAAGACCTGCCGTATTATAGGGAACACCCCACAAGACCTGCCGTATACCGGGAACACCCAAGACCTGCCGTATACCGGGAACACCCCACAAGACCTGCCGTTTACCGGGAACACCCCACAAGACCTGCCGTATACCAGGAACACCCCACAAGACCTGCAGTATACCAGGAACACCCGTCAAGACCTGACGTATTATAGGGAACACCCCACAAGACCTGACGTATTATAGGGAACACCCCACAAGACCCGCCATATATACCGGGAACACTGGCTGTTTTGGAGATGCTCTGACATCTCGGTTTGGCCCTTGTCGCTCAGATCCTGACGCTTGCACATTATCTTTGCTTCCAACATATTAGTGTGGATGAATCAGGGCTGATCGATATCGTGCAGAACTTTCAGTACTGATGGGTAACCGGGGCCATCACCTCTGCCATGTGAATCCTCTCCTGCTGTTTGTAGGTTTTGGAGTAATAATTGGAGAATGTTCTGCTGCCTTGTTCTGGGTGATATCCATAAATCTCAGCCCCACAACTCTGGCAAAAATTAGGAGACCACCACATCAATTCCCTGTCTTGGCCGCCCAATCTCCAGACCTGAAGCCCACTGAAATCCTCTGGAATGTAATCAGGAGGATGATGGATAGTCACAAGCCATCAAACACAGAAGAACTGCTGACATTATTGTACCAGGAGCGGCATAAGGTCACCCAGGAGCCGTGTGAGAGACTGGTGGAAAGCTGCCAAGACGCATGAAAGCTGGGATTAACAATCATGGTTATTCCACACAATATTGATTTCTGAACTCTTCCTGAGTTAAAACATTAGTATTGTTGTTTCTAAATGATTATGAATTTGTTTTTTTGCATTATTTGAGGTCTGCAAGCAATGCATTTTTTATTTTGACTATTGCTCATTTTCAGAAATAATTACAACATTTATTGCTTGGAACTTCGTAGACATGTTGTCAGTAGTTTATAGAATAAAAGAACAATTTACATTTTACTCAAAAATACACCTATAAAGAGAAAAATCAGACAAACTGAACATTTTGCAGTGGTCACTTAATGTTTGCCAGAGATGCATGTATTGTGTCGTGCTCTCTGCATTTCCTCCAGCCACTTCATGTTCTTCTCTGATGATATAAGGGAAGGTCCCAACGGTCTGTAAACGCTGCGTACTTCAGCAGCGTCCAACCCGCAGCGGCCAGATGTTACAGCATAGTGGATATGATTTCAATCTCATCCACTATGTGTGCACCGACCCCTGAGGCTCACCTGTGGAGACAGACTTGTGGCGCGTCTCTCCAGACTGCAACATGTCAATTTACCTTGAGGAGGCGCGAGTCTCTGAAAGATAAATTTCACCCGTCCAATGTATAGAATGCGGTCATTCCACACGGTTCAATCAACACATGCGGAATCACCTGTGTTCAAAAGCCGGCAGCGGACATGTGCTGCGTCCAAAGCGCTGCCGATTACTAACCATGGAAACGTAGCCTAACACTATTTGGAACCATTCCCCTCCGCGCCTCTCTGCAGGGGTAGGTTTATTCTCTGCCTGTGACATGCGGCGTGCAGCTGCGCCGTGCACAGACCGCAGCCTCTCCTGGGCCTTAGATCTGTGATCACATGAGAGCTAGCCACACCCGTGGGATTCATCATGGGGCATGCTCCATTATAATGTGAGGAGAGCTGGCAGGAATGATCTATTGCTTCCTCTGGAGTTCCCCTATAACTTATAATAGGGATTATTTATTTCCATGTTAAATAGGAGAGACCACATAGATTTTTGGCCCCATCTTTGTTTAGTGGTGGGTACGTGAACCAAGTGGCCCCTGAACCCTCACATGATCTCTTTGCATGAAGAGGCTTGGATATTGCACATTTTACCTGTGAGAACGGGATTTCTAACCAATCAATGCAGTGATCAGAGCGACTACCTGCATCCACTGCCCTTGTAATTAAGATGAGAGCCACCGCCTGCAAAAGTGTTAATTATTGCAGCCTGATATCACTCCGGGTGTGAATCACATGCCGAACACATCAGTAATCTCAGACACACTGGTTCTATCTATTTCCTAGCCAGATACATCACAACATCCTGAGATCTGCAAACTCCCCAATCATAATCCTCCTGGATCATTACCCTCCGACCATAACCCTACCTGACTATAATCCTGTCCCAACCAAAGCCCTCCCTGATTATAATCCTGCCCGACCCTCACCTCCTCGACTATAATTCTGCCCAACCAAAACCCTTCCAAACTATAATCCTGCCAGATCATAAACCTTCCCGACTACAATCCTGTCCCACCATAACCCTCCAACTATAGTCCTACCGATCATAACCCTCTCCGACTATAATCCTGCCCAACTATAACCCTCCAACTCTAATCCTACGGATTATAACCCTCTCCGACTACAATTTTGCCTATAATAACACTCTCAGACTACAATCCTGCCTGACCCTTCCAGTCTATAATACAGTCCAAACCATAACCTTTACTGACTTTAATCCGGCCTGACCAAAACCCTCCCCATCTATAATTCTGCTCGACCATGACTCTTACCGGCTAGAATGCTCCAACTATAACTAAAACCCGCCCCGACTATAATCTTACCCAACCATTACCCACCCCGACTATAATCTTACCCAACCATTACCCACCAATATAAAGATAAATATCTCAAAACATGTAAAATACACGTCTCTTTGCTGTGAACTGTTTCTAATGTTAAGGAACATTTAACAAAAGAGAAAGTATTGCAAGTGTAGGGACTTGGCTACGGTCCTACATCTCAGTGGCACCTGACCTGCGTCAGCATCCACTGACCTGGCTAGCCTAGCCAGACTTCCAGTACTCTCCCTGTACCTAATGCTCAGCTTATGGCATGCGGCAGCCTTCTCCGATCCCAACAGAAGCTTCTAGGTGCTACCTATTCAGCAACACGCAAAACTGATCTAAACACTGCTGTGGCGTCACTGACCAGCTTAAAAAACTATGTCGCATCAAAGCGTGACTCCTTCAAAATTTATGAGAAGCAAGGCGAAGAGCTGTCTGGTTCATCTGAGTATGTTCAGACGATAACTCGACACAGGTGTCGAAACGTGTGTCTCAATCCATTGGATTATGGCCATACGGAAGAAGTAGAACTCAGCCCTTCTGAAAAACACAGAACAGAAACTTTCTTGCTTATCATTGATCAGTTTCTCACTTCTCTAGACAAACGTCTTCAAGCATATAAAGATATATAGCAAATTTAGCTTTTTTAGCATCTGACAGAACTGTCTTCAGACGAGCTGAAGGCCACAGCAGAACAACTCGTCAGGTCTTACTCAGAAGACTTGGTCATTACATTTATCGATGAACTGTGTCAGTTTGTAACATTTGCCAATTTATTCACAGACGAGGAGCCAAATGATATCGGCACTGAACTTTTCATGTACAAGCTTATCATGGAATAGGGTGTGCAGGACACTCTCCCAAATATTGAGATAGCTCTAAGGATATATCTAATTCTGATGGTAAGCTGCAGTGGTGAGCGTTCCTTCTCAAAACTCAACTTAGTTGAAAACCGATTAAGGACGTCCATGAAGCAGGGACGACTTGTAAATTTGTCTATCATGAGCATCGAGTCAGATCTACTGCGTGAATTGGACTTTAGTGACATCATTAGTGATTTTGCAGCACGAAAATCAAGGAAAGTGCCTGGATTGTAAAAAATGAATGATTTTACCTGAATTACTCTGCGTAAATGATTTTTGTAAATAAACTTGCCTTTGTTTCATTGTGTGTTTTTGCATTATATATTGCGACACCTTGAAAAATGGGCCTCCCTTCAAAATGGGCCCCGGGTCACCCACCTCTTAAATCCGGCCCTGTCCCCGACTATAATTGTGCCCGACCATAACCCTCCTCAACTATAATTCTGTCCCACCATAACCCTCCCCCACTGCAATCCTGCCCAACTACAACCCTGCAACTATAATCCTACCGATCATAATCTTCCCTGACTATAATTCTGCCCAACCAAAACCCTCCCGAACTACAATCCTGCCAGATCATAACCCTCCCTGACTACAATCCTGTCCCACCATAACCCTCCCTGACTGTACCTGCCCAACTATAACCCTCCAACTATAATCCTACCTATCATAACCCTCCCCCCAACTATAATCCTGCCTGACCATAACACTGCCTGACTATAATTCTGCCCGATCATAACCATCCGGGACTATAATCCTGCCCGACCATAACCCTCTTCGACTATAAACGTGCTCAACTATAACCCTCCCTGACTAAAATTCTGCCCGACCATAACCCTGCACGACTATAATCCTGCCTGATCATAGCCCTCGCCAACTATAATCCTGTCCCACCATAACCCTCCCCGACTGCAATTCCGCCCAACTATAACCCTCCACCTATAATGCTACCGACCATAACTCTGCCCGACTATAATTCTGCCCGACCTTAACCCTCCCCGAGTATAATCCTGCCAGATCCTAAAACCTCCCCGTGTATAATCCTGCATAAAAAGGAATTTGGGAAAGCTGGGTGACACAACATGGCTGTCATTACAAATCACCCTGGACCGCCCACAAATCCTCTGAGACACAGACATTTAGGGGTTAGATTTGGAAGGTCTGCAGTTACTATGCCACCCGGCATTCTAGAACTCTATACATGTACATCCCCGTCCTCTGCACCCTTCTGCGGCCCGGCAGATGACCACAATGGGCGTTGTATTGGTGGCCATATTGCCAGAATAATTATTAGCAGGACAAAACGGCGTGCGGTAACAGTAGAGGGCGACTCAAGGGCTTCACCTGTTACCGAGGGTTTTATTTTATGTTTTGTTTTGGGACTCTAAATTCAGACCTGAGCCAAGAAGCGCCCGGAGGAGACATGGCAGCAGGATGTGATTTTACGACCAATCCAGTGACTCTTCGTGACCCCTTTTAGTGAATCAATAAAAATGTTCTTTCCTTTGTAGATGCATGTCCATGGCCACAGAGAAACACAACGCTGTGCTCATCACCACAACGGGCTGCAAAGGGGCAACCACCGGGGCAAGACACCAAGTTATGTGACTCTGCGGCAAATATCAATAAAAGTCACAGAAGAATGAGGACACTCACAATTTGAAGTGATTCATCAGCGATCCCACCAATTCACCCACACGGCTCTCATTTGCCGGATTCACACTGTGCAGGCAGAAGAGCATGTCCTCATTTTTCTGTGTGTGAAGGATCACCAGCTGGTCCGGACCTCCCGTGAGGCTCAGTCCTGTGACCTGGAAGAGAGCAGAGATCAGAGCATGACACTTAATGTATCTTTCCTAAGAAATGCAGACACAATCTTATGTATCTCTGTATACAGGAAGCTCCCCCTACTGGTGACTGCAGACAGGATCTTATCATGTATCTCTGTATACAGAGAGCTCCCCCTACTGGTGACTGCAGACAGGATCTTATCATGTATCTCAATATACAGGGAGCTCCCCCTAGTGGTGACTGCAGACAGGATCTTATCCTGTATCTCTGTATACAGGGAGCTCCCCCTAGTGGTGGCTGCAGACAGGATCTTATCATGTATCTCTGTATACAGGGAGCTCCCCCTAGTGGTGACTGCAGACAGGATCTTATCATGTATCTCTGTATACAGGGAGCTCCCCCTAGTGGTGACTGCAGACAGGATCTTATCATGTATCTCTGTATACAGAGAGCTCCCCCTACTGGTGACTGCAGACAGAATCTTATCATGTATCTCTGTATACAGAGAGCTCCCCCTAGTGGTGACTGCAGACAGGATCTTATCATGTATCTCTGTATACAGAAAGCTCCCCCTAGTGGTGGCTGCAGACAGGATCTTATGTATCTCTGTATACAGGGAGCTCCCCCTAGTGGTGACTGCAGACAGGATCTTATGTATCTCTGTATACAGGGAGCTCCCCCTACTGGTGACTGCATACAGGATCTTATCATGTATCTCTGTATACAGGGAGCTCCCCCTAGTGGTGACTGCAGACAGGATCTTATGTATCTCTGTATACAGGGAGCTCCCCCTAGTGGTGACTGCAGACAGAATCTTATCATGTATCTCTGTATACAGGGAGCTCCCCCTAGTGGTGGCTGCAGACAGGATCTTATCATGTATCTCTGTATACAGGAAGCTCCCCCTACTGGTGACTGCAGACAGAATCTTATCATGTATCTCTGTATACAGAGAGCTCCCCCTACTGGTGACTGCAGACAGGATCTTATCATGTATCTGTATACAGGGAGCTCCCCCTAGTGGTGGCTGCAGACAGGATCTTATCATGTATCTCTGTATACAGGGAGCTCCCCCTACTGGCGACTGCAGACAGGATGTTATCATGTATCTCTGTATACAGGGAGCTCCACCTAGTGGTGGCTGCAGACAGAATCTTATCATGTATCTCTGTATACAGGGAGCTCCCCCTAGTGGTGGCTGCAGACAGGATCTTATCATGTATCTCTGTATACAAGGAGCTCCCCCTAGTGGTGACTGCAGACAGGATCTTATCATGTATCTCTGTATACAGGGAGCTCCCCCTAGTGGTGACTGCAGACAATATCTTATCATGTATCTCTGTATACAGGGAGCTCCCCCTAGTGGTGGCTGCAGACATGATCTTATCATGTATATCTGTATACAGGGAGCTCCCCCTAGTGGTGGCTGCAGACAGGATCTTATCATGTATATCTGTATACAGGGAGCTCCCTCTAGTGGTGACTGCAGACAGGATCTTATCATGTATCTCTGTATACAGGGAACTCCCCCTAGTGGTCGCTGCAGACAGGATCTTATCATGTATCTCTGTATACAGGGAGCTCCCCTAGTGGTGGCTGCAGACAGGATCTTATCATGTATCTCTGTATACAGGGAGCTCCCCCTAGTGGTGGCTGCAGACAGGATCTTATCATGTATCTCTGTATACAGGGAGCTCCCCCTAGTGGTGGCTGCAGACAGGATCTTATCATGTATATCTGTATACAGGGAGCTCTGTTGTGATCCGCTTTTTGGCTCCCCTGGTGGTGGCTGGTGGTACTGGAGACTTGTGTGTGCTTTTCTTCCTCAGCTCACCTGCTTCCATCAGTTTTGGGAGTTCCCTATTTAGCCTTGCTCTCCAGTCACTTCCTTGCCGGTCATCATTGTAACCTGAGTCATTCAGTTGCATGTTCCTGCTACTAGTCTGCTGATCAGCTAAGTGGACTCTTGTCCTTATTGTTTTGTTTTTCTTGTCCAGTTTACAGTTTTGTCATTTCCTGTTACTGGAAGCTCTTGTGGACTGAAATTGCCACTCCTGTGTCATGAGTTGACACAGGAGTCTTAAAGTAATTTCAGGATGGGTTTTTTGAAAGGGTTTTCAGCTGACCGTGAAGTCCTCTTTTGTATCCTTCCTCTATCTAGTAAGTGGACCTCGCTTGCTAAATCTACCTTCATACTGTGTATGTCTTTTCCTCTGAACTCACCGTTAATATACGTGGGGGCTACTATCATCTTTGGGGAATTTCTCTAGAGGTAAGCCAGGTCTGTTCCTTTCTCTTCCAGGCGTAGTTAGTTCTCCGGCTGGCGCATGGCATCTAGGCAGCCGTAGGAATGCTTCCTGGCTACTGTTAGTTGTGTGGTAGATTTAGGTCACGGTCAGCTTGAGTTTCCATCACCCGAGAGCTAGTCTGTTATTTTTGTGTTTCTGATGTTCCCTTGCCATTGGGGAATCATGACAGTATGACCGGCCGCTGTTAAAGTAATTGGCAGAAGAAAGGAGAGTAAAAGAAGTCTGTAGATTTTTTTTTTATTTTTTTTTTTCCTCTCATGTTTGCTACTTAGTTGGCTCAGTTGTATTTCTGCTCTATTTACAGCCTTGCCTTTCTCTCCTTCTAATCCTTGAATGGCTCTGATCTCTCCGGTTTAAGGATGGACCCTCAGAGTTTGGCTGCAGGTTTAAATAATCTTGCTACGAAGGTTCAGAATTTACAAGATTATGTTATACGTACTCCTATTTCTGAACCTAAGATTCCTACACCAGAGGTATTTTCCGGAGATAGATCTCGGTTTCTGAATTTCAAATGTAATTGTAAATTATTCCTTTCTCTCAGACCTCACTCCTCTGGAGATCCTGTTCAGCAGGTTAAGATTGTGATTTCTTTGCTGCGAGGTGACCCTCAAAATTGGGCATTTTCATTGACACCAGGGGATCCTGCGTTGCTCAATGTGGATGCGTTTTTTCTGGCTTTAGGGTTGCTGTATGAGGAACCTAATTTGGAGATTCAAGCTGAAAAAGCTGTAATAGCCCTGTCTCAAGGGCAAGATGAAGCTGAGATATACTGCCAAAAATTTCGTAAATGGTCTGTGCTTACTCAGTGGAATGAGTGTGCCCTAGCGGCAAATTTCAGAGAGGGCCTTTCTGATGCCGTTAAGGATGTCATGGTGGGGTTTCCTACGCCCACAGGTCTGAATGAGTCCATGACAATGGCGATTCAGATTGATCGGCGTTTGCGGGAGCGCAAACCCGTGCACCATTTGGCGGTATCTTCTGAAGGGACGCCAGAGAAAATGCAATGTGACAGAATTCTGTCAAGAAGCGAGCGGCAGAATTATAGGCGCAAAAATGGCTTGTGCTTCTACTGTGGTGATTCCGCGCATGTTATATCAGCATGCTCTAAACGTACTAGGAAGGTTGACAAGTCTGTTTCTATTGGCACTTTACAGTCTAAATTTCTTCTGTCTGTAACTCTGATTTGTTCATTATCAGTTATTACCGTGGATGCCTATGTGGACTCTGGCGCCGCTCTGAGTCTCATGGATTGGTCCTTCGCCAGGCGCTGTGGGTTTGATTTGGAGCCTCTGGAAGTTCCTATACCTCTGAAGGGTATTGATTCTACACCTCTGGCTTGTAATAGACCACAGTTCTGGACGCAAGTGACTATGCGTATGACTCCAGACCATCAGGAGATGATTCGCTTCCTCGTGTTGTATAATTTACATGATGTTTTAGTGCTTGGATTACCATGGTTACAATCTCATAACCCAGTACTGGACTGGAAAACTATGTCTGTGTTAAGCTGGGGATGTCGGGGGGCTCATGGGGACATACCTTTGGTTCCTATCTCGTCATCTATTCCCTCTGAGATTCCTGCATTTTTGTCGGATTTTGGGGATATTTTTGAAGAGCCTAAAATTGGTTCTCTCCCTCCCCACAGAGAGTGTGATTGCGCCATAGATCTGATTCCAGGCAGTAAATTTCCAAAGGGTCGTTTGTTTAACCTATCTGTACCTGAGCATGCTGCCATGCGAGAATATGTTAAGGAGTCCCTGGAAAAGGGACATATTCGTCCTTCTTCATCACCTTTAGGAGCTGGGTTTTTCTTTGTCTCTAAAAAGGATGGCTCGCTGAGGCCTTGTATTGATTATCGACTCCTGAATAAAATTACTGTCAAATATCAGTATCCGTTGCCGCTGCTTAGGCTACGTTCACATTTGCGTTGTGCGCCGCAGCGTCGGCGCCGCAGCGCACAACGCAAACGAAAACGCGGCAAAACGCACGCTAAAACGCTGCGTTTTGCGCCGCATGCGTCGTTTTTGCCCGCAAGTTGGACGCAAAAAAAATGCAACTTGAAGCGTTTCTTGCGTCCAACGCTTGCGGCCATGCGGCGCAAAACGCAGCACAACGCATGTCCATGCGCCCCCATGTTAAGTATAGGGGCGCATGACGCATGCGGCGCCGCTGCGGCGCCCGACGCTGCGGCGCTGACCGCAAATGTGAACGTAGCCTTACTGATTTGTTTGCTCGCATAAGGGGGGCTAAGTGGTTCTCCAAGATTGATCTCCGTGGGGCGTATAATTTGGTGCGAATTAAGCAAGGGGATGAGTGGAAAACCGCATTTAATACGCCTGAGGGCCACTTTGAGTATTTAGTAATGCCTTTCGGCCTTTCTAATGCGCCTTCAGTTTTTCAGTCCTTTATGCATGATATTTTCCGTGAATATCTGGATAAATTCATGATTGTGTATTTGGACGATATTTTGATTTTTTTCTGAGGACTGGGAGTCTCATGTTCAGCAGGTCAGGAGGGTTTTTCAGGTCTTGCGGGAGAATTCTCTGTTTGTAAAGGGTTCTAAGTGTGTTTTTGGGGTTCAAAAGATTTCCTTTTTGGGGTACATTTTTTCCCCTTCTTCTGTTGAGATGGACCCTGTCAAGGTTCGGGCTATTTGTGACTGGACGCAGCCTACTTCTCTAAAGGGTCTTCAGAAGTTCTTGGGCTTTGCTAATTTTTATCGTCGATTTATAACTGGTTTTTCTGGTGTTGCTAAGCCTCTTACGGATTTGACTAAGAAGGGTGCTGATGTTGCCAATTGGTCCTCTGCCGCTGTGGAGGCCTTTCGGGAACTTAAGCGCCGCTTTTCGTCTGCCCCTGTGTTGCGCCAGCCCGATGTCTCTCTCCCCTTTCAGGTTGAGGTCGATGCTTCCGAGATCGGAGCGGGGGCGGTTTTGTCGCAGAAAAGTTCCGATTGCTCAGTGATGAGACCTTGTGCGTTCTTTTCTCGAAAATTTTCTGCCGCCGAAAGAAATTATGATGTCGGTAATCGGGAGCTTTTGGCCATGAAGTGGGCATTTGAGGAGTGGCGTCATTGGCTTGAGGGTGCTAGACATCAGGTGGTGGTTTTGACTGATCACAAGAATCTGATATATCTTGAGTCTGCCAGGCGCCTGAATCCTAGACAGGCGCGCTGGTCGTTGTTTTTCTCTCGGTTTAATTTTGTGGTCTCATATCTACCAGGTTCTAAGAATGTGAAGGCGGATGCCCTTTCTAGGAGTTTTGAGCCTGATTCCCCTGGTGATTCGGAACCTACAGGTATCCTTAAGGATGGGGTGATATTATCCGCTATTTCCCCAGATCTGCGACGTGCTTTGCAAGAGTTTCAGGCGGATAGACCTGATCGCTGTCCACCTGGTAGACTGTTTGTTCCTGATGATTGGACCAGTAGAGTCATCTCGGAGGTTCATTCTTCTACGCTGGCGGGTCATCCTGGAATTTTTGGTACCAGGGATTTGGTGGCTAGATCCTTCTGGTGGCCATCTCTGTCTCGTGATGTGCGTGTTTTTGTGCAGTCTTGTGATGTGTGTGCTCGGGCCAAGCCTTGTTGTTCTAGGGCTAGCGGGTTGTTGTTGCCCTTGCCTATTCCGAAGAGGCCTTGGACGCACATCTCGATGGACTTTATTTCTGATCTTCCTGTCTCTCAGAGGATGTCTGTTATCTGGGTGGTGTGTGACCGTTTTTCTAAGATGGTTCATTTGGTGCCATTGCCGAAGTTGCCTTCCTCGTCTGAGTTGGTTCCTTTGTTTTTTCAAAATGTGGTTCGCTTGCATGGTATTCCTGAAAATATCGTTTCTGATAGAGGTACCCAGTTCGTTTCTAGATTTTGGCGGGCATTCTGTGCCAGGTTGGGCATTGATTTGTCTTTTTCGTCTGCCTTCCATCCTCAGACTAATGGCCAGACGGAGCGAACTAATCAAACTTTGGAGACGTATTTGAGGTGTTTTGTGTCTGCGGATCAGGATGATTGGGTTGCCTTTTTGCCGTTGGCGGAGTTTGCTCTTAATAATCGGGCCAGTTCTGCCACTTTGGTTTCCCCTTTCTTTTGCAATTCGGGGTTTCATCCCCGTTTTTCTTCTGGTCAGGTGGAGTCTTCGGATTGTCCTGGAGTAGATGCTGTGGTGGATCGGTTGTATCGGATTTGGGAACAAGTGGTGGACAATTTGAATTTGTCCCAGGAGAGGACTCAGCGGTTTGCTAACCGCCAGCGTCGGGTTGGTCCTCGCCTTCGTGTTGGGGACTTGGTGTGGTTGTCTTCCCGTTTTGTCCCAATGAGGGTTTCTTCTCCTAAATTTAAGCCTCGGTTCATCGGTCCCTATAGGATTTTGGAGATTATTAACCCTGTTTCCTTTCGTTTGGACCTTCCGGCATCTTTCGCTATCCATAATGTGTTCCATCGGTCGTTGTTGCGGAGATACGAGGTGCCGGTGGTTCCTTCTGCTGGGCCTCCTGCTCCTGTGCTGGTTGAGGGTGAATTGGAGTACGTTATAGAGAAGATCTTGGACTCCCGTATTTCCAGGCGGAGACTCCAGTACCTGGTTAAATGGAAGGGCTATGGTCAGGAAGATAATTCTTGGGTAACTGCCTCTGATGTTCATGCCTCGGATTTGGTTCGTGCCTTTCATAGGGCTCATCCAGGTCGCCCTGGCGGTTCTTGTGAGGGTTCGGTGCCCCCTCCTTAAGGGGGGGGTACTGTTCTGATCCGCTTTTTGGCTCCCCTGGTGGTGGCTGGTGGTACTGGAGACTTGTGTGTGCTTTTCTTCCTCAGCTCACCTGCTTCCATCAGTTTTGGGAGTTCCCTATTTAGCCTTGCTCTCCAGTCACTTCCTTGCCGGTCATCATTGTAACCTGAGTCATTCAGTTGCATGTTCCTGCTACTAGTCTGCTGATCAGCTAAGTGGACTCTTGTCCTTATTGTTTTGTTTTTCTTGTCCAGTTTACAGTTTTGTCATTTCCTGTTACTGGAAGCTCTTGTGGACTGAAATTGCCACTCCTGTGTCATGAGTTGACACAGGAGTCTTAAAGTAATTTCAGGATGGGTTTTTTGAAAGGGTTTTCAGCTGACCGTGAAGTCCTCTTTTGTATCCTTCCTCTATCTAGTAAGTGGACCTCGCTTTGCTAAATCTACCTTCATACTGTGTATGTCTTTTCCTCTGAACTCACCGTTAATATACGTGGGGGCTACTATCATCTTTGGGGAATTTCTCTAGAGGTAAGCCAGGTCTGTTCCTTCCTCTTCCAGGCGTAGTTAGTTCTCCGGCTGGTGCATGGCATCTAGGCAGCCGTAGGAATGCTTCCTGGCTACTGTTAGTTGTGTGGTAGATTTAGGTCACGGTCAGCTTGAGTTTCCATCACCCGAGAGCTAGTCTGTTATTTTTGTGTTTCTGATGTTCCCTTGCCATTGGGGAATCATGACAGAGCTCCCTCTAATGGTGGCTGCAGACAGGATCTTATCATGTATCTCTGTATACAGGGAGCTCCCTGTTATGACCCCAATGGCAGAGGGTCTCAAAAGTAAATACCAAGTCTGCAAACACAAAAAAACAGCTCATAGGGCAGTGGTAACTGGGCTGACTGTTATGGTTCTCAATGGCAAGAGAACATAGCCCAGCATACATATGAACTAGCTCTTGGAAGGATGGAAACTTAAACTGACCATGAACTAAACCTGCCGCACAACTAACAGTAGCCGGGTAGCGTAGCCTGCGTTTTATCCCTAGACGCTCAGCGCCAGCCGGAGGACTAACTAATCCTGGCAGAGGAAAATACAGTCCTGGCTCACCTCTAGAGAAATTTCCCCGAAAGGCAGACAGAGGCCCCCACATATATTGGCGGTGATTTTAGATGAAAATGACAAACGTAGTATGAAAATAGGTTTAGCAAAATCGAGGTCCGCTTACTAGATAGCAGGAAGACAGAAAGGGCACTTTCATGGTCAGCTGAAAACCCTATCAAAATACCATCCTGAAATTACTTTAAGACTCTAGTATTAACTCATAACATCAGAGTGGCAATTTCAGATCACAAGAGCTTTCCAGACACAGAAACGAAACTGCAGCTGTGAACTGGAACAAAATGCAAAAAACAAACAAGGACAAAAGTCCGACTTAGCTGGGAGTTGTCTAGAAGCAGGAACATGCACAGAAAGGCTTCTGATTACAATGTTGACCGGCATGGAAGTGACAGAGGAGCAAGGTTAAATAGCGACTCCCACATCCTGATGGGAACAGGTGAACAGAGGGGATGATGCACACAAGTTCAATTCCACCAGTGGCCACCGGGGGAGCCCAAAATCCAATTTCACAACAGTACCCCCCCTCAAGGAGGGGGCACCGAACCCTCACCAGAACCACCAGGGCGATCAGGATGAGCCCTATGAAAGGCACGGACCAGATCGGAGGCATGAACATCAGAGGCAGTCACCCAAGAATTATCCTCCTGACCGTATCCCTTCCATTTGACCAGATACTGGAGTTTCCGTCTGGAAACACGAGAGTCCAAGATTTTTTCCACAACGTACTCCAACTCGCCCTCAACCAACACCGGAGCAGGAGGCTCAACGGAAGGCACAACCGGTACCTCATACCTGCGCAATAATGACCGATGAAAAACATTATGAATAGAAAAAGATGCAGGGAGGTCCAAACGGAAGGACACAGGGTTAAGAATCTCCAATATCTTGTACGGGCCGATGAACCGAGGCTTAAACTTAGGAGAAGAAACCCTCATAGGGACAAAACGAGAAGACAACCACACCAAGTCCCCGACACAAAGCCGAGGACCAACCCGACGCCGGCGGTTGGCAAAAAGCTGAGTCTTCTCCTGGGACAACTTCAAATTGTCCACTACCTGCCCCCAAATCTGATGCAACCTCTCCACCACAGCATCCACTCCAGGACAATCCGAAGATTCCACCTGACCGGAGGAAAATCGAGGATGAAACCCCGAATTACAGAAAAAAGGAGACACCAAGGTGGCAGAGCTGGCCCGATTATTGAGGGCAAACTCCGCTAAAGGCAAAAAAGCAACCCAATCATCCTGATCTGCAGACACAAAACACCTCAAATATGTCTCCAAAGTCTGATTCGTCCGCTCGGTCTGGCCATTAGTCTGAGGATGGAAAGCAGACGAGAAAGACAAATCTATGCCCATCCTAGCACAGAATGCCCGCCAAAATCTAGACACGAATTGGGTTCCTCTGTCAGAAACGATATTCTCCGGAATACCATGCAAACGAACCACATTTTGAAAAAACAGAGGAACCAACTCGGAAGAAGAAGGCAACTTAGGCAGGGGAACCAAATGGACCATCTTAGAGAAACGGTCACACACCACCCAGATGACAGACATCTTCTGAGAAACAGGAAGATCCGAAATAAAATCCATCGAGATGTGCGTCCAAGGCCTCTTCGGGATAGGCAAGGGCAACAACAATCCACTAGCCCGAGAACAACAAGGCTTGGCCCGAGCACAAACGCCACAAGACTGCACAAAGCCTCGTACATCTCGTGACAGGGAAGGCCACCAGAAGGACCTTGCCACCAAATCCCTGGTACCAAAGATTCCAGGATGACCTGCCAACGCAGAAGAATGAACCTCAGAAATGACTTTACTGGTCCAATCATCAGGAACAAACAGTCTACCAGGTGGGCAACGATCAGGTCTATCCGCCTGAAACTCCTGCAAGGCCCGCCGCAGGTCTGGAGAAACGGCAGACAATATCACTCCATCCTTAAGGATACCTGTAGGTTCAGAATTACCAGGGGAGTCAGGCTCAAAACTCCTAGAAAGGGCATCCGCCTTAACATTCTTAGAACCCGGTAGGTATGACACCACAAAATTAAACCGAGAGAAAAACAACGACCAGCGCGCCTGTCTAGGATTCAGGCGTCTGGCGGACTCAAGATAAATTAAATTTTTGTGGTCGGTCAATACCACCACCTGATGTCTAGCCCCCTCAAGCCAATGACGCCACTCCTCAAAAGCCCACTTCATGGCCAAAAGCTCCCGATTCCCAATATCATAATTCCGCTCGGCGGGCGAAAATTTACGAGAAAAAAAAGCACAAGGTTTAATCACGGAGCAGTCGGAACTTCTCTGCGACAAAACCGCCCCAGCTCCGATTTCAGAAGCGTCGACCTCAACCTGAAAAGGAAGAGCAACATCAGGCTGACGCAACACAGGGGCGGAAGAAAAGCGGCGCTTAAGCTCCCGAAAGGCCTCCACAGCAGCAGGGGACCAATCAGCAACATCAACACCCTTCTTAGTCAAATCAGTCAATGGTTTAACAACATCAGAAAAACCAGCAATAAATCGACGATAAAAGTTAGCAAAGCCCAAAAATTTCTGAAGACTCTTAAGAGAAGAGGGTTGCGTCCAATCACAAATAGCCTGAACCTTGACAGGATCCATCTCGATGGAAGAGGGGGAAAAAATGTATCCCAAGAAGGAAATCTTTTGAACCCCAAAAACGCACTTAGAACCCTTCACACACAAGGAATTAGACCGCAAAACCTGAAAAACCCTCCTGACCTGCTGGACATGAGAGTCCCAGTCATCCGAAAAAATCAGAATATCATCCAGATACACAATCATAAATTTATCCAAATAATCACGGAAAATGTCATGCATAAAGGACTGAAAGACTGAAGGGGCATTTGAAAGGCCAAAAGGCATCACCAAATACTCAAAGTGGCCCTCGGGCGTATTAAATGCGGTTTTCCACTCATCCCCCTGCTTAATTCGCACCAAATTATACGCCCCACGGAGATCTATCTTAGAGAACCACTTGGCCCCCTTTATGCGAGCAAACAAATCAGTCAGCAGTGGCAACGGATATTGATATTTAACCGTGATTTTATTCAAAAGCCGATAATCAATACACGGCCTCAAAGAGCCATCTTTCTTAGACACAAAGAAAAAACCGGCTCCTAAGGGAGATGACGAAGGACGAATATGTCCCTTTTCCAAGGACTCCTTTATATATTCTCGCATAGCAGCATGTTCAGGCACAGACAGATTAAATAAACGACCCTTAGGGTATTTACTACCCGGAATCAAATCTATGGCACAATCGCACTCCCGGTGCGGAGGTAATGAACCAAGCTTAGGTTCTTCAAAAACGTCACGATAGTCAGACAAGAATTCAGGAATCTCAGAGGGAATAGATGATGAAATGGAAACCAAAGGTACGTCCCCATGCATCCCCTTACATCCCCAGCTTAACACAGACATAGCTTTCCAGTCGAGGACTGGGTTATGAGATTGCAGCCATGGCAATCCAAGCACCAACACATCATGTAGATTATACAGCACAAGAAAGCGAATAATCTCCTGATGATCCGGATTAATTCGCATAGTTACTTGTGTCCAGTATTGTGGTTTATTACTAGCCAATGGGGTGGAGTCAATCCCCTTCAGAGGTATAGGAGTTTCAAGAGGCTCTAAATCATACCCACAGCGTTTGGCAAAGGACCAATCCATAAGACTCAAAGCGGCGCCAGAGTCGACATAGGCGTCCGCGGTAATAGATGATAAAGAACAAATCAGGGTCACAGATAGAATAAACTTAGACTGAAAAGTGCCAATTGAAACTGACTTATCAAGCTTCTTAGTGCGCTTAGAGCATGCTGATATAACATGAGTTGAATCACCACAATAAAAGCACAACCCATTTTTTCGTCTAAAATTCTGCCGTTCGCTTCTGGACAGAATTCTATCACATTGCATATTCTCTGGCGTCTTCTCAGTAGACACCGCCAAATGGTGCACAGGTTTGCGCTCCCGCAGACGTCTATCGATCTGGATAGCCATTGTCATGGACTCATTCAGACCCGCAGGCACAGGGAACCCCACCATAACATCCTTAATGGCATCAGAGAGACCCTCTCTGAAATTCGCCGCCAGGGCGCACTCATTCCACTGAGTAAGCACAGACCATTTACGGAATTTTTGGCAGTATATTTCAACTTCATCTTGCCCCTGAGATAGGGACATCAAGGCTTTTTCCGCCTGAAGCTCTAAATGAGGTTCCTCATAAAGCAACCCCAAGGCCAGAAAAAACGCATCCACATTGAGCAACGCAGGATCCCCTGGAGCCAATGCAAAAGCCCAATCTTGAGGGTCGCCCCGGAGCAAGGAAATCACAATCCTGACCTGCTGTGCAGGATCTCCAGCAGAGCGAGATTTCAGGGACAAAAACAACTTGCAATTATTTTTGAAATTTTGAAAGCAAGATCTATTCCCCGAGAAAAATTCAGGCAAAGGAATTCTAGGTTCAGATATAGGAACATGAACAACAAAATCTTGTAAATTTTGAACCTTCGTGGTGAGATTATTCAAACCTGCAGCTAAACTCTGAATATCCATTTTAAACAGGTGAACACAGAGCCATTCCAGGATTAGAAGGAGAGAGAGAGAGGAAGGCTGCAATATAGGCAGACTTGCAAGTGATTCAATTGAAAGCACACTCAGAACTGAAGGGAAAAAAAAAAATAATAATTTTCAGCAGACTTCTTTTTTCTCTCCTTTCTCTGCCAATTAATTTAACCCTTTGTAGGCCGGTCAAACTGTTATGGTTCTCAATGGCAAGAGAACATAGCCCAGCATACATATGAACTAGCTCTTGGAAGGATGGAAACTTAAACTGACCATGAACTAAACCTGCCGCACAACTAACAGTAGCCGGGTAGCGTAGCCTGCGTTTTATCCCTAGACGCTCAGCGCCAGCCGGAGGACTAACTAATCCTGGCAGAGGAAAATACAGTCCTGGCTCACCTCTAGAGAAATTTCCCCGAAAGGCAGACAGAGGCCCCCACATATATTGGCGGTGATTTTAGATGAAAATGACAAACGTAGTATGAAAATAGGTTTAGCAAAATCGAGGTCCGCTTACTAGATAGCAGGAAGACAGAAAGGGCACTTTCATGGTCAGCTGAAAACCCTATCAAAATACCATCCTGAAATTACTTTAAGACTCTAGTATTAACTCATAACATCAGAGTGGCAATTTCAGATCACAAGAGCTTTCCAGACACAGAAACGAAACTGCAGCTGTGAACTGGAACAAAATGCAAAAAACAAACAAGGACAAAAGTCCGACTTAGCTGGGAGTTGTCTAGAAGCAGGAACATGCACAGAAAGGCTTCTGATTACAATGTTGACCGGCATGGAAGTGACAGAGGAGCAAGGTTACATAGCGACTCCCACATCCTGATGGGAACAGGTGAACAGAGGGGATGATGCACACAAGTTCAATTCCACCAGTGGCCACCGGGGGAGCCCAAAATCCAATTTCACAACAGCTGACCGTATATCTAAACCTAGCACCACAAATAGCAGCAGCCGGGGAACGTGCCTACGTTGGTTCTAGACGTCTCGCGCCAGCCGGAGAACTAACTAACCCTAGAAGGGAAAAGATAGACCTTTCTTGCCTCCAGAGAAAATACCCCAAAAGTTGGATACAAGCCCCCAACAAATAATAACGGTGAGGTAAGGAGAAAAGAAAAACGTAAGAATGAACTAGATATTTAGCAAAGAGAGGCCCACTGACTAATAGCAGAATATAGTAAGATGACTTATACGGTCAGCAAAAACCCTATCAAAATTCCCACGCTGGATATTCAAGAACCCCCGAACCGTCTAACGGCCCGGGGGGAGAATACCAGCCCCCTAGAGCTTCCAGCAAAATCAGGAATCACATTTAGTACAAGCTGGACAAAAAATAAGAGCAATGCAAATAACCAAAAAACAAAGAAGCAGGACTTAGCTTAATTTTACAAGATCCAGGACCAGCAGACAGGAGCAAACAGAAAGGAACTGATTACAACGATGCCAGGCACCAGACTGAGAATTCAGGAAGTTTATATAGCAACACCCCTGGACTAACGACCCAGGTGGGTGCCAAAACTGAAGAAAGACAATCCCAGAGTCATATCACTAGTGACCACAAGAGGGAGCCAAAAAAGTCTAATTCACAACAGCTCCCCCTAGTGGTGGCTGCAGACAGGATCTTATCATGTATCTCTGTATACAGAGAGCTCCCCCTAGTGGTGACTGCAGACAGGATCTTATCATGTATCTCTGTATACAGAGAGCTCCCCCTAGTGGTGGCTGCAGACAGAATCTTATCATGTATCTCTGTATACAGAGAGCTCCCCCTAGTGGTGGCCGCAGACAGGATCTTATCATGTATCTCTGTATACAGGGAGCTCCCTCTAGTGGTGACTGCAGACAGGATCTTACCATGTATCTCTGTATACAGGGAGCTCCCCCTAGTGGTGGCTGCAAACAGAATCTTATCATGTATCTCTTTATACAGGGAGCTCCCCCTAGTGGTGCCTGCAGACAGGATCTTATCATGTATCTCTGTATACAGGGAGCTCCCCCTAGTGGTGACTGCAGACAGGATCTTATCATGTATCTCTGTATACAGGGAGCTCCCCCTAGTGGTGGCTGCAGACAGGATCTTATCATGTATCTCTGTATACAGGGAGCTCCCCCTAGTGGTGGCTGCAGACAGGATCTTATCACGTATGTCTGCATACAGGGAGCTCCCCCTAGTGGTGTCTGCAGACAGGATCTTATCATGTATCTCTGTATACAGAAAGCTCCCCCTAGTGGTGGCTGCAGACAGAATCTTATCATGTATCTCTGTATACAGGGAGCTCCCCCTAGTGGTGACTGCAGACAGGATCTTATCATGTATCTCTGTATACAGAAAGCTCCCCCTAGTGGTGGCTGCAGACAGAATCTTATCATGTATCTCTGTATACAGGGAGCTCCCCCTAGTGGTGACTGCAGACAGGATCTTATCACGTATCTCTGTATACAGGGAGCTCCCTCTAGTGGTGACTGCAGACAGGATCTTATCATGTATCTCTGTATACAGAAAGCTCCCCCTAGTGGTGGCTGCAGACAGAATCTTATCATGTATCTCTGTATACAGGGAGCTCCCCCTAGTGGTGACTGCAGACAGGATCTTATCACGTATCTCTGTATACAGGGAGCTCCCTCTAGTGGTGACTGCAGACAGGATCTTATCATGTATCTCTGTATACAGAGAGCTCCCCCTAGTGGTGGCTGCAGACAGAATCTTATCATGTATCTCTGTATACAGAGAGCTCCCCCTAGTGGTGGCCGCAGACAGGATCTTATCATGTATCTCTGTATACAGGGAGCTCCCCCTAGTGGTGACTGCAGACAGGATCTTACCATGTATCTCTGTATACAGGGAGCTCCCCCTAGTGGTGGCTGCAAACAGAATCTTATCATGTATCTCTTTATACAGGGAGCTCCCCCTAGTGGTGCCTGCAGACAGGATCTTATCATGTATCTCTGTATACAGGGAGCTCCCCCTAGTGGTGACTGCAGACAGGATCTTATCATGTATCTCTGTATACAGGGAGCTCCCCCTAGTGGTGGCTGCAGACAGGATCTTATCATGTATCTCTGTATACAGGGAGCTCCCCCTAGTGGTGGCTGCAGACAGGATCTTATCACGTATGTCTGCATACAGGGAGCTCCCCCTAGTGGTGTCTGCAGACAGGATCTTATCATGTATCTCTGTATACAGAAAGCTCCCCCTAGTGGTGGCTGCAGACAGAATCTTATCATGTATCTCTGTATACAGGGAGCTCCCCCTAGTGGTGACTGCAGACAGGATCTTATCATGTATCTCTGTATACAGAAAGCTCCCCCTAGTGGTGGCTGCAGACAGAATCTTATCATGTATCTCTGTATACAGGGAGCTCCCCCTAGTGGTGACTGCAGACAGGATCTTATCACGTATCTCTGTATACAGGGAGCTCCCTCTAGTGGTGACTGCAGACAGGATCTTATCATGTATCTCTGTATACAGAAAGCTCCCCCTAGTGGTGGCTGCAGACAGAATCTTATCATGTATCTCTGTATACAGGGAGCTCCCCCTAGTGGTGACTGCAGACAGGATCTTATCACGTATCTCTGTATACAGGGAGCTCCCTCTAGTGGTGACTGCAGACAGGATCTTATCATGTATCTCTGTATACAGGGAGCTCCCCCTAGTGGTGGCTGCAGACAGGATCTTATCACGTATCCCTGTATACAGGGAGCTCCCTCTAGTGGTGGCTGCAGACAGGATCTTATCATGTATCTCTGTATACAGGGAGCTCCCCCTAGTGGTGGCTGCAGACAGGATCTTATTATGTATCTATGTATACAGGGAGCTCCCCCTAGTGGTGACTGCAGACAGGATCTTATCATGTATCTCTGTATACAGGGAGCTCCCCCTAGTGGTGGCTGCAGACAGGATCTTATCACGTATCTCTGTATACAGGGAGCTCCCTCTAGTGGTGGCCACAGATAGTCTTATGTATTATATGGTTGCTGAGCACTGTATCTAAGCCTCTCATGTGTGATACAGTCTCAGAGAGCCATACAGCACTATATCACCATCATGTAATGTCACAATTATTGTTAACTGCTGTATGACATTTAACCACTACACTGCCAGTACGTGTGATGTGACTCTGGGGGCTGCATCTTTATACACTGTCACTAATAATAAAGCATTGTAATTCTCAGTTGCCGGTGGGTGAGAGCTGTGACTGTGCAGCGCGGTTCTGGATGTGGCAGCATTATGGCGCAGGCTGCAGATCTTCGTACATGGCTCAGCACGTGTCAGACCCTTATAAATAAATGATAATGGTGTCGAGAATGAATCTGGCGCCAGGGAAATTTCCTCTCTCGCTCATTTCTCAGAATTCCAGTTGTCATGGCAACCAGGATGGAATTTATATAAAAGGAAAAGAAGAAGAAAAAAAAAGTAAAGTGACAGCGACCTTCCTGCTGCCTGACTGGGTGCAGCCACCGCTACACCACGATATCTGTGCTGGATCATGTGCACTTCATGCCACAGCGATGGGCGAGGAGCCTGGCAGCGGGCATGGCGTGCCACTGTGTGCCCAAGCAAACAGCCGGTGCCAGGACCCCCATTACCACACGTCAGGCCGAGCTCCATGGTGGGAATTAGCAGATATGGGACCACGGGTTGCAATGCAGTGAATGGTAGGAAATGGTGGGGGCGATGGAGGCCGGACACAGGGTAAAGGGGCACAAAAGGGGTCACGTCATCGCCCTCTTGTCAGGTTCTGCGCTCGTTAGGGTGATCCCGCTGGGGTCCTCAGTTTTTCTCTGGGGCCTCCAATTACTTGTTGGCTCCCACACAACCCTCGGACTGTCCTTCTGGGCCCCAGCCTGGTTGGAAATGGGTTTGTCCAAAAAGAACGTCTTAAAGGGTCATACAGTAGTGTGAAAAAGTATTTGCCCCCTTCCTGATTTCCTATTCTTTCCCATGTTTGTCACAATGTTTCCGATCACCAAACAAATGTAAATATTAGACAAAGAACACAAGTAATCACACAATGCAGGTTATAAATGAAGGACTTTATTATTAAGGGAAAAGAAGTGCATGTATCTTTGGAAATCAGGAAGGGGGTGAAAACTTTCACACAACCGTATTCCCATATTCATATTGTCGGTTGGTCCTTATAAATACAAGGACTTTTACAAGTTACTGGTTAATAAAATGTGTATTTATTATTGGGAACAAGTGTTTTTTCGCTCATGACCGCGCAGTGTAACCTGCCATCACCTCTCGCCGGCTCATCAGGTGAAATGATTGTTAATCCTTGTCCTCGGCAGCATACTGTCCTGTGTAGCCAGTGTGTGCTGCTGAGAACTATGACAGCCTATGTGCCCAGAGGATCTATGACTGATGTATTACTGACCGTTCTGTGTGTGGGCCGTGCGGTCGGACGCTGTAAACTGGATATTACACTGGTCAATAAACATGGAGCTGATCGGAGGGCATCTAATGCTGCACATCGGCTGGTGTGGACCTGACCATATACTGTAAGTCAGGGCTGGCGTCACTCCATCGCACCTGGGCATGAGCCAGGGCCCAGAGCAAGTGGGGGCCCAACACCAGCACGCTATGGGGCCAGTTAGTCGGGCGCTGGCACCGGCCTCCCCGTGCTATAAACGGTTTGATATACTCACCTTTCCTCGTTCCCCACTGGCCGCAGGTCCGGTCTCCTCCGCGTCTTCTGACTCTCTGACGTCTCAGAGCATGGAGTGCGATGACATCGATACAGCGCTGAGCAGTGCAGAAAGCCAGAATAGGCTGAAGACACCAGCTCAGGAGAACAAGAACAGCGGGGAACAAGGAGAGGTAAGTATTGGATTCTTTATTTTTTATGTATGGAGCATTATGTGGTGTCCATTATTCTGTATGGAGCAATATATGGAGTCCATTATTCTGTATGGAGCAATATATGGAGTCCATTATACTGTATGGAGCAATATATGGGGCCCATTATACTGTATGGAGCATTATATGGGGCCCATTATTCTGTATGGAGTAATATATATAATTCATGTCTTTCCTCGCTACTCCCCCGCTTCCCCCCTCTGCAAATCTCTTCACTGGCTCCCATTCCCTCAGCGTATCCAGTTCTAATTACTAACACTGACCTACAAAGCCATCCATAACCTGTCTCCTCCATATATCTCTGAACTAATCTCCCGATATCTTCCCTCACGTAATCTCCGGTCCTCCCAAGACCTCCTTTTCTCCTCCACACTTATCCGCTCCTCACCCAACCGCCTCCAAAGACTTCTCCCGAATATCCCCCATCCTCTGGAACTCTCTGCCCCAACACGTCCGACTATCAACCACATTCGGATCCTTAAGACGGAACCTGAAAACCCATCTCTTCAGGAAAGCCTACAGCCTGCACTGACCCCGCTGCCTCCTCACCACTACCGGAGATACCGCCTCACCAACACCGGAGCTCCTGCAACCCTTAACCTATTGTCTCCTTCCCCATCACCCTGTAGAATGTGAGCCCGGAAGGGCAGGGTCCTCGCCCCTCTGTATCAGTCTGTAATTGTTAGTTTGCTTACTGTAAGTGATATCTGTAATTTGGATGTAACCCCTTCTCATGTACAGCACCATGGAATCAATGGTGCTATATAAATAAATAATAATATATGGGGCCCATTATACTGTATAGAGCAATGTATGGGGTCCATTATTCTGTATGGAGCACTATATGGGGCCCATTATACTGTATGGAGCAATGTATGGGGCCCATTATTCTGTATGGAGCAATGTATGGGGCCCATTATTCTGTATGGAGCAATATATAGGGCCCATTATTCTGTATGGAGCAATATATGGGGCCCATTATACTGTATGGAACAATATATGGGGTTCATTTTTCTGTATGGGGCAATATATGGGGCCCATTATACTGTATGGAGCAATATATGGGGTCCATTATTCAGTATGGAGCAATATATGGGGCCCATTATTCAGTATGGAGCAATATATGGGGCCCATTATTCTGTATGGAGGACTATACAGTCCGGTCTAAAATGAAAATTTCTGAATCCCCCCAGGGTACACACTGTGATGTCCGAGGATTCTCCGGTTTCTGAGCCATTTTAGAATTAACAATAGATATCACTCATGCAATGTAAGAAGTCAGTGAAATCTTCGGCATTGTACTATAACTATATTTCTCTGCCGTATCTGAGACTCTTTCGCCCCGGGGCCCTAGAAAACCTGGAGCAGGTCCTGCTGTAAGTGCCCTGATAGTGCCACGTGACTCTAGCGCCATCATATCCTGGATGACAGGTATACAGTATATCTGCTGTCACACGTGCAGGACATCCCTCGCCTCCTATCACACATGCAGGACGTCCCTCGCCTCCTATCACACGTGCAGGATGTCCCTTGCCTCCTATCACACATGCAGGATGTCCCTCGCCTCCTATCACACATGCAGGACATCCCTCGCCTCCTATCACACATGCAGGACGTCCCTCGCCTCCTATCACACGTGCAGGATGTCCCTTGCCTCCTATCACACATGCAGGATGTCCCTCGCCTCCTATCACACATGCAGGATGTCCCTCGCCTCCTATCACACATGCAGGACGTCCCTCGCCTCCTATCACACATGCAGGATGTCCCTCGCCTCCTATCACACGTGTAGGACACCCCTCACCTTCTATCACACATGCAGGATGTCCCTCGCCTCCTATCACACATGCAGGATGTCCCTCGCCTCCTATCACACGTGTAGGACACCCCTCACCTCCTGTCACACATGCAGGATGTCCCTCGCCTCCTATCACACGTGTAGGACACCCCTCACCTCCTATCACACATGCAGGACGTCCCTCGCCTATCACACATGCAGGACGTCCCTCGCCTCCTATCACACATGCAGGATGTCCCTCGCCTCCTATCACACATGCAGGATGTCCCTCGCCTCCTATCACACATGCAGGACGTCCCTCGCCTCCTATCACACGTGTAGGACGTCCCTCGCCTCCTATCACACATGCAGGATGTCCCTTGCCTCCTATCACACATGCAGGATGTCCCTCGCCTCCTATCACACATGCAGGATGTCCCCGCCTCCTATCACACATGCAGGACGTCCCTCGCCTCCTATCACACATGCAGGATGTCCCTCGCCTCCTATCACACGTGTAGGACACCCCTCACCTTCTATCACACATGCAGGATGTCCCTCGCCTCCTATCACACATGCAGGATGTCCCTCGCCTCCTATCACACGTGTAGGACACCCCTCACCTCCTGTCACACATGCAGGATGTCCCTCGCCTCCTATCACACGTGTAGGACACCCCTCACCTCCTATCACACATGCAGGACGTCCCTCGCCTATCACACATGCAGGACGTCCCTCGCCTCCTATCACACATGCAGGATGTCCCTCGCCTCCTATCACACGTGTAGGACACCCCTCACCTCCTGTCACACATGCAGGATGTCCCTCGCCTCCTATCACACGTGTAGGACACCCCTCACCTCCTATCACACATGCAGGACGTCCCTCGCCTATCACACATGCAGGACGTCCCTCACCTTCTATCACACATGCAGGATGTCCCTCGCCTCCTATCACACGTGTAGGACACCCCTCACCTCCTATCACACATGCAGGATGTCCCTCGCCTCCTATCACACATGCAGGACGTCCCTCGCCTCCTATCACACGTGTAGGACACCCCTCACCTCCTATCACACATGCAGGATGTCCCCGCCTCCTATCACACATGCAGGACGTCCCTCGCCTCCTATCACACATGCAGGATGTCCCTCGCCTCCTATCACACGTGTAGGACACCCCTCACCTCCTATCACACATGCAGGATGTCCCTCGCCTCCTATCACACATGCAGGATGTCCCTCGCCTCCTATCACACGTGTAGGACACCCCTCACCTCCTATCACACATGCAGGATGTCCCTCGCCTCCTATCACACGTGTAGGACACCCCTCACCTCCTATCACACATGCAGGACGTCCCTCGCCTATCACACATGCAGGACGTCCCTCGCCTCCTATCACACATGCAGGATGTCCCTCGCCTCCTATCACACGTGTAGGACACCCCTCACCTCCTATCACACATGGAGGATGTCCCTCGCCTCCTATCACACGTGTAGGACACCCCTCACCTCCTATCACACATGCAGGATGTCCCTCGCCTCCTATCACACATGCAGGACGTCCCTCGCCTCCTATCACACGTGTAGGACACCCCTCACCTCCTATCACACATGCAGGATGTCCCTTGCCTCCTATCACACGTGTAGGACACCCCTCACCTCCTATCACACATGCAGGATGTCCCTCGCCTCCTATCACACATGCAGGATGTCCCTCGCCTCCTATCACACGTGTAGGACACCCCTCACCTCCTATCACACATGCAGGATGTCCCTCGCCTCCTATCACACGTGTAGGACACCCCTCACCTCCTATCACACATGCAGGACGTCCCTCGCCTATCACACATGCAGGACGTCCCTCGCCTCCTATCACACATGCAGGATGTCCCTCGCCTCCTATCACACGTGTAGGACACCCCTCACCTCCTATCACACATGCAGGATGTCCCTCGCCTCCTATCACACGTGTAGTACACCCCTCACCTCCTATCACACATGCAGGATGTCCCTCGCCTCCTATCACACGTGTAGGACACCCCTCACCTCCTATCACACATGCAGGATGTCCCTCGCCTCCTATCACACATGCACGACGTCCCTCGCCTCCTATCACACGTGTAGGACACCCCTCACCTCCTATCACACATGCAGGACGTCCCTCGCCTCCTATCACACATGCAGGATGTCCCTCGCCTCCTATCACACGTGTAGGACACCCCTCACCTCCTATCACACATGCAGGATGTCCCTCGCCTCCTATCACACGTGTAGGACACCCCTCACCTCCTATCACACATGCAGGACGTCCCTCACCTCCTATCACACATGCAGGACGTCCCTCACCTCCTATCACACGTGTAGGACGTCCCTCGCCTCCTATCACACATGCAGGATGTCCCTCGCCTCCTATCACACATGCAGGACGTCCCTCGCCTCCTATCACACGTGTAGGACACCCCTCACCTCCTATCACACATGCAGGATGTCCCTCGCCTCCTATCACACATGCAGGATGTCCCTCGCCTCCTATCACACGTGTAGGACACCCCTCACCTCCTATCACACATGCAGGATGTCCCTCGCCTCCTATCACACATGCAGGACGTCCCTCACCTCCTATCACACATGCAGGACGTCCCTCACCTCCTATCACATGTGTAGGACGTCCCTCGCCTCCTATCACACATGCAGGATGTCCCTCGCCTCCTATCACACATGCACGACGTCCCTCGCCTCCTATCACACGTGTAGGACACCCCTCACCTCCTATCACACATGCAGGATGTCCCTCGCCTCCTATCACACATGCAGGATGTCCCTCGCCTCCTATCACACGTGTAGGACACCCCTCACCTCCTATCACACATGCAGGATGTCCCTCGCCTCCTATCACACGTGTAGGACACCCCTCACCTCCTATCACACATGCAGGACGTCCCTCACCTCCTATCACACATGCAGGACGTCCCTCACCTCCTATCACACGTGTAGGACGTCCCTCGCCTCCTATCACACATGCAGGATGTCCCTCGCCTCCTATCACACATGCAGGACGTCCCTCGCCTCCTATCACACGTGTAGGACACCCCTCACCTCCTATCACACATGCAGGATGTCCCTCGCCTCCTATCACACATGCAGGATGTCCCTCGCCTCCTATCACACGTGTAGGACACCCCTCACCTCCTATCACACATGCAGGATGTCCCTCGCCTCCTATCACACATGCAGGACGTCCCTCACCTCCTATCACACATGCAGGACGTCCCTCACCTCCTATCACACGTGTAGGACGTCCCTCGCCTCCTATCACACATGCAGGATGTCCCTCGCCTCCTATCACACATGCACGACGTCCCTCGCCTCCTATCACACGTGTAGGACACCCCTCACCTCCTATCACACATGCAGGATGTCCCTCGCCTCCTATCACACATGCAGGATGTCCCTCGCCTCCTATCACACGTGTAGGACACCCCTCACCTCCTATCACACATGCAGGACGTCCCTCACCTCCTATCACACATGCAGGACGTCCCTCGCCTCCTATCACACGTGTAGGACACCCCTCACCTCCTATCACACATGCAGGACGTCCCTCACCTCCTATCACACATGCAGGACGTCCCTCACCTCCTATCACACGTGTAGGACGTCCCTCGCCTCCTATCACACATGCAGGATGTCCCTCGCCTCCTATCACACATGCAGGACGTCCCTCGCCTCCTATCACACATGCAGGACGTCCCTCGCCTCCTATCACACATGCAGGACGTCCCTCACCTCCTATCACACGTGTAGGACACCCCTCACCTCCTATCACACATGCAGGACCTCCCTCGCCTCCTATCACACATGCAGGACGTCCCTCACCTCCTATCACACGTGTAGGACACCCCTCACCTCCTATCACACATGCAGGACGTCCCTCACCTCCTAGCACACATGCAGGACGTCCCTCACCTCCTAGCACACATGCAGGACGTCCCTCGCCTCCTATCACACGTGTAGGACGTCCCTCGCCTCCTATCACACATGCAGGACGTCCCTCGGCCTTTACATCCCCCATTACTCATATTGATGATTTGCCGCTTATTTAATGTGCCCCGGAGACCGCACAGAATTATTTATTACAATTTGCTCTTTCTGGTCTTATTTCCATAATTTTAGCAAAAAGTCCTGTTCCCAGAAGCACGAGCCCCCCTTCCCGTAATCAGACTCATAATTAGGGGGTAACGGTCTGCGGCGCCGGCTGGAGAATCAATTATAAGTGGAGTTATGAAATGCCGCTGTCAGCACAATTACAAGATATAAACGGCGGCTCCTGGCACCTGCTGCCCCATTGAAATGCAGAGGGGTGAGGGGCGATTCCCTGAGAAGGGCAGTAAATGAAGCCTCTCTGGGCTGGGGGAGGGGGATAGCACCGAATAGGCCGCCGCTGATTGCCTGCGGTGTATAATGCAGCCCCATAACGCCGTTATAAGAGGGGAAAACCTCTATTCTGCTCCACAAGGAGGAGAAATCACTTCTGCCTCCAGTGCTGAGCCTGCTCGTCTGTGCCCCTATGATAACACTGCCGGGCTGTATATACAGCTGCAGACACATTCGATGACCGAGCGTCAGTCTATTCTTCCTTCCCTGAGAAGAGGTGTTGGGGTCCAGACTGATTCCTCTGTGGGTAATGTTGTGCTTGGCCGCTGATCAGTATCCAGAGACCACCACAGAAGACCCGGCACCTGAGACGTCCGACCACCAGAATCCCAATAATAATGGTGCCATATCGACAATAGATAGCTCTGATTGACTATGGTATATACAGACGTGTTAGTTGAGCACTGTGTGATTGTTTTATTTAGCACTGTATGTCAGTATGTAACATCAGAACATTACGTATTGGCTAAACTAGGTTTTTCTGTTAAATCTATTCATTTTGTAATTGTGGCAATTTATCATATCATGATTTTTATTACAAAAAATAGAAATGTTATTTTTATACTCATACTTTCTGTTGTTCTTGTGACTTTTCAGAAATCTCGTTATTATCAGAGACAAAATTACAATGACTGATAAGACCTCTATATACAGTAGATAAAACAGGATCCACCATTCACAATAGATGATATCACAGCTCACCTCCTCCTCCTGTACAATGACTGATAAGACCTCTATATACAGTAGGTAACACAGGATCCACCATTCACTATAGGCGATGTCACAGCTCACCTCCTCCTCCTGTACAATGACTGATAACACCTCTATATAAAGTAGATTATACAGGATCTACCATTCACAATAGGTGATGTCACAGCTCACCTCCTCCTCCTGTACAATAACTGATATCACCTCTATATACAGTAGGTAACACAGGATCCACCATTCACAATAGGCGATGTCACAGCTCACCTCCTCCTCCTGTACAATGACTGATAACACCTCTATATAAAGTAGATTATACAGGATCCACCATTCACAATAGGTGATGTCACAGCTCACCTCCTCCTCCTGTACAATGACTGATAAGACCTCTATATACAGTAGATAACACAGGATCCACCATTCACAATAGGTGATGTCACAGCTCACCTCCTCCACCTGTACAATGACTGATAACACCTCTATATACAGTAGATAACACAGGATCCACCATTCACAATAGATGATGTCACAGCTCACCTCCTCCTCCTGTACAATGACTGATAACAACTCTATATACAGTAGATAACACAGGATCCACCATTCACAATAGGTGATGTCACAGCTCACCTCCTCCTCCTGTACAATGACTGATAAGACATCTATATACAGTAGATAACACAGGATCCACCATTCACAATAGATGATGTCACAGCTCACCTCCTCCTCTTGTACAATGACTGATAAGACCTCTATATACAGTAGATAACACAGGATCCACCATTCACAATAGATGATGTCACAGCTCACCTCCTCCTCCTGTACAATGACTGATAACAACTCTATATACAGTAGATAACACAGGATCCACCATTCACAATAGGTGATGTCACAGCTCACCTCCTCCTCCTGTACAATGACTGATAAGACCTCTATATACAGTAGATAACACAGGATCCACCATTCACAATAGATGATGTCACAGCTCACCTCCTCCTCTTGTACAATGACTGATAACACCTCTATATACAGTAGATAACACAGGATCCACCACTCACAATAGGTGATGTCACAGCTCACCTCCTCCTGTATAATGACTGATAACACCTCTATATACAGCAGATAACACAGGATCCACCATTCACAATAGGTGATGTCACAGCTCACCTCCTCCTCCTGTACAATGACTGATAACACCTCTATATACAGTAGATAACACAGGATCCACCATTCACAATAGGTGATGTCACAGCTCACCTCCTCCTCCTGTACAATGACTGATAACACCTCTATATACAGCAGATAACACAGGATCCACCATTCACAATAGGTGATGTCACAGCTCACCTCCTTCTCCTGTACAATGACTGATGACACCTCTATATACAGTAGATAACACAGGATCCACCATTCAGACCATGTGCACACGTTCAGGATTTTTAGCGTTTTTTTAGCGTTTTTTTCGCTATAAAAACGTGATAAAAACGCGAAAAAAACGCTAACATATGCCTCCTATTATTTTCAGTGTATTCCGCATTTTTTGTGCAAATGTTGCGATTTTTTCCGCGAAAAAATCGCATCGCGGAAAAAAAAGCAACATGTTCATTAAAAATGCGGAATTGCGGGGATTCCACACACCTAGGAGTCCATTGATCTGCTTACTTCCCGCACGGGGCTGTGCACACCATGCGGGAAGTAAGCAGATTATGTGCGGTTGGTACCCAGGGTGGAGGAGAGGAGACTCTCCTCCACGCACTGGGCACCATATAATTGGTAAAAAAAAAGAATTAAAATAAAAAATAGTCCTATACTCACCCTCGATGTCTTCCCGCCTCACCGCTGCATGCTGCCGCTTCGGTTCCTGTAGCTGGTGTGCGGTGAAGGACCTGCCGATGACGTCACTGTCTTGTGATTGGTCGTGAGCGGTCATGTGACCGCGACGTCATGGAAGGTCCTGCGCGCACACACCAGCTATAGGAAGAGGAACGGACGCCGCTGAGGAGATGTCTGGGTGAGTATAAGCATTTTTTTTATTATTTTTATTATTTTTAAACATTCTATCTTTTACTATAGATGCTGCATAAGCTGCATCTATAGTAAAAAGTTGGTCACACTTGTCAAACAGTATGTTTGACAAGTGTGACCAACTTGTCAGTCAGTTTTCCAAGTGATGCTACAGATCGCTTGGAAAACTTTAGCATTCTGCAAGCTAATTACGCTTGCAGAATGCTAAAAAAAACGCGGGAAAAAAACGGAAAAAAAACGCAAAAAAAAAAATGCGGATTTCTTGCAGAAAATTTCCGGTTTTCTTCAGGAAATTTCTGCAAGAAATCCGGACGTGTGCACATACCCTCACAATAGGTGATGTCACAGCTCACCTCCTCCTGTACAATGACTGATAACACCTCTATATACAGCAGATAACATAGGATCCACCATTCACAATAGGTGATGTCACAGCTCACCTCCTCCTCCTGTACAATGACTGATAACACCTCTATATACAGCAGATAACACAGGATCCACCACTCACAATAGGTGATGTCACAGCTCACCTCCTCCTCCTGATCACAGCCCTCTATGGTGACTCAGAAGCACTGTACAGTGCATTAGTGAGAAGTATATGGCTGTATACACAGCTCGGCACTGGACAGGGTATTATTTTGCAGCTTATGGTGGTGGCAGCACTATATACAGTAGCACAAGTATTTAGATAACTGTATGGAAGTGTTATTTGGGCAACATATGGCCCTGTAAATACAAGCGCTATAATCCCTGGCACTAGTATACAGGCATGTGTGATACACAACAAGCGATGACATAGGAGAGCGATCGGCGCTCGCTAACCTTCACTTACATGCAGCAATGATGGCAGCTCCCTGTCCACTGGCCCCCCATGTACTCACCACGTGGAGGGGCATAGACTTCATCATCTTATACTCCCTCTTGGGGTCCAGTCTGTAGATGTGACGCTCGGTGATCACCAGCCCTCGGTCCTTACATTTGTTGAAACGATTTATCTAGAAAGTGACACAAATACGACAATGAAAGTGATGAAGCCCCAAGTTTTAGATGCACCCCTGTATATTCCCGGCACGCTGCTCCCCTCCAGTCACAAATATTTATTGTAATACTGTATATATAGCACCATCATATTCTGCAGCGCTGTACAGACATCACCATCGCTGTCCCCATTGGGGCTCACAGTCTAGATTCCCTGTCACTATGTCTTTGGAGAGTGGGAAGAAACTAGAGAACCCAGAGAGAACACAAACTCCTTGGGGATGTTGTCCTCCGTGGGAATTGACCAAGGTCCCCAGGCTACAGTGCTAACCACTTAGCCATCATGTACTAACCACTGAGCCATAGTGTGCTAACCACTGGGCAATCATGTACTAACCACTGAGACATCATGTACTAACCACTGAGCCATCGTGTGCTAACCACTGAGCTATCATGTGCTAACCACTGAGCCATTGTGCACTAACCACTGAGCCATCATGCTGCCAAAATACCATTCATCTGCCAACAGTACATGACTGATGCATTACTGACCACTGCTAGGAACGGAGTGGAAGATGGCATCCGGAGGAGACGTCCTCAAGAGATGGAGCTTACCGTGAGACCCCACCCTAGAAATAAATTACCCTAATGTTCATGATTTTAGGTCTGGGACATATCTATGGACACATTATGGACATTATCTATGGACACATTGGGCAGAGTGGTATGCACGATGCACCCGGGTAGTGTATGGCACTAGATGGCCGCGAGTCCACTCTACGGAAGCCATATGGTGTCACAGCACACTATACCTATCTGGGGATAATTACATGGAAATTCTGACTCTTCCATGGTGAATCCAAATTCTCTGCCCTCGTTTGCTCTTGGCCATTGTTGTGACCTCTGTATAAGGTGAGGTGGCAGTGCCACGTCTAGTGGTCACACGCTATATATCGCCGACCTTTGTTGTGACCTCTGTATAAGGTGAGGTGGCAGTGCCACGTCTAGTGGTCACACGCTATATATCGCCGGCCTTTGTTGTGACCTCTATAAGGTGAGGTGGCAGTGCCACGTCTAGTGGTCACACGCTATATATCGCCGGCCTTTGTTGTGACCTCTGTATAAGGTGAGGTGGCAGTGCCACGTCTAGTGGTCTCACACTATATATCGCCGGCCTTTGTTGTGACTTCTGTATAAGGTGAGGTGGCAGTGCCACGTCTAGTGGTCTCACACTAAATATCGCCGGCCTTTGTTGTGACCTCTGTATAAGGTGAGGTGGCAGTGCCACGTCTAGTGGTCACACGCTATATATCGCCGGCCTTTGTTGTGACCTCTATAAAGTGAGGTGGCAGTGCCACGTCTAGTGGTCACACGCTATATATCGCTGGCCTTTGTTGTGACCTCTGTATAAGGTGAGGTGGCAGTGCCACGTCTAGTGGTCTCACACTATATATCGCCGGCCTTTGTTGTGACTTCTGTATAAGGTGAGGTGGCAGTGCCACGTCTAGTGGTCTCACACTAAATATCGCCGGCCTTTGTTGTGACCTCTGTATAAGGTGAGGTGGCAGTGCCACGTCTAGTGGTCACACGCTATATATCGCCGGCCTTTGTTGTGACCTCTATAAGGTGAGGTGGCAGTGCCACGTCTAGTGGTCTCACACTATATATCGCCGGCCTTTGTTGTGACCTCTGTATAAGGTGAGGTGGCAGTGCCACGTCTAGTGGTCACACGCTATATATCGCCGGCCTTTGTTGTGACCTCTGTATAAGGTGAGGTGGCAGTGCCACGTCTAGTGGTCACACGCTATATATCGCCGGCCTTTGTTGTGACCTCTGTATAAGGTGAGGTGGCAGTGCCACGTCTAGTGGTCACACGCTATATATCGCCGACCTTTGTTGTGACCTCTGCATAAGGTGAGGTGGCAGTGCCACATCTAGTGGTCACACACTATATATCGCTGGCCTTGGTTGTGACCTCTGTATAAGGTGAGGTGGCCGTGCCACGTCTAGTGGTCACACGCTATATATCGCCGGCCTTGGTTGTGGCCTCTGTATAAGATGAGGTGGCAGTGCCACGTTTAGTAGTCACACTCTATATATATCGCTGGCCTTTGTTGTGACCTCTGTATAAGGTGAGGTGGCAGTGCCACGTTTAGCGGTCACACGCTATATATCGCCGCCTTTGTTGCGTGGGCAGAGCCCCTGCCTGTGTCACGTTCTTAGTCAGATGACGCAGGCAAGAAGCTATAATTATTGATTGCGCTGATTCCTGCTTTTGCTTAATGTGATCCCGGCGACCCCAGGAGCTGTAATCATGAGTCACAAGACGCTGAGTATATAGAGAGGCCTTATAGAAGGTATCAAATATAGACTCCAAGGTGACAGCACTCTTAAAGGGCCAGACTAAGCTGTGATCACTGCCAATGATGCTGCTGCAAGACGTTGGCTTAAAGGCCTGAATACTTATGCATCAATGTGAAAACGGGCAAATCTCATTACTGTGATTCCCATCAGGAAGGATGTGGACACTTGTATCAAGTCCTCCAGTTTATCCCTGAATAAACAATCTCAAGTTCCATTATGTCCAATCCTCCTGTCATACTGACGTGGCTGTCTGATTCCAGCTTCTTTCCTGCTGACTCTCAGGATGTGAACCCACAAAACTCCCTTCTCTGCTGTTCTGCATGGTGGGAGACACAGTTTGGGGGTTCTCGGTTCCTACAGCACAGATAGTGCACAGTATCTCACAATGTCTTCCTGCAGTCACTTCCTCCTGCACGGATTTCTCAGCTGAGCGAGATTTAGATGTTGTACATTATCTGATCCTGCAGCACAGAAAGCTGATATTCACCAGGAAGAATCTAACCAGTGGCTCCAGGAGGTGAGGAATCGGAGAAGTGGAGGCCTGACAATGTGCCCCAAAAAGAAGAAGGTGATGTGCAGTGAAAACCACCTCCACAGTCCTCCAAGAGTCTCCAACAACCCCCCCAGAGGAGCAACTGCACCTAATAATAATGGGGCCTGTGCTCCACAGCTGCATGCTCTGCTAGATAGAGAAGGGATCGATACATAGATAGGTAGGTAGGTAACAGATGCATAGGTGATAGACATAATAAATAGAGAAGAGAGATGATAGATAGATAGATGATAGATAATAGATTGATGATAGATAGATAATAGATTACAGATTGTTAATAGATAGACAGTAGATAATACATTGATAATAGATAATAGAGAGAGATAGATAGATAATAGACAGATTATAAATAATAATAATCATCTTTATTTTTATATAGCGCTAACATATTCCGCAGCGCTTTACACTTTGCACACATTATCATCACTGTCCCCGATGAGGCTCACAATCTAAATTCCCTATCGGTATGTCTTTGGAATGTGGGAGGAAACCGGAGAACTCGGAGGAAACCCACCCAAACACGGAGAGAACATACAAACTCCTTGCAGATGTTGTCCTGGGTGAGGTTTGAACCCAGGACTCCACCATGCTGCCCTATTATCCACCTATCTATTATCTGTCTATTATCTATCATCCATCTATCTATTATCCATCATCCATCTATTATCCATGTATCTATCTATTATCCATCTATTATCTATCTGTTATCTATTATCTATCATCCATCTATCTATTATCCATCATCCATCTATTATCCATGTATCTATCTATTATCCATCTATTATCTATCTGTTATCTATTATCTATCATCCATCTATCTATTATCCATCATCCATCTATTATCCATGTATCTATCTATTATCCATCTATTATCTATCTATTATCTATCTTTCTATCTATCTATCTATTATCTATCTATCGCTCTATTCTCTAACTTCCATCTGAAGTGATCGCCCCGTCTCCCCGATGTGTGTGATTTATCAGTACACACGTTCAGCACCATGGACAGTGACGTGAATTCCACCAGTATAACACACAGGCACCAATTCATCATTTGCATATTTTTTTGTAAGTCACTTTTCTTTTGTCTTGTGGTTTTCGACATCGTTTTTGCACCAAATTCATCAAAATCGCGCACGCGGTTCATTAATTTTGCATAAATCCTGAAAATTGTCTTTTTTTAACCAATTATTGCAATTTTTTTAGCTCATACAGTTGCTGAATTTGCAAAATGTTTAAAAAAATGCAACTTTTTATCCAGCAACTGAAATGCATAAAATCATTCCGGGGAGAGGGCTGGAGTAGAGCTGCATCAAAAACTTGCATTTCATGAATCCGTCCAAACATGTCTGATAAAGCCACACGGACATAAAAAGCAGAAAAGACAAGTTGGAAAGAAAGCAGAAATCATTCTGTGAATTGGTTGTAAACGAAGGCGTCACTAATTGAGAGTGATTCTCTTCCAAACCTGGCAGGAAGGCAGCGATGACTGGGCCGTCATGGGAAGGAGATGAGATTAGCCCTCACCTTCCGGATAAAGCAGGAGAATACGATGGGGCCGTCACCATCTTTTTTCCTCAAGGCTTGAAGTGATTTCTGGAATTGAGCGATTCCACTTGGATTCTCTGCTTCCTGCGTGACACCAGAGAGAGGGTGAGAAAATAGCTCAGCACTGGAGTTCATGCCACTGATGGGAGGAGGCAATCTGGAGCAATGGAGCACTGCAGAGAATATAGGGGCGACATGGGGAACATACAAAGCGCCCCAGTCTGCTGCTTCATCATTATATGCATGGCAAAGGGAAGAAAAAAAGAAGTCACTGTAAGGCATGCACACCACCCAAGATACTATAGTATAAAACAGCAAACTTTATTGTAACAAAATGAAAAACAATTAAAAACAATACAACACTCCACCATCAACCCCCTACCTGTGTGAAAAATGGCAATATACAGTAATATAAACTAGAACAATAAGTGAATGGCAGCCAGAGGAAATAAACCTATGGTGATCTGCGGATATACAATGCTAAACCGCACACCAACCAGGTGAATAATGCACAACACCAGGTCAAAAGAAAGTACACCCCACATTAAGTACAATACCCACAAGGATATGATAGAGATCTGAGAAGGGAACAGGTGCTGGAATCTAAGTGCAAGGTCCAACCTGTCAGGTAAGTAACAGAACTGCTGGGGAGAAGCAAGTCACCTGAAAAAACGACCATGCTGGCGGCCAAACACAGGAGCGGGAAGTGGAGGAGTGGACTCCCAAGGCGTATCGCTGTTACCAGGACAGCTTCGTCAGGGGAAGTGAGTAAAGAGCTACCCATAAAGGGTATAAATACCTGTATGCTTAATGACAAGTAACGCCCGGGGTGTGTGGCTGGCAGACCGGGAAGCGGAGAAAGCGGCTGTTGGTAGTGTGATGCAAGCAGACGTCTCTGCTACAATGTGTCTAGTGTGCACGCGCTGTTCAAAAGATCAGCGTGCCGCACGAGACAAGGAGTAGAGCGCATGCGCGGCTCCCGGGAGTCAGGACAGTGAGAGTATAGATGCCAACCAAACCCCTGGAAACGAAGAACATTGAAGGAACAGCACGATAGGGCATTACAGGTACGAGTAAAGAAATACAATATAAGATGAATAAAGAGTATGTCCGTACCGGAAACCAACAGCCACCAACAGTTTGTTGGAATACCAAAGTTTTCATCCAACACACATTAAGCAAGGTGTTCCGATGGGGCAATTCCTGAGGGTCAGGCGTAACTGCACTGACAACCAAGACTTCCAACAAGAGGCGCTGGACCTTACCAACAGGCTACCAGAGGGCTAAGGCAGAAACACAGGATTCTCTCCTTACCCCAAGCAAGAAGGATTCTGATAATCATGTTCGCTTCATCACGATTTTTAACACCAATTGGACACAGGTAAGAAACATCTTACAAGAGCACTGGAGAATTTTGACTGCTGACCTACAGACTTCCCGGGTTGTGAGCAAGTGGCCACTTTTGACCGCAAGGAGAGCCCCAAATTTAAGGGATATCCTGACCAGGAGCCACTACACGAGGCCCTCACATAGACTTAATCGAGGTATTATTTTGAAGGGCTCTGCCAATACATGTATCCTACACGAGATGTATTCTGCAATCCTGTTGATCAAACCCAGCACAATTTGAAGAACTATATCAATTGCAAACGACCAACGTCATTTATGCCATTATCTGCCCTTGCTCCCTTGTATATGTAGGTCAGACGTCACAGAAACTACGACGAAGGATCCAGGGACACTTCTCAACCATCAATACAGCTGCCACTGATAGTCGTAAAGGTGAGACACTTACGACAGTGGCCACCCATTTTTTCACTAATCATGCAGGAAGCTATTCCAGCACCAGGACAGTTGGACTGGAACACTTAAGGGGCTCTGGTAGAGGTGGCTCTCTACATAAGAAACTTTTACAAGCTGAATCCTGTTGGATTTTTCTGTTGCACTCTACGGCTCCGAAGGGGATTAATGAAGACCTTCTTTTCACAGGTTTGTTGGGCTGACATATTATCGGAACATAATTGGTTTCGCCATGGAATTCTTTTGGATATGCCTGGACCACTGATGAACAATCTCCGGTGTTTGGATTCCTTTTATTCTGAGTAGAACCAACACATCCCTCTGAGGATCTACGCATCATAAGGACATTTGACATGTCCTGGCCTTTGCCTGTGTCTGTGGCACTTCTCATCTGTAGTTTTTGGAGAGCAACCTCTCCCTGGAAATTCTGTTCACACAAGATGGACTATCTCTACATGTGCATTCATTATGCACTTTGACTAATTTAACAAAATATATATCGACTTTTTAAAAAATGGGACTATATATTAGTGTCTGCATGTCATCTATTTTGTACTTGTATTATCTGTTCTTTTTTTTCCCTTTAGGTATTGTTCTATGCCCTTTTAACACCTATTTCGCACGTAGACCTGGTAATATACTCTTTTTTTTTTTTATGGCCCCTCCCCCCCTTTTGCCTGGGGTTTTGCTATCTACGCATTTATACATTTCATTTCCTTTTTTTTGTGCATGTGTTCAGCACCATTATATACATACATATATATTTTTACTAGGGTTATATATCTATACATATATATACATACATACTGTATATATTTTATACCCCGTGTGGCCCTACATACAGGCACCTTAATTCAATGATTTTCTTGCGTTTCCCATATTTCTTTATATCTAAATGGGTTTAAATAAATAGAGTAGTTCATTGGCTACCTTTCTATATATATTTTTTCCACTTGCGCTGTATTAGGCTACGTTCACATTTGCGTTGTTGGGCGCAGTGTTGCAGTGTTTTGTGACGCATGCGTCCAACGTTACAAAAATTGACACTTCACTTTTTTTTTTTCAAAAGACGCATGCGTCGAACAACGCAGGACGACGCAGGCACTTGCACCCTATGCGTTTTCTATAGACACTAATGGGGTTTTTTTGCGCATTTACGACGCAAGTGCGACGCATGCGTTTTAAAAAAAAATTAGGACGCTGGAAAACTGCAACAAGTAGCGTCCCCTGCGCCCTGTCTTGTGCGTCTATATGGCTCATGCGTCGTAAAACGCTAGAAAACGCATACCGATGCATGTCCATGCGCCCCCCATGTTAAAGATAGGGGTGCATGACGCATGCATCGGTATGCGTCGACGACGCTGCGCCCAACAACGCAAGTGTGAACGTAGCCTAAGTCCTGACGCTCTTTTTTTTTTTTTTTTTTTTTTTGGGGGGGGGTCCCTTTTGTAGTAGTTCCCATTCTCATCTCTCATCTTGGGTACTCTTATTCATCTTACATTGTATTTCTTTACTCGTACCTGTAATGCCCTATCGTGCTGTTCCTTCAGTGTTCTTCGTTTCCAGGGGTTTGGTTGGCATCTATACTCTCACTGTCCTGACTCCCGGGAGCCGCGCATGCGCTCTACTCCTTGTCTCGTGCGGCACGCTGATCTTTTGAACAGCGCGTGCACACTAGACACATTGTAGCAGAGACGTCTGCTTGCATCTCACTACCAACAGCCACTATCTCCGCTTCCCGGTCTGCCAGCCACACACCCCGGGCGTTACTTGTCATTAAGCATACAGGTATTTATACCCTTTATGGGTAGCTCTTTACTCACTTCCCCTGACGAAGCTGTCCTGGTAACAGCGATACGCCTTGGGAGTCCACTCCTCCACTTCCCGCTCCTGTGTTTGGCCGCCAGCATGGTCGTTTTTTCAGGTGACTTGCTTCTCTCCAGCAGTTCTGTTACTTACCTGACAGGTTGGACCTTGCACTTAGATTCCAGCACCTGTTCCCTTCTCAGATCTCTATCATATCCTTGTGGGTATTGTACTTAATGTGGGGTGTACTTTCTTTTGACCCGGTGTTGTGCATTATTCACCTGGTTGGTGTGCGGTTTAGCATTGTATATCCGCAGATCACCATAGGTTTATTTCCTCTGGCTGCCATTCATTTATTGTTCTAGTTTATATTACTGTATATTGCCATTTTTCACACAGGTAGGGGGTTGATGGTGGAGTGTTGTATTGTTTTTGTTTTTAATTTTGTTACAATAAAGTTTGCTGTTTTATACTATAGTATCTTGGGTGGTGTGCATGCCTTACAGTGACTTTTTTTTTCTTCCCTTTGCCATGCTTTGCTCCACGTTCACTTGGTTTGCACCCCCACTGACATTTTGAGATTTGTTTAATTTGGTGTGCGCCAAGTGAATTATTATACTCATTATATGCCTCCCATTATCTCGGGGTGTTCTAGGATTGTCCCCTCATCCTGTCACCTCTCTGATTGCAGCCATAGATCCCGGGGGCAGCAGGGCTCGCCGCCATGGGCAGACTTTGCAGGTCCTAGGGGTCCCAGCAGCCCCAGGGTACATAAGAGGACATCAGTGAGTCAGCTAGGATACCCTGCCTCTGTCCATAATGACCATGCACTGTGATATGGGCGCCCTCCGGACCCCACTCTGCCAGCGGTAGGACCTCACTTGGCAGATATTTGTGCCATGTGATGATGGGCGTTTTCAGCTTTCCCGCTTCGCCCCAGCATGGTGGCGATGTGACCCCGAGGCTTCTGACTGTATACACCCTGTACACTCACACAGCCCAGGTAGTTCTGCTTCCACGTGCGCTGATAGCCAACGTCCTGGCGCTGATCCTGCAGCGCTTCCATGGCACACACTTTACATCTGATCTGCAGCATTTCGGAGGGGGGGATATTTTTCACAATCTTCGTGGCTCTCCATCTGCAGAACAGGAGAGGACTTACAGCACAGCGCCTGTGGATGCCAGCACATCCCATAATACGGCAAGGTCCACTGCGTTACATGGTGCTGGTCCATAGTGCAGACTCCTCCGCCAGTGTGAGGAGCCTCATCCCTACTAACCTTCTGTGTAGCTTCTTACAGATTTCTTGGAACTGTCCTAGGACCGTGGGCGGCGCGGGCCATTCCACACTTCTGCCGTAATCCTGCATTTCGCGGACATTCTCGAACCTGCGCACTATTTCCCTGAGATGAGAGCGGACTTTGTAGCACTTGTAAGAGCTCATAATTTTATAAATGGACTTTAGTCGCTTGAAGCGCCAGCGTGCCAGGGTGCCCCTCCAAACCTGCCGGGAAAAGGGGAGAAAAGCCGGTTATAATAGAGACTGCAGAATATCCGGGGTCCAAGTCTCCTCTACAGAGGACGCCTTGGCCAATATCAGTTGTTAACTCCCAGTCTAATTCTGTTTGTCTGCAAGTACATGCAATCTATTGTTCCCTGTTATCAGCCATTTAAGGCTCGGCGGAGTCTGACTGTAGGACAGGTGAATACAATCTGTGGTTTTCAGACTCAGTCTTCACTGTAGTTCTAGAATGAACCAGGAGGCTCAGCATGAACAGGGCAGTGATGCTGAGCAAAGAGCTGGTTACATACAGGTGCTTCTCACAACATTAGAATATCATCAAAAAGTGAATTTATTTCAGTTCTTCAATACAATAAGTGAATCTCCTATATTCTATAGAGTCATTACACACAGAGTGACCAATTTCACATGTTTATTTCTGTTAATGTGGATGATTATGGCTTACAGCCAATGAAAACCCAGAAGTCATTATCTCAGTAAATTAGAATACTTTATAACACAAAAACTATTTTAAAGTCTGAAATGTTCCCTACTGAAATGTATGATCAGTAAATGCACTCAATACTTGGTCGTGGCTCCTTTTGCATCAATTACTGCATCAATGCGGCGTGGCATGGAGGCGATCAGCCTGTGGCGCTGCTGAGGGGCTATGGAAGCCCAGGTTGCTTTGATAGCAGCCTTCAGCTCGTCTGCATTGTTGGGTCTGGTGTCTCATCTTGCTCTTGACAATACTCCATAGATTCTCTATGGGGTTAAGGTCAGAGTTTGCTGCCAATCAAGCCCAGTGATACTGTTGTTTGTACACCAGGTATTGGTACTTTTGTCAGTGTGGACAGGGGCCAAGTCCTGCTGGAGAATGACATTTCCATCTCCAAAAAGCTTGTTGGCAGAGGGAAGCATGAAGTGCTCTACAATGTCCTGGTAGACGGCGGCGCTGACTTTGGTCTTGTTAAAACTCAGTGGACCTACACCAGCAGATGACATGGCTCCCAAACCATCACTGATTGTGGAGACTTCACACTAGACCTCCAGCAGCTTGGATTGTGGCCTCTCCGCTCTTCCTCCAGACTCCGGGACCTTGATTTCCAAATGAAATGCAAAAATTACTTTAATCTGAACACAACACTTGGACCACTGACAACAGTCCAGTTCTTCTTCTCCTTGGCCCAGGTAAGACGCTTCTGGCGGTGTCTATTGGTCATGAGTGGCTGACACAAGGAATGTGACACTTGTAGCCCATGTCCTGGACACGTCTGTGTGTGGTGAAGCAATGATTCCAGCAGCAGTCCGATCCTTGTGAATCTCCACCACATTACTGAATGGCCTTTTCTGAACAATCCTTTCCAGGCTGCGGTTCTCCCGGTTGCTTGTGCACCTTTTTCTAACACACTTTTTCCTTCCACTCCACTTTCCATTAATATTCTTGGATACAGCACTGTGTGAACAGCCGGCTTCTTTACCAATGACCTTTTGTGGCTTCCCCTCCTTGTGGAGTGTGTCAGTGACGCCTTCTGGACACCTGTCAGGTCAGCAGTCTTCCCCATGATTGTGGAGCTACTGAAACAGACTAAGGGACCTTTATAAACACTTAGGAGCCTTTACAGGTGTTTTATGTTAATCATTCTAATTTACTGAGATAATGACTTTTGGGTTTTCATTGGCTGTAAGCCATAATCATCAACATTAACAGAAATAAATGCGGGAAATAGATCACTGTGTGTAATGACTATATAGAATATACGAGATTCACTTTTTATATTGAAGAACTGAAACAAATTCACTTTTTGATGATATTCTAATTATGTGAAAAGCACTTGTATATACAGTGCCGGTTACATAGCAGTCACACGTATACAGCGCCGGTTACATAGCAGTCACACGTATACAGTGCTGGATTTCTACAGATACATTTACAAGATACTGTGGCAGGAACCAAGGATATTTTCAGGTTTCTATGGCGCACAGATGATTAATCACTATATATAGATTCTGGCTACTGAAACGCTCCCACGCACCCAAAAACCAACAGGACACCAGTGACTCAGAGCCGCAGACCCCCGATATGTATGAGGGCCACAAGCTAATATTAATCCGGTGTCCCCGTAACTGAAGCCCTCCAGGCGCCTGATCAGTAATGGGGGGCTGATCATTACTTTATTGGTGCGTGGCAGACAAATGATTCCTCAGGGACGACCGACCACGAGAACGCCGTCAGGGGCGGCCTTTTCTTTACCAATTTCCTAAGCGCCTCCTCAGCTTTTACTACGTCTATCACTGATGAGTAATTGTTTATTTTGATACAATGTATGAGATCCAGAGTTTTTCTCTTGCACTGACTCTTCCATGCAATTCCCAATGTAATCCCCGGTGCAGGAAGAAAAGGACGGAAAGAACAAATGGATTCCTGGAAGTTCGTACCACGGGACAGATCGCTATAAATGCGGAGTGATGGGTCGGAGCTCCTCTATTAGCAGAAAACCTGCAGTAAATGTTCTTCCTAGGCTGTAAGTCACCACGCTGAGGCTGGTTTGTTAGTGACAAAAATGGATTGCTTCTTTTTTTTTTTTAAGTATCTAAAAATGAGAAAAATGTATCATAATAGAACAAATCGCAGGGCGGTGACCTCCGGGGACACGCAGCTACAAAACATTAAGAATAGACACAACGGGCATCAAAGCGGCCAGCACACAAATAAGGATGGCCTGCGGCAAATTCCTAAGCGTGTCCTGGGCACTGAGGCTGGCATCATAGTGGGCACAGGACCACCCGATTTACTGGGATAAGTAGCCTATTTAAAGGGTTAAATGCGTTTGGGCCCCAAATATCAGACGGAAGTCATATAAGTGTGTTTCCCCCCCAGCAGGGTCCCCGGTGCCCCTATAATAAGACAATGCCACTTATATGTGTGCCCAGCCAGGCAGCCCTGTGAATAATCCTTCCTGACGGAGCGGCTGCTGCTGCCTCCCCGCCTCTGATTAAAGCTGACAGGAGTCTTCTATTCCTTATAAATACACTGAACTGCAAGAAGCCAGCGATGAAAAAGCGAAAGATGCAGCGACGCCTCCCCTCCCCCGTCACTCCCACCCTTACACCTTCACCCCTTCTTGGAGATGATTCACCCCTGAGGGAGAATTTGGGGGCGCTCAGACTGGGATAAATGAGTGCTGACAGCTCCGAGAACAAAATCTAAAACCCAATTTATTTGCTTTCATTGTGTCTGTCCCTGCAGGAATCACGGGCGCGACGCTCTGCGGTTTCCAATTAACTGACGATAAAAATGTCTCTTCTGAGAGGCGTCAGGTTTCATCCACAGAGCTTACAATCTAATGAATGACCAGGCCGCAGGGGCCACATTGTATCCGACATACAACAACTGCCCCATTAACCTCAGGAGCGATGTAGAAGTGGGAGGAATGCTCTGCAGCATCAGCGAGCAGAGCCAGAATATTAGGGAATAGCAGGGGAAGCGATTGTCTTACATGCTCTATATATAGGAATATTCTCATATTAAGGGAGAAAATCTGATATCTCCAGCGATGTAAAAAGCAGGGTGGTCTCTAGAGCGGTTCCAGGGGCGCAGTATGTGGAGGGGGTACAGAGATATGGTGCCCACACTGCTCTATACTACATGGGCTATGTTATATACGGCGTGACTGATATATACTACGTGGGCAGTGTTATATACTGCGTGGGCTGTGTTATATACTACGTGGCTGCTATATACTACGTGGCTGCTATATACCACGTGGCTGTGCTATATACTATGTGGCTGCTATATACTACGTGGCTGTGCTATATACTACGTGGCTGTCTGTGTTATATGTTATGACCCCAATGGCAGGGGGTCTCAAAGACAAATAGCGAAGTCTGCAAACATAAAACCCAGCTCATAGGGCAGTGGTAACTGGGCTGACCATATACCTGAACCTAGCACACAAATAACAGCAGCCGGGGAACGTACCTACGTTGATTCTAGACGTCTCGCGCCAGCCGGAGAACTAACTAACCCTAGCAGGGAAAAGAAAGACCTTTCTTGCCTCCAGAGGAAATACCCCAAAAAGTTGGATACAAGCCCCCAACAAATAATAACGGTGAGGTAAGAAGAAAAGACAAATGCAAGAAATGAACTAGGTTTTTAGCAAAGAGAGGCCCACTAACTAATAGCAGAATATAGGAAGATGACTTATATGGTCAGCAAAAACCCTCACAAAAACTCCACGCGGAATATTCAAGAACCCCCGAACCGTCTAACGGCACGGGGGGAGAACATCCGCCCCCTAGAGCTTCCAGCAGTATCAGGAATCACATTTAGTACAAGCTGGACAAAAATAAGAGCACAGTAAATAACCAAAAACAAGAAAGCAGGACTTAGCTTAATTTTGCAAAGAACCAGGACCAGCAGAAAGGAGCAAACAGAAGGATCTGATTACAACGATGCCAGGCACCAGACTGACAATCCAGGAAGTTCAAATAGCGACACCCCTGGACTAACGAGGCCAGGTGGGTACCAAGCAAGGGAAGGAATATCAAAGTGTCATATCACTAGTGACCACAAGAGGGAGCCAAAAAGTCTAATTCACAACAGTTATATAGTACGTGGGCGTGCTATATACTACGTGGCTGTGTTATATACTACGTGGCTGTGCTATATACTAAGTGGCTGTGCTATATTCTACGGGCTGTGCTATATACTACATGGTTGCTATATACTACGTGGCTGTGCTATATACTAGGTGGCTGCTATATACTATGTGGCTGTGCTATATTCTACGGGCTGTGCTATATACTGCATGGTTGCTATATACTACGTGGCTGTGCTATATACTACGTGGCTGTGCTATATACTATGTGGCTGTGCTATATACTACATACTACATGGCTGTGCTATATACTATGTGGCTGTGTTATATACTATGTGGCTGTACTATATCCTGCACCCCGAACCCCCGACATCCTGCGACCAATCAGCGACAGGCACAGTCCAGCCGCGAATTTGTGCCAGATTTGAACCACGCTTCGCTGATCGGCCAGCCGGGCGCAACCAATCAGCGATATTGGCGCAAAATTTAACCCCCACTCACAGCGTGACGTACATACATATTCTAGAATACCGATGTGTTAGATTCGGGCCACCATCTAGTGAGCTATAATAGGACACATGGTGGGAGTTGTATGGGTCACTCCCTTTAGGGCGATATCCCTGGAGATGCAGCGAGCAGTGACTGCTGCTTTACCTTCGCTGAGGACAGAGACGGGTAACATACAGTGTGTGCTAGGAGCAGCCACAAGACACCAGGACATCATGCCCTGCGAATAAAGGAGCCCTCGGCCATTACAGACTGTGCAGGGGTTGGCATATACAGTACTTGGCATGTGGCTTATGCGTTCTCCTCGCCCCAAGTGGCAGATAAATTCTACAATCATTGCTCCACCTGTATAAGGGCCCATATAGAAGGCCAATGATCGTGGGAACAAGCGCGTGTATGGACGCTCATTCCCGACTATTGGCTTAACGAACACCCGACAAAGGAGTAATGCGCTTGTTTGTCCAGTGAGATGATTTTTAGGCTTGCGTAGTGATCATCATTCTCGGCAGCACATTATCTTATGTAATCAGTATGTGCTGCCGAGAACATGATAGTTTATGAGTACAAAGCAATTACATTACAGACAGCTCTGTGCACATAGAAGCATAGTCAGCCGGTGTAAACAGGCCACTAAATGACCACTGATCGACTTGATCAGTGATTGATAAATGGTCGCAATTATACCATGTAAACCCGGCTGTTCTAACCTAATAATTCATGAACCAGGAGGCTCAGGATGACACACTGGCCCCTAGATGACAGAGCTGAGGACGCAAACAAGTTGCTATATACAGTGCCTTGCAAAAGTATTCGGCTCCCTGGAACTTTTCAACCTTTTCCCACATATCATGCTTCAAACAAAGGCACCAAATGTAAGTATTTGGTGAAGAATCAACAAGTGGAACACATTTGTGAAGTTGAAAGAAATGTATTGGTTACTTTATATTTTTATGGAAATTCAAAACTGAAAAGTGGGGCGTGCAATATTATTCGGCCCCTTTACTTTCAGTGCAGCAAACTCCCTCCAGAAGTTCATTGTAGATCTCTGAATGATCCAATGTTGTCCTAAATGCCTAATGATGATACATATAATCCACCTGTGTGTAATCAAGTCTCCGTATAAATGCACCTGCTCTGTGATAGTCTCAGGGTTCTGTGTGAGGCCGGTTTCACACATCAGTGGCTCCGGTACGTGTGGTGACAGTTTCCTCACGTACCGGAGACACTGACACACGTAGACACATTAAAATCAATGTGACTCTGCAAATGTCAGTGATTTTTCGCGGATCGTGGGTCCGTGTGCAAAACACGGAGACATGTCCACGTTTCTCCGGCAGCACGGTCCGCAAAACGTCCCGCACACGTGTGTTATGACCCCAATGGCGAGGGTCTCAGAGGAACGTGGAAGTCTGCAGAATACAAAAATCCAGCTCATAGGGCAGTGGTAGCTGGGTTGACCATATATCTACTCCTAACGCCAACACTAGAAGTAGCCGGGGATCATTCCTACGTTGATTCTAGATGACACGCTCCAGCCGGAGAATCTAGCTACCCCTAGTAGAGGAAAACAAAAGACCTTTCTTGCCTCCAGAGAAGGGGACCCCAAAGCTGGATAGAAGCCCCCACAAATAATAACGGTGAGGTAAGAGGAAATGACAAACACAGAAATGAACCAGGTTTAGCACAGAGAGGCCCGCTTACTGATAGCAGAATAAAGAAAGGTAACTTATATGGTCAACAAAAACCCTATCAAAATCCACACTGGAAATTCAAGAACCCCCGAACCGTCTAACGGTCCGGGGGGAGAACACCAGCCCCCTAGAGCTTCCAGCAAAGGTCAGGATATATATTTGGAACAAGCTGGACAAAAATACAAAACCAAAACAAAATAGCAAAAAGCAAAAAGCGGACTTAGCTGATATAACTGGAACCAGGATCAGTAGACAAGAGCACAGCAGACTAGCTCTGATAACTACGTTGCCAGGCATTGAACTGAAGGTCTAGGGAGCTTATATAGCAACACCCCTAACTAACGACCCAGGTGCGGATAAAAGGAATGACAGAAAAACCAGAGTCAAAAAACTAGTAACCACTAGAGGGAGCAAAAAGTAAATTCACAACAGTACCCCCCCCTTAGTGAGGGGTCACCGAACCCTCACCACGACCACCAGGGCGATCAGGATGAGCGGCATGAAAGGCACGAACTAAATCGGCCGCATGAACATCAGAGGCGACCACCCAGGAATTATCCTCCTGACCATAGCCCTTCCACTTGACCAGGTACTGAAGCCTCCGCCTGGAGAGGCGAGAATCCAAGATCTTCTCCACCACGTACTCCAACTCGCCCTCAACCAACACCGGAGCAGGAGGCTCAGCAGAAGGAACTATAGGCACAATGTACCGCCGCAACAAGGACCTATGAAATACATTGTGAATAGCAAACGACACAGGAAGATCCAGACGAAAAGATACAGGATTAAGGATTTCCAATATCTTGTAAGGCCCAATAAAACGAGGTTTAAATTTGGGAGAGGAGACCTTCATAGGAACAAAGCGGGAAGAAAGCCATACCAAATCCCCAACGCGTAGTCGGGGACCCACACCGCGGCGGCGGTTGGCAAAGCGCTGAGCCCTCTCCTGTGACAACTTCAAGTTGTCCACCACATGATTCCAGATCCGCTGCAACCTATCCACCACAGAATCCACCCCAGGACAGTCAGAAGGCTCCACATGACCCGAAGAAAAGCGAGGATGGAAACCAGAGTTGCAGAAAAAAGGCGAAACCAAGGTGGCGGAACTAGCCCGATTATTAAGGGCAAACTCAGCCAACGGCAAGAATGTCACCCAATCGTCCTGATCAGCAGAGACAAAACACCTCAAATAAGCCTCCAAAGTCTGATTGGTTCGCTCCGTCTGTCCATTAGTCTGAGGATGGAAAGCAGACGAAAACGACAAATCAATGCCCATCCTACTACAAAAGGATCGCCAGAATCTGGAAACGAACTGGGATCCTCTGTCTGACACAATATTCTCAGGGATGCCGTGCAAACGAACCACGTTCTGGAAAAACACAGGAACCAGATCGGAAGAGGAAGGCAGCTTAGGCAAAGGAACCAAATGGACCATCTTTGAGAAGCGATCACATATCACCCAGATAACGGACATGCCCTGGGATAGCGGAAGATCAGAAATGAAATCCATGGAGATATGTGTCCAAGGTCTCTTCGGGACAGGCAAGGGCAAGAGCAAACCGCTGGCACGAGAACAGCAAGGCTTAGCTCGAGCACAAGTCCCACAGGACTGCACAAATGACCGCACATCCCTTGACAAGGAAGGCCACCAAAAGGACCTGGCCACCAGATCTCTGGTGCCAAAAATTCCCGGGTGACCTGCCAACACCGAGGAATGAACCTCGGAAATGACTCTGCTGGTCCACTTATCCGGGACAAACAGTCTGTCAGGTGGACAAGACTCAGGCCTATCAGCCTGAAATCTCTGCAACACACGTCGCAGATCCGGAGAAATAGCTGACAAGATAACTCCATCTTTAAGAATACCAACAGGATCAGCGACTCCAGGAGCATCAGGCACAAAGCTCCTAGAAAGAGCATCGGCCTTCACATTCTTTGAACCTGGTAAATACGAGACAACAAAATCAAAGCGGGAGAAAAACAATGACCAGCGGGCCTGTCTCGGATTAAGGCGTTTAGCAGACTCGAGATACATCAGATTTTTGTGATCAGTCAAGACCACCACACGATGCTTAGCACCCTCGAGCCAATGACGCCACTCCTCAAATTTCATGGCCAACAACTCCCGATTGCCCACATCATAATTTCGCTTGGCAGGCGAAAACTTCCTAGAGAAAAAGGCACAAGGTTTCATAACAGAGCAACCAGGGCCTCTCTGCGACAAAACGGCCCCTGCTCCAATCTCTGAAGCATCCACCTCAACCTGAAAGGGAAGTGAGACATCGGGCTGGCACAAAACAGGCGCCGAAGTAAACCGGCGTTTCAACTCCTGGAAAGCCTCCACGGCAGCAGGAGCCCAGTTAGCTACATCGGAGCCCTTCTTGGTCATATCCGTCAAAGGTTTCACAATGCTAGAAAAATTAGCGATAAAACGACGGTAGAAGTTAGCGAAACCCAAGAACTTCTGTAGACTCTTAACTGACGAGGGCTGAGTCCAATCAAGAATAGCTCGGACCTTGACTGGGTCCATCTCCACAGCAGAAGGGGAAAAAATGAACCCCAAAAAGGGAACCTTCTGTACACCAAAGAGACACTTTGAGCCCTTGACAAACAAAGAATTTTCACGCAAAATTTTAAAGACCAACCTGACCTGCTCCACATGCGAATCCCAATTATCAGAAAAAACCAAAATATCATCCAGATAAACAATCAAAAATTTATCCAGATACTTCCGGAAAATGTCATGCATAAAGGACTGAAAAACTGAAGGCGCATTGGAGAGCCCAAAAGGCATCACCAAGTACTCAAAATGACCTTCGGGCGTATTGAATGCGGTTTTCCATTCATCACCTTGCTTAATGCGCACAAGGTTGTACGCACCACGAAGATCTATCTTGGTGAACCACTTGGCACCTTTAATCCGGGCAAACAAGTCAGACAACAGCGGTAAAGGATACTGAAATTTGACAGTGATCTTATTTAAAAGCCGATAATCAATACAAGGTCTCAAAGATCCGTCCTTTTTTGCCACAAAAAAGAATCCCGCACCAAGAGGGGAAGAAGACGGACGAATATGTCCTTTCTCCAGAGACTCCTTGATATATGAACGCATAGCGGTATGTTCAGGTACCGACAGATTAAACAGTCTTCCCTTAGGAAATTTACTGCCTGGGATCAAATCTATAGCACAGTCACAGTCCCTATGAGGAGGCAGTGCACTGGACTCAGACTCACTGAAGACATCCTGATAATCAGACAAATACTCCGGAACTTCCGAAGGCGTAGAAGAAGCAATAGACACAGGCAGGGAATCCCCATGAATACCACGACAGCCCCAACTTGAGACTGACATAGCCTTCCAGTCCAGGACTGGATTATGGGTCTGTAACCATGGCAGCCCTAAAACAACCAAATCATGCATTTTATGTAAAACCAGGAAACGTATCACCTCGCGGTGTTCAGGAGTCATGCACATGGTAACCTGTGTCCAATACTGCGGTTTATTTGCTGCCAATGGCGTAGCATCAATACCCCTAAGAGGAATAGGATTTTCTAATGGTTCAAGAGTAAAACCACAGCGCTTAGCAAATGACAGATCCATAAGACTCAGGGCAGCACCTGAATCTACAAACGCCATGACAGGAAAAGACGACAGTGAGCAAATCAAAGTTACAGATAGAATAAACTTAGGATGCAAATTACCAACGGTGACAGGACTAACAACCTTAGCTATACGTTTAGAGCATGCTGAGATAACATGTGTAGAATCACCACAGTAGTAGCACAAGCCATTCCGGCGTCTATGAATTTTCCGCTCATTTCTAGTCAGGATTCTATCACATTGCATTAAATCAGGTGTCTGTTCAGACAACACCATGAGGGAATTTGCGATTTTTCTATCACATTGCACCGAATTAGGTGTCTGTTCAGACAACAACATGAGGGAATTTGCGGTTTTGCGCTCCCGCAACCGCCGGTCAATTTGAATAGCCAGTGCCATAGTATCATTCAGACCTGTGGGAATGGGAAAACCCACCATAACATTCTTAATGGCTTCAGAAAGGCCATTTCTAAAATTAGCGGCCAGTGCACACTCGTTCCAATGTGTCAGCACGGACCATTTCCGAAATTTTTGGCAATACACTTCAGCCTCGTCCTGCCCCTGAGACATAGCCAGCAAGGCCTTTTCTGCCTGAATCTCAAGATTGGGTTCCTCATAAAGTAAACCGAGCGCCAGAAAAAACGCATTAATATCAGCCAATGCCGGATCTCCTGGCGCCAGCGAAAAAGCCCAATCCTGAGGGTCGCCCCGTAAGAACGAAATAACAATTTTTACTTGCTGAGCAGAGTCTCCAGATGAACAGGGTCTCAGGGACAAAAACAATTTACAATTATTCACGAAATTCCTAAACTTAAACCTGTCTCCGGAAAACAGTTCAGGAATCGGTATTTTAGGTTCTGACCTAGGATTACTGATAACATAGTCTTGTATGCCCTGCACACGAGTAGCCAGCTGGTCCACACTTGTAATCAAGGTCTGGACATTCATGTCTGCAGCAAGCATAGCCACTCTGAGGTAAAGGGGAAGAAGAAAAAAAAAAAAAAAACTCAGAATCTTCTTTCTTATAATCCCTCTTCTGCAATGCATTAAACATTTAATACTGGCCTGGCAAACTGTTATGACCCCAATGGCGAGGGTCTCAGAGGAACGTGGAAGTCTGCAGAATACAAAAATCCAGCTCATAGGGCAGTGGTAGCTGGGTTGACCATATATCTACTCCTAACGCCAACACTAGAAGTAGCCGGGGATCATTCCTACGTTGATTCTAGATGACAGGCTCCAGCCGGAGAATCTAGCTACCCCTAGTAGAGGAAAACAAAAGACCTTTCTTGCCTCCAGAGAAGGGGACCCCAAAGCTGGATAGAAGCCCCCCACAAATAATAACGGTGAGGTAAGAGGAAATGACAAACACAGAAATGAACCAGGTTTAGCACAGAGAGGCCCGCTTACTGATAGCAGAATAAAGAAAGGTAACTTATATGGTCAACAAAAACCCTATCAAAATCCACACTGGAAATTCAAGAACCCCCGAACCGTCTAACGGTCCGGGGGGAGAACACCAGCCCCCTAGAGCTTCCAGCAAAGGTCAGGATATATATTTGGAACAAACTGGACAAAAATACAAAACCAAAACAAAATAGCAAAAAGCAAAAAGCGGACTTAGCTGATATAACTGGAACCAGGATCAGTAGACAAGAGCACAGCAGACTAGCTCTGATAACTACGTTGCCAGGCATTGAACTGAAGGTCCAGGGAGCTTAAATAGCAACACCCTTAACTAACGACCCAGGTGCGGATAAAAGGAATGACAGAAAAACCAGAGTCAAAAAACTAGTAACCACTAGAGGGAGCAAAAAGTAAATTCACAACACACGTGCACATGGAGAACAGTGTGCACTCTCCTCCGTGTGCACGTACCGCCGCAGTAGAAACAGCGCTAGAGTTAAGCGCTGTCCCCTGCTTTTGGTGCTGAAGCCGGCATTCATTCCTTCTCTCCAGCAGCGTTCGCTGGAGAGAAGGAATGAAAAATTACCATAAGGGTGGAGCCGCATATTCATCCCCGTAATGAGCGGTGCCACGTGACCGCTCACACAGGACAAGCTGCCGGCGCTGAGAGGAGACATCGCGGGAGCTGGGTGAGTATTTTATTGCAAACGGGCGGGTGAACAGGGGGTGGGAGGCGGGAGGTGACCCCGAACTTTATTCTTAACAAAAAAAAAACAACAAACCTTGATTTTTCATTCCTTCTCTCCAGCGACCGCTGCTGGAGAGAAGGAATGAATGCCGGCTTCAGCACCAAAAGCAGAGGACAGCGCTTAACTCTAGCGCTGTCTCCTGCACGGTCCGTGTGGTCCTCAGTCAGCACACGGGCGGAACACGGCTGCCGCAAGTGTGCCACACTGATGTGCCATGTGAGCACACGGACATGGATAACTCCGGTACCGATTTCTCTGGTACCGGAATTATCTGGACGTGTGAGACTGGCATGAAGCACAGAGAGCATCATGAAGACCAAGGAACACAACAGGCAGGTCCGTGATACTGTTGTGGAGAAGTTTAAAGCCGGATTTGGATACAAAATGATTTCCAAAACTTTAAACATCCCAAGGAGCACTGTGCAAGCGATCATATTGAAATGGAAGGAGTATCATACCACTGCAAATCTATCAAGACCCGGCCGTCCCTCTAAACTTTCATCTCAGACAAGGAGAAGACTGATCAGAGATGCAGCCAAGAGGCCCATGATCACTCTGGATGAACTGCAGAGATCTACAGCTGAGGTGGGACAGTCTGTCCATAGGACAACAATCAGTCCTACACTGCACAAATCTGGCCTTTATGGAACAGTGGCAAGAAGAAAGCCATTTCTCAAAGATATCCATAAAAAGTGTTGTTTAAAGTTTTCAACAAGCCACCTGGGAGACAACAAACATGTGGAAGAAGGTGCTCTGGTCAGATGAAACCAAAATCAAACTTTTTGCCAACACAGCTCATCACCCTGAACACACCATCCCCACTGTCAAACATGGTGGTGGCAGCATCATGGTTTGGGCCTGCTTTTCTTCAGCAGGGACAAGGAAGATGGTTAAAATTGATGAGAAGATGGATGGAGCCAAATACAAGACCATTCTTGAAGAAAACCTGTTGGAGTCTGCAAAAGACCTGAGACTGGGATGGAGATTTGTCTTCCAACAAGACAATGATCCCAAACATAAAGCAAAATCTACAATGGAATGGTTCACAAATAAACGTATCCAGGTGTTAGAATGGCCAAGTCAGAGTCCAGACCTCAATCCAGTCGAGAATCTGTGGAAAGAGCTGAAAACTGCTGTTCACAAACGATCTCCATCAAACCTCACTGAGCTCGAGCTGTTTGCCAAGGAAGAATGGGCAAGAATTTCAGTCTCTCGATGTACAAAACTGATAGAGACAAACCCCAAGAGACTTGTAATCGCAGCAAAAGGTGGCGCAACAAAGTATTAAGTTATAGGGGCCGAATAATATTGCACGCCCCACTTTTCATTTTTTGAATTTCCACAAATATGTAAAATAAGCAATACATTTCATTCAACTTCACAATTGTGCTCCACTTGTTGTTGATTCTTCACCAAAAATGTACATTTGGTATCTTTATGTTTGAAGCATGATATGTGGGAAAAGGTTGAAAAGTTCCAGGGAGCCGAATGCTTTCGCAAGGCACTGTATATTAATGGTAAATGTCTTATTTCTGTATTTTGTTATGCTCCCAAGAATCAGAAGAAGCGCCATCACTGCCCTCATAAAGCTGCCCAGAAGAGTGCTGTCTGTACCATGCATAGCCCAAATACGTTCTGCACTGGTGAGTGCCATAGTGCGCCTATATAGTGCCATAGTGCGCCCATATAGTGCCATAGTGTGCCCATATAGTGCCATACAGTGTCATAATGTGCCCATATAGAGCCACAGTGTCCACACCAACCAAAGAGTGCCATAGAGTACTCACAGAGCAGCACAGTGCCCACTTAGTGCCATATTGTGCCTATATGATGCTGCACTATGCTCACATTGTGTCCACTCATATTCTATAGATACCGTCATATAGTGCAGACTATCTCACCTTCTGGATCAGCAGCACAATGATGGGGATCAGCTGCGCCCGCTCTTGTTCCAGACTGAACAGGGTTTGGGGGGTGCGGATGAAGACCTTTGTGTATCCGTACGCCACGTCGTCCTGGAAGTCGTGCTGCTCGATCAGAGCTCTGGCAGCCTCCATGTCTGAGTCCATCAGGTGATTGGGCCATGTGTATTCACAGGTCATCTTGTATCTGCAGATTAGATGTTATCGTGTAATATCATGATTCTGGAAAGGCTGAACTATAAAGGAGTCTCCTGAGATTAGGGCTGGAGCCCATGAATGGAGCAAAGGTGCACAAGCTTGGCCTCCGCTCCATTCACTGCTTATGGGAAAAAGCAGAGTACATCGCTCCGCTATCTCCACGGTCTCAGTGACAAGGAATGGAGCAGTCAAGATGCCCCCGGTCTGCAGCTCGCTGTGGAAACCTTCAGCTTTTGAGAAAACCCTTTAATGCAGCTAATAGTAATGTACTGTACTACTATAGTGGGGGTGATATAATAGAAGCCACGTAGCTCCAGGGGGGGAAGGAGGGTGCGGACACCCCGGGCCACGCTCACAATCTCCCCACACTACCGTTGTCCTTTCTGTAGACCGCAGGGCACATTAAATCTACGGTGTACAGAACGGCAAAAGCGCTGGCACACGCACAAGACATCAGCGTCCCGACACGTCACCGCCATCACCCCGCGCCGGTGCGCGCTGCGGTGCTTTTCAGAAGGACTCGTTAGGATCCTTCATTAAGTGACGATATAATGTTTTTTATTTTAATTCAAATGTGTGGGGACATCATAAAGTGTGGGGGTATCATGTGACTGTGGGGGCATCATAAACTATGGGGGCTCCTCATACATTATAGAGACAACTGTGAGTGGCCCTTATACAGTTTAGGGGCTACTCTGGGGGCCTCATACAGTGTGGGAGTTACTGTGGGTGGTCTTCATATAGTGTGGGGGCTACTGTTGGGGACCTCCATAAGGTGTGGGAGACATTATATAGCATGGAGCTACTGTGGGTGCATTTATAAAATTTGGGACCTACTGTAGGAGCCATCATATGGTGTGGGGACTACTGTGGGTTATTATACAGCGTAAGACCTAATGTGTGGGCCATTATACAGTATGAGGGTCATTATACAGTAAGAGGACTACTGTGGGGACACCATACTGTGAATAGGGAAGTTGTGGCTCCATCAAACTGTGAATAGGAGAGCTGCGGGCCCACCATACTGTGTATGAGGGACTCAGGACATTATTAAATGTTAAGTGGGGTCTTTAAGAAGTGTAACACCCCAGGTAACCAGTTGTTACAGTGGTATTGCCTTCCTCCCGGGGAGGGTGATGCCATGCTTGGAAGCGAGGAAAGATCCCTTTAACAGGTAACCAGCACAAGCAACTATGTTCTGACTCCAGGCAAGAAGGGGGAGCTCTGAACCTGGTTATGGGGGAGCTTCCCTAGATATATATTTTGGCTGCAGGAGGAGTTAGACGTAGTCTGTGAGAGGAGAGTGAAGAGAGAGGAAGCAGACAGAGAGAGTCTGAGAGAGGAGAACTGGGGCCGTGGAGACGAGTGGTTCTGCAGCTCCTGGAAGGAGAGAGAAACAAAGCAGTCTGTAAGAGACTGACAGGGAAGAGAATCACAGGAGAGTGAAGAGCTGGAGAGAGAAGCTGCGACTGAGCTTCCTCCATGCTGAAGTGCAGAATACCGGTAGCTGGAAGACCGAGGTTGTGGGGCTAACTCTACGCCCCACGGCAGAAACCGTCGGACCGGAGATTGCAGGTCACCTGTCCACCATTAACACCTGAAGACACAGTAACAGATAAAGCCCGGAGTCATCTGAGAGACTCTGTAAAAAGGCTCGAGTTACCTGCCATGTGGGTAGTGTCCTACCAACAAGGGGGACAGAGAGAACGTGAGGACCTTGTGTGAGGCCTAAGGCAGAAAGGGACTACAACATGGCGCAGTAAGGAAGGCTTCCAACTCCACCTGGTTAGGGGGATTCCTGAATCGCTTCCAAGCCAGCCAGACCACACCATTAACTGTGATCCGGTGCCCTGGACTGTGGCTGCCTGAATCACACAGTAAAGAGGTAAAGAGACTGCAACCCTGTGTCCTCTAGTTCTTTCTACACCATCTACCACCTGTCCCTACTACACCGGGAGCCCTGGGGACCCAGCTTCACATGTGTGGGAAGTCAGAACATCCCTGCTGCAGTACCATCACCCCAGGAGACCCCTTTAAAGCAGCGTCGGTTAACCCTGACCGAAAACCACAGGTGGTATCATGAACAAACTTTATTCAACAACCCCTTTAAAGTCCTTCTCTTTAATTTGGTCACCCAGGGCCACGGACCGGGTCGCTGCCGCCGTGACCACCCCTTTAACGACCACCGAACCTGGTACCGAGTAACCCCTAGGCCCTAGCGGGGCGCTCCAGAAGCATTATTGGGGCACTCAGGGTATTGTGACTGTGAAAGGTGCACATGCGACATTATCACTTTCTTGAGGCAGAATGTGGACACTGTTTCTAGGGCATTTGCACAGGGCATTAATATTTTCTAGGGGGCTATTTGACCATCTAGAGCAGGGGTGGGGAATCTTTTTTCTGCCAAGGGCCGTTTGAATATTTATACCATCCTTCGGGGGCCGTACAAACTCTGCCCATACAGTACAGCCTGACTCTGGCACTGGTGTCAGGACGTGATCTTTTATTGCATGCCCTTCAGTGTTCAGTAGTGAGCACTGTGTGTGTGCTAACAGAGCAAGGAGAAATTAACGAGCTGGTGGCAACCAAAACACAGCTCCCTGCCCAAGAATGCGGTCCCTGAGAATCTGCACGCGGGCCTGATTAAAGGTCATCGAGGGCCGTTAGTGGCCCTGGGGCCTGAGGTTCCCCACCCCTGATCTAGAGGCCACAGTATTTGTAGAGGGTGTGGGAATTACTATGAGGCAGTATGTGCAGCATAGTTATTGTGGCAAACAGTAGGTGCGGTAATACGGACACATATGGCAGCGGCGGCTCAGCATTGGGGTCTCAGCAGCATGAGGGGTTTGTGCAGGTTGGGATAGATGGTGGTGGTGCCAGAAATATGAGAATACAGGAAAGATATAAATCTTGGTACCGTGTTAGCCAGTGGATAGAAAAATATTTAGAATTGAGCGTCCTCAGTGGTTGATACCTTTTAAAGGCGAACTGAAAAGATGGTAACAAATTGCAGCTTTCGAGACTATGCAGGTCTCTTCATCAGATATAGAATAATAGAAATTCTGAAGAATCACAATTATGCACAACACAGAACAGAAAAAAAAAAAAAAAACATGGATAAGGCAGGTGCCGTGAAGCAGAACTACCATTATGTGAGAGTGATAAACAGTTATGTCCATAAATACTGGAAAAGTTCACAGATAAGGAGTGTATTTGGATAACTATATAGACTCCTTCAGACATGTGATAAAATCCACCATCATAGACACCAACAGGAGACAAGCGTCCAACATCAGTGCCCAGGAGAGAAAGGCCATACAGTCACTGAAAACCAACAAAGAAATCATCTTCAAACCTGCTGACAAGGGAGGTGCAGTAGTCATGATGAACACATCAGACTATATGAAGGAAGCAAACAGACAACTTATGGACACACCGGACTCGGATCCTACACAGGACTATTACAAGGAACTAAACAAGTTAGTATCTTGTCTGCCCGACGAATCCATAAGAGCCGATGACCTGATACCAGAAAGTCCAAGATCAGGGACATTCTACATGCTTCCCAAAATCCACAAATCTGGAAACCCATAAAGACCAATTATCTCATGTGTGGGCACCTTACGGAGCAGGTATCTGGATGGGTAGAGGGTATTCTTAAACCCCTAGTAAAGGATACACCCAGCTACATTCAGGACACAACTGACCTACTGAATAAACTATCAGCAATAGGTCCTCTACCAGAAGGAACCATCCTGGCCACCATGGATGTGGACTCTTTGTACTCCAATATCCCACACCAGGATGGATTAAATGCCTGCAAACTCTTCCTGGAAAACACAGGGACTGATGCGGATTCTGTGGTGAAACTTATAAAATTCATCCTCACCCACAATTACTTTGAGTTTGACAAGAAGATCTATCTACAGGAGACTGGCACAGCAATGGGAAGTAAAATGGCCCCACAGTATGCAAATCTGTTCATGGCCAAGCTTGAAAGCGACTTTTTGTCCTCATGTCCCATCAGGCCTCTGGCCTACTACCGCTACATTGATGACATTTTAATCATCTGGACGGAGTCTGAGCCACAGCTAAAGACGTTCCATGAACAGTTTCATCAATTTCATCCCACCATCAACTTGACACTCAACTACCCCTGCACTGAAATTAACTTTTTGGACACCATCATTAAGCTGCAGAACAATAAAATAGAGACATCCCTGTATCAGAAGCCAATCGACCGTCCAACAAACCTTAAATGGGACAGTTTCCATCCAAAACACATAAAAACTCCATTGTCTACAGCCAAGCCATCAGATACAATCATATATGTTCCACCCCATGGACAGGGATGAACACCTTGGTCGCCTCAGAAAGACCTTTTTGAATCAGGGCGACCATCCAAGAACAATTGAAAATCAGATCACAAGAGCCACCAGAATATCAAGGAATCACCTGCTACATTACAAAGCTAAAGAAGGAAATAACCGGGTACCTCTAGTAGTTACCTACAATCCAAATCTGGAGGCGCTAAGGGGAGCTGCTCGGAAATTACAACCTTTACTACAAAGAGATGCCCGACTACAATCCATGTTTCCAGACCCCCCACTACTGTGTTTTAGGCAGCCCCCAAATCTAAGAAGCATCATTGTCAAGAGCTCCCTGTCCTCTCCAACAGCTGCAGGAACCTTTCCCTGCAACCAGAAAAAATGTAAAACCTGTCCATTCATAATGACCACGGACAAGATAAAGATCATAACTCACATCAGGACTACAAGATCCCAGGTACTTTCAGCTGCGTCACATCTAATGTGGTGTACCTAATTATTTGTACTAGATGTCCAACTGGGGGTCTGTATGTGGGGGAGACAGGGCAAAAACTGAGGACAAGGATGAACTCTCACCGCCATACAATAAGAGTAAAAAGAATGGATCTACCTGTGGCCAAACATTTTTGTCTCCCAGATCTCAGCATTATGGACATCTTCAAATCCCAGAGAGACAGAAGAGTCTGTGAGTATAAACTGATGATGACGTTTGACACACTCAGTGCAGGAATGAATGTGTCGCATGGATTTATGTCTTTTTACATCAATTAATGAATTTGCTCCTCAGACCTTGTGGGGGCATCACAACACAGAACCAGACCCCAATCAGAGGACAATAAAACATTCACATTCCTTATCTATGAACTGTTCCAATATTTATGGACACAACTGTTTATCACTCACATAATGGTAGTTCTGCTTCACGTCTCCTGTTGTATCTATGGCATTTTTCTGGGCTGTGTTGTGCATAAATATGTGTTTTATCAAACTTTCTATTAATCTCTGCCTAATGACGGGACCTGTGTACTCTTAAAAGCTGCAATTTGTTACCATCTTTTCAGTTAGCCATTAAAAGGTATCAACCACTGATGACTCTCAATTCTAAATATTTTTCTATTGAAATATGACAAGTCAGATGTGTCTTTGTTGTATTCTCTGCAGCCGAGTTGTGGCTGGGGAAGTTGTCATGTCGTTCTGGGCCAGATGGAAAAGACGGGAAAAGTGATGATTCCATCAGAAAGAACGTCAACGGTAAGTCACCATCTATATCTGTAATGTGATCTCTTATATGTTCTGCAGCACTGGTATCTGCTACTGACCATATGGCAGTAATATCCATGTTGGTCTTTGTAGAGAGATTTTCAGTAACATCATGGTCATCTGCTGAGGTTCTCCTCCACTATTAGGGTGCGCCACCATAGTTGTAATAAGGGTTCCCTGGTTAGGGGCCGCTCAGATGTTTCTCCCGCCCAGACCTGGACCTCTAGCTACGCCTCTGTGGAGGCCATAATAGCAATGCCAGCTGCTTACACCCCCAATACCAGGAACTCGTAAGACAGGTACCTGAGCAGAAATCTTTCATAAGGTTGGCGATAGGCAAATCCAGCCCTTCGGACATGTACATTCTCCAGGAGACCCAAATATTCCACCTGGTGGAGACATCGGCGGTCATCGAACAGGACAGGAGACTTCTGATCATTAGGCTTCACACAGCGGACGTAATATGGCTCCTGAAATACAAAGGTCCAGAAGTCAATGTCCCCTGAAATCACACAGATAACAGCAAAGATAACGTCTCTGGTGGGCCAGTAAGGGAATCCTCCATCTGCCCGACTCAGATACAATAATGGGCCAGCAGAACACTTTGAAGCAATCACTACTAGGATCTATTTATTTTGCGATGATTCACAAATAAATTATAAGATCTAACCGACAAAGAAGACCTGAAAATCACCCTCTCTTCTATTTTATGAAAGGAGCTCCCCCTAGTGGTGGCTGCAGACAGAATCTTATCATGTGTCTCTGTATACAGGGAGCTCCCCCTAGTGGTGGCTGCAGACAGGATCTTATCATGCATCTCTGTATACAGGGAGCTCCCCCTAGTGGTGGCTGCAGACAGAATCTTATCATGTGTCTCTGTATACAGGGAGCTCCCCCTAGTGGTGACTGCAGACAGGATCTTATCATGTGTCTCTGTATACAGGGAGCTCCCCCTAGTGGTGGCTACAGACAGAATCTTATCATGTATCTCTGTATACAGGGAGCTCCCCCTAGTGGTGGCTGCAGACAGAATCTTATCATGTGTCTCTGTATACAGGGAGCTCCCCCTAGTGGTGACTGCAGACAGGATCTTATCCTGTATCTCTGTATACAGGGAGCTCCCCCTAGTGGTGGCTGTAGACAATATCTTATCATGTATCTCTGTATACAGGGAGCTCCCCCTAGTGGTGACTGCAGACAGGATCTTATCATGTATCTCTGTATACAGGGAGCTCCCCCTAGTGGTGGCTGTAGACAATATCTTATCATGTATCTCTGTATACAGGGAGCTCCCCCTAGTGGTGGCTGCAGACAGGATCTTATCATGTATCTCTGTATACAGGGAGCTCCCCCTAGTGGTGGCTGTAGACAATATCTTATCATGTATCTCTGTATACAGGGAGCTCCCCCTAGTGGTGGCTGCAGACAGGATCTTATCATGTATCTCTGTGTACAGGGAGCTCCCCCTAGTGGTGACTGCAGACAGGATCTTATCATGTATCTCTGTATACAGGGAGCTCCCCCTAGTGGTGGCTGCAGACAGGATCTTATCATGTATCTCTGTATACAGGGAGCTCCCCCTAGTGGTGGCTGTAGACAATATCTTATCATGTATCTCTGTATACAGGGAGCTCCCCCTAGTGGTGGCTGCAGACAGGATCTTATCATGTATCTCTGTGTACAGGGAGCTCCCCCTAGTGGTGACTGCAGACAGGATCTTATCATGTATCTCTGTATACAGGGAGCTCCCCCTAGTGGTGGCTGCAGACAGGATGTTATCATGTATCTCTGTATACAGGGAGCTCCCCCTAGTGGTGGCTGCAGACAGGATCTTATCATGTATCTCTGTATACAGGGAGCTCCCCCTAGTGGTGTCTGCAGACAGGATCTTATCATGTATCTGTGTATAGAGGGAGCTCCCCCTAGTGGTGGCTGCAGACAGGATCTTATCATGTATCTCTGTATACAGGGAGCTCCCCCTAGTGGTGGCTGCAGACAGGATCTTATCATGTATCTCTGTATACAGGGAGCTCCCCCTAGCGGTGGCTGCAGACAGGATCTTATCATGTATCTGTGTATAGAGGGAGCTCCCCCTAGTGTTGCTGCAGACAGGATCTTATCATGCATCTCTGTATACAGGGAGCTCCCCCTAGTGGTGGCTGCAGACAGAATCTTATCATGTGTCTCTGTATACAGGGAGCTCCCCCTAGTGGTGGCTGCAGACAGAATCTTATCATGTGTCTCTGTATACAGGGAGCTCCCCCTAGTGGTGACTGCAGACAGGATCTTATCATGTGTCTCTGTATACAGGGAGCTCCCCCTAGTGGTGGCTGCAGACAGAATCTTATCATGTATCTCTGTATACAGGGAGCTCCCCCTAGTGGTGGCTGCAGACAGGATGTTATCATGTATCTCTGTATACAGGGAGCTCCCCCTAGTGGTGGCTGCAGACAGGATGTTATCATGTACCTCTGTATACAGGGAGCTCCCCCTAGTGGTGGCTGCAGACAGGATCTTATCATGTATCTCTGTATACAGGGAGCTCCCCCTAGTGGTGGCTGCAGACAGGATCTTATCATGTATCTCTGTATACAGGGAGCTCCCCCTAATGGTGGCTGCAGACAGGATCTTATCATATATCTCTGTATACAGGGAGCTCCCCCTAGTGGTGTCTGCAGACAGGATCTTATCATGTATCTCTGTATACAGGGAGCTCCCCCTAGTGGTGACTGCAGACAGAATCTTATCATGTATCTCTGTATACAGGGAGCTCCCCCTAGTGATGGCTGCAGACAGGATCTTATCATGTATCTCTGTATACAGGGAGCTCCCCCTAGTGGTGACTGCAGACAGGATCTTATCATGTATCTCTGTATACAGGGAGCTCCCCCTAGTGGTGACTGCAGGCAGGATCTTATCATGTATCTCTGTATACAGGGAGCTCCCCCTAGTGGTGGCTGCAGACAGGATCTTATCATGTATCTCTGTATACAGGGAGCTCCCCCTAGTGGTGGCTGCAGACAGGATCTTATCATGTATCTCTGTATACAGGGAGCTCCCCCTAGTGGTGGCTGCAGACAGGATCTTATCATGTATCTCTGTATACAGGGAGCTTCCCCTAGTGGTGGCTGCAGACAGGATGTTATCATATATCTCTGTATACAGGGAGCTCCCCCTAGTGGTGGCTGCAGACAGGATCTTATCATGTATCTCCTGTATACAGGGAGCTCCCCCTAGTGGTGACTGCAGGCAGGATCTTATCATGTATCTCTGTATACAGGGAGCTCCCCCTAGTGGTGGCTGCAGACAGGATCTTATCATGTATCTCTGTATACAGGGAGCTCCCCCTAGTGGTGGCTGCAGACAGGATCTTATCATGTATCTCTGTATACAGGTAGCTCCCCCTAGTGGTGGCTGCAGACAGGATCTTATCATGTATCTCTGTATGCAGGGAGCTCCCCCTAGTGGTGGCCGCAGACAGAACCTTATCATGTATCTCTGTATACAGGGAGCTCCCCCTAGTGGTGGCTGCAGACAGAATCTTATCATGTATCTCCTGTATACAGGGAGCTCCCCCTAGTGGTGACTGCAGGCAGGATCTTATCATGTATCTCTGTATACAGGGAGCTCCCCCTAGTGGTGGCTGCAGACAGGATCTTATCATGTATCTCTGTATACAGGGAGCTCCCCCTAGTGGTGGCTGCAGACAGGATCTTATCATGTATCTCTGTATACAGGTAGCTCCCCCTAGTGGTGGCTGCAGACAGGATCTTATCATGTATCTCTGTATACAGGGAGCTCCCCCTAGTGGTGGCTGCAGACAGGATCTTATCATGTATCTCTGTATACAGGGAGCTCCCCCTAGTGGTGTCTGCAGACAGGATCTTATCATGTATCTCTGTATACAGGGAGCTCCCCCTAGTGGTGGCTGCAGACAGGATGTTGTCACGTATCTGTATACAGGGAGCTCCCCCTAGTGGTGGCTGCGGGCGGAATCTAACCATTTACCACTCTCTGTGATTATTAGTGATAATTCTGGCTGTATAGTTGACACCTGTAAGTACATGCTTGGAGCCCTGAATTAGAGATATGAGATCAGCTCCTCTATATATAGCAGAGATTACGGGCAGGTACACCAGAACGCCCTCCAGTCACACGCACACACACGTTCCTGCTCTTTTCATCCCGATCCTTGGGAAGTCTGAATGGCAGGAGCGTGACGGTATAATGAATGTCTTAGCATAGGGGAGAAGAAAATTCTCCTGAATTATTAAATGCCGAGTCGGCAGATGGACTAATTCTGCCAAGTTATCGCACTTCAAGGTTTCCAGCGTGTGTTCTGTCACCTCGCTCAGCACCACGGGGCAGGGCGAGATGACGAGGAACGGTATGTAAACTGTAAAATATTCAATGAAAGTCACCTCTGAAAGTGTCAGGAAGCTGAAAACCTGTGAAGACTCCGTCAGGTGTAAAGTCAGGTGTCTACTGGCAGCAGCGGCTGGAAAATGGGGCAAGAATGGCCGACAACTCTGGGGTCAACCTTGTTCTTTTGGCAGCAAAGGGGGGGGGTTAAGTGCAAAAAATGTCTATGCCCTGATGAGACATGGGGTGGAAACAAGAAAAGTCCCACACATCCCGAGGGCCTCAGGAATAACCAACCGTGCTGTGATGGGGCTGACAACCTCCCACACATGGCGGACAGGCTGGTTGTCAGCAGTAATTAGAGGTGGGCCGGTGCTGTAGAATCAGGGGTGTACTCATTTCTGATCACGTCATTATACTGCATTTGGAGCATTTTCCACAGTTTTCTGCTGTTATTCTCCAGCACTCGCCCCTTTAGTAATGAGATAAAGTGAATTGTTCACTCCTCGCCGCCGTGACATAAGTGATAAATCTTCATTATTCGGTGTTTCTAACATCTTTCTCATTCTCTGGAGTTGTAAATAACATGTAGAATTGTATCCCCGGCCCAGCCGGTTAGTGGCGAGCCGGACCCTGTAGTAGACACTGACACGGATGTGGCCCAGCGGTGCGTGTCCCTGGTGGGCCCCTGGGATTGTGTCCAGTCATCCTAAAGTAAGCTTCTGAGCCCAAAATGGCTGATAACAGAGAGCAATCGCTTGTATTCACTCCTCCCATCGTCAGCCTCTCCTAATTCCGAAAAATACTCATAACCGCGAGCAATAGAAACTAAAAAAAGTTATCAGTGCGTAGAGAAATTAAATCTTGTAGTTGTAGCATCCCTTTACCCTATCAGCTGATAACAGGGGACAACAGACTGCACTGACTACACATGGAGAGGTACTGTCCCTTTAAGTGACTGCGCCCGACTTTCTGCGGCTCGTAACTTTATGTCAAGTATAATGAGAGAAAAGAGCCGATCTCCGAACAGCAGCTGAGACTCTGCGGCTATAAATACACGAAGCGCGAGACGATATTGTCACCGAAGACGCTGCGAGGAGCCGGCAAAATGCTGCAAACGGGGGAGAACCAGCCTCATGGGGTCCGTGCACTCACACAATACAGAAGAATACAGAGAATATCATCACAAAGTGGATCTCCTATATTCTAGAGAGTCATTACAGAGGGATCTATTTCATGTGTTTATTTCTGGTAATGTTGATGATTATGGCTTACAGCCAATGAAAACCCAAAGGTCATTATCTCAGTAAATTAGAATACTTTATAACACCAGCTTGAAAAATGATTATTAAATCCGAAATGTTGTCCTACTGAAATGTCTGTTCAGTGAATGCACTCAATACTTGTTCGTGGCTCCTTTTACATCAATTACTGCATCATCACTGCGGCGTGGCATGGAGGCGATCAGCCTGTGGCGCTGCTGAGGGGTTATGGAAGCCCAGGTTGCTTTGATAGCAGCCTTCAGCTCGTCTGCATTGTTGGGTCTGGTGTCTCATCTTCCTCTTGACAATACTCCATAGATTCTCTATGAGGTTAAGGTCAGGCGAGTTTGCTGCCAATCAAGCCCAGTGATACTGTTGTTTTTACACCAGGTATTGGTACTTTTGGCAGTGTGGACAGGCCGGGGCGGCTCCAGGTGTTCATAGGCCCTGGGCGAAAGAGTCCCGGTGGGCCCCTTTAACACATACCACAATTCATAATGCACGGATATGGCAGAGAAATATAGGTATAGTACAATGCCAAAGATTTCACTTACTTCTTACATTACTTGAGTGATATCTATTGTACATTCTACATTAGCTCAGAAACCGGACAGTATAGTCCTCTATACAGAATAATGAGCCTCATATATTGACCCATACAGTATAATTGGCACCACATAGTCCTCTATACAGAATAATGAGCCCCATATATTGCTCCAAACAGAATAATGAGCCCAATATTATGCTCCATACAGTATGAGCCGCATATATTGCTCCATACGGAATTGACCCCATATAATTCTCCATACAGTATAGTGAGCCACATATAATTCTACTTACAGTATATGACGGGCCCCATCTATTGCTCCATATATAATGGGCCTCATATAATGCTCCATACTGTATATGATCGGCCCCATACAGTATACTGTGTCCCATATATTGCTCCATACAGAATGGGCCCCATATGATGCTCCAAAAATAATTGGCCCCATAAGATGCTCCATGTATAATGAGTCCCATATAATACTCCATATATAATTGGCCATATAAAATGCTCCATATATAATTAGTCCCATAAGATGTTTCATATATTATTGGCCCCATATACTGCTCCATATTGAATTGGCCCCATAAGATGCTCCCTATAAAATTTGCTTCATAAGATGCTCCCTATATTATTGGCCCCATAAGATACTCCATATAGAATTAGCCCCATATATTGCTCCAAATATTAAAAAAAAATAAAAAAATGAAATCCTCACCTCTCGTTGCTTGACGCTGCTCTGCTCTGGACTCCTCACCATCGGCGTCTTCCTGCTGTCTGTGCTGCGACTGCTCAGGCAGAGGGCGAACACTGGTGACGTCATCGCGCCCTCTGACCTGAACGTCACAGTCAGAGGATGGAAGACGCTGCAGCGCTGGAACCAGGTGAGGTAAGTATCGCAAGTGCCGAGGCCCGGAGAAGGCGGGGGGTCCACTCGCGGTGGTCAGCACTATAACGCGCCAGTGTCCCCGACGGCGAGTGGGTCCCCTGCCTGCTCAGGGCCCCGGCACTTGCCCGGGTGCTGACGTCGGCCCTATGGACAGGGGCCAAGTCCTGCTGGAGAATTATATTTCCATCTCCAAAAAGTTTGTCGGCAGAGGGAAGCATGAAGTGCTCTATAATGTCCTGGTAGACGGCTGCGCTGACTTTGGTCTTGATAAAAAACAGTGGACCTACACCAGCAGATGACATGGCTCCCCGAACCATCACTGATTGTGGAGACTTCACACTAGACCTCCAGCAGCTTGGGTTGTGGCCTCTCCACTCTTCCTCCAGACTCCGGGACCTTGATTTCCAAATAAAATGCAAAATTTACTTTCATCTGAACACAACACTTGGACCACTGACAACAGTCCAGTTGTTCTTCTCCTGGGCCCAGGTAAGAGGCTTCTGGCGTTGTCTATTGGTCATGAGTGGCTGACACAAGGAATGTGACACTTGTAGCCCATGTCCTGGACACGTCTGTGTGTGGTGAAGCAATGACTCCAGCAGCAGTCCACTCCTTGTGAATCTCCTCCACATTACTGAATGGCCTTTTCTTAACAATCCTTTCCAGGCTGCGGTTCTCCCGGTTGCTTGTGCACCTTTCTCTACCACACTTTTTCCTTCCACTTTCCATTAATATTCTTGGATACAGAACTGTGTGAACAGCCGGCTTCTTTACCAATGACCTTTTGTGGCTTCCCCTCCTTGTGGAGTGTGTCAGTGACGCCTTCTGGACATCTGTCGGGTCAGCAGTCTTCCCCATGATTGTGTAGCTACCGAAGCAGACTAAGGCTACGTCCCCACAGTCAGTAATCGGCAGCATTTGGACACAGCACATGGCCGCTGCATCCAAAGTGCTGCCGGCTTTTGAGTGCAGGTGATTTTGCATGTGTTCATTGAACCATGCGGAATCAGCGAGTTGAATACATTGGATGAGAGAAATTTATCTTGCAGAGACTCACTTCTCCATAAGATAAATTGACATGCTGCAGTCTGGAAAGGTGCAACGCATGTCCGTCTTTGTGGGTGATCCGCAGGCGTCTCTGGCGCATAGTGCAGATGGGATTTCTTGAAATCATATCCACTATGCTGTAACATCTGGACGCCATGGGTTAGACCTTGCAGATGTACACTGCGTCCAACCCGCTGCGTTTACTGACCGTGGGAACATAACCTAAGGGACCTTTATAAACACTTAGGAGCCTTTGCAGGTGTTTTTGTTAATTATTGTAATTTACTGAGATAATGACTTTTGGTTTTTCATTGGCTGGGAGCCATAATCATCAACATTAACAGAAATAAACACGTGAAATAGATCACTCTGTGTGAAATGACTCTATAGAATATAGGAGATTCACTTTTTGTATTGAAGAACTGAAATAAATTCACTTTTTGATGATATTCTAATTTTGTGAGAAGCACTTGTAGATAACCGGGAGGTCACTCTCAATGAGGCCCAAATATAACTACTATACAATGGATATAAAAAGTCTACATATCCCTGATAAAATTCAATGTTTTTGACATTTTAGTGCTGCCCAAAACCTGCACAAATCCATTGAGAAACAAACTAATCTTTTCAAGTGGAAAAAGAAAAATACAAGATTTAAAATATTGTAGTTGCATACATTTTCACACAATTACACAAATACTTTATTGCAATCCTGTACATTCAGTCTTTTTGGGTTGGAGTCTCAGTGCGGCACGCCTAGTATTGGCGATCTTTGCCCGCTCCTCCTTGCAGTCTCTCCACATGTGTCAGATTGCGGGGCATCTCCTGTGTACAGCGCCCTCTTCATGTCACCACAGATTTTCCCTTGGACTCAGGTCTGGGTACGGGCTGGATCATTCCAGAACTTCCATCTTCTTCTGTAGCAGCCATTTTTTTTTAGAGTAGTTGTGATGAAAGGAGAAATTCCTCTTCATCTTCAGCTTTTTAGCAGAGTTCTGAAGGTTTTGATGAAAAATTGACTGATATTTGGAACTGTAATTCCCTCCACCTGGACTAAAGCTCCAGTTCCAGCTGCCAAAGCACAATGCTGCCCCCACCATGCCTCACTGTGGGGATGGTAATCTTCTGGTAATCTGCAGCGTTGGCTTTGGACGTTTTGGAATTATGGGCAAAAAGTTCCTCATTGATCTCAGGCATAACAGAGATCTGGCAAAACACAGCCGTGCTTGGATGCTTTTCTTTGTAAGAAAAGGTTTCCTTCTTGTCACCACACAGGCCAGATGCTGTATATTAAAAATACAGGAGATTGTTGTGAGATGCAGCACACAACCAGAACTGGATAGAAATTCCAGTAGCTCCTTTAACGCTGCTGCAGGACTTTTGGCAGACTTCAGAACCAATTTTCTTCTTGTCATTCCATCATTTTTGAGGGAAGTCCAGTTCTAGGAAATGTCACTGCTGTGTAAAACTTCAGTCACATCATCCTGACATCTTCAAAGTGCTCCATGGTAGATCTGATGCCTGGGGAATGATTTTGCACCTTCTCCTGACTGATACATTTTCACAATGAGATCCCTTTGCTGTGTTGTCAGCTGTTTATGAACCAGAAAATGTCAGGAAAAATGTCTTAGAACAGAGACACTTTCTATGGGATTAATAAGAATCGCTGTAAATGACGGAGGCTGAGCAATGACTACTATGTAACATGAGGGTAACTGCAATTGGTTAATTCTCAACCCAAACACATCCCCAATTATAAGAGGGTGTTCACACTTATGCAAACATATTATTATAATTTTGTTATTTTTATTTTTCCCCTCAAAATGATTATATGTTTTCAGTTTGCCTTTCAATAGAATTGTACAGATTATAGGTTGCAATAAAGGTGGAAACATTTCTGAAATGATTTTTCTGGTAAGATTTTTTTACATGACAAAAACTTGGAATTATATTTACTATAATACTGCTGCTATGTGCAAGCGTATAACCACTTTAATACTGAATTGAATGTCAATGAATTTGAACTTCTACATTTTAAAGGATTCCTTCTTCCTCTAACTAACATATTTGCCATACTACAAGGTTCCGTGTATTGTAGGAAATTTTACTTTGGGTGAGCTGATTGTTTCGTTTTTTTTGTACTATAATACCCCCCCCAAAATACAATATTATAACTGCTATAATACTGCTCCTATGTACAAGAATATAACTACTATAATACTGCTCCCTATGTACAAGAATATAACTACTATAATACTGCCCCTATGAACAAGAATATAACTACTATAATACTGCCCCTATGTACAAGAATATCACTACTATAATACTGCCCCTATGTACAAGAATATAACTACTATAATACTGCCCCTATGAACAAGAATATAACTACTATAATACTGCCCCTATATACAAGAATATAACTACTATAATACTGCCCCTATATACAAGAATATAACTACTATAATACTGCTCCTATGTACAAGAATATAACTACTATAATACTGCTCCTATGTACAAGAATATCACTACTATAATATTGCCCCTATGTACAAGAATATAACTACTATAATACTGCCCCTATATACAAGAATATAACTACTATAATACTGCTCCTATGTACAGGAATATAACTACTATAATACTGCCCCTATGAACAAGAATATAACTACTATAATACTGCCCCTATATACAAGAATATAACTACTATAATACTGCCCCTATATACAAGAATATAACTACTATAATACTGCTCCTATGTACAAGAATATAACTACTATAATACTGCTCCTATGTACAAGAATATCACTACTATAATATTGCCCCTATGTACAAGAATATAACTACTATAATACTGCTCCCTATGTACAGGAATATAACTACTATAATACTGCTCCTATGTACAAGAATATAACTACTATAATACTGCTCCTATGTACAAGAATATAATTACTATAATACTGCCCCTATGTACAAGAATATAATTACTATAATACTGCTCCCTATGTACAGGAATATAGCCGCGATAATACTGCTGCTATGTACCAGAATAGAACTACTATAATACTGTCCCTATGTTCAAGAATATAACTACTATAATACTGCCCCTATGTACGAGAATATAACTACTATAATACTACCCCTATGTACAAGAATATAGCCACGATAATACTGCCGCTATGTACCAGAATAGAACTACTATAATACTGTCCCTATGTACAAGAATATAACTACTAAAAAACTGCTCCCTATGTACAAGAATATAACTACTATAATACTGCTCCCTATGTACAAGAATATAACTACTATAATACTGCTCCCTATGTACAAGAATATAACTACTATAATACTGCTCCCTATGTACAAGAATATAACTACTATAATACTACTCCCTATGTACAAGAATATAACTACTATAATACTGCTCCTATGTACAAGAATATAACTACTATAATACTGCCCCTATGTACAAGAATATAACTACTATAATACTGCCCCATGTACAAGAATAAAACTACTATAATACTGCTCCTATGTACAGAATATAACTACTATAATACTGCTCCTATGTTCAAGAATATAACTACTATAATACTGCCCCCTATGTACAAGAATATAACTACTATAATACTGCCCCCTATGTACAAGAATATAACTACTATAATACTGCTCCTATGTACAGAATATAACTACTATAATACTGCTCCTATGTACAAGAATATAACTACTATAATACTGCTCCTATGTACAAGAATATAACTACTATAATACTGCTCCTATGTTCAAGAATATAACTACTATAATACTGCTCCTATGTACAAGAATATAACTACTATAATACTGCTCCTATGTTCAAGAATATAACTACTATAATACTGCCGCTATGTAGAAGAATATAACTACTATAATACTGCTCCTATGTACAAGAATATAGCCGCGATAATACTGCCGCTATGTACAAGAATATAACTACTATAATACTGCTCCTATGTACAAGAATATAACTACTATAATACTGCCCCTATGTACAAGAATATAACTACTAAAAAACTGCTCCCTATGTACAAGAATATAACTACTATAATACTGCTCCTATGTACAAGAATAGAACTACTATAATACTGTCCCTATGTACAAGAATATAACTACTAAAAAACTGCTCCCTATGTACAAGAATATAACTACTATAATACTGCCGCTATGTAGAAGAATATAACTACTATAATACTGCCCCTATGTACAGGAATATAACTACTATAATACTGCCTCCTATGTACAAGAATATACCTACTATAATACTGCCCCCTATGGACAAGAATATAACTACTATAATACTGCTCCTATGTACAAGAATATAACTACTATAATACTGCTCCTATGTACAGAATATAACTACTATAATACTGCTCCTATGTTCAAGAATATAACTACTATAATACTGCCCCCTATGTACAAGAATATAACTACTATAATACTGCCCCCTATGTACAAGAATATAACTACTATAATACTGCTCCTATGTACAGAATATAACTACTATAATACTGCTCCTATGTACAAGAATATAACTACTATAATACTGCTCCTATGTACAAGAATATAACTACTATAATACTGCTCCTATGTTCAAGAATATAACTACTATAATACTGCTCCTATGTACAAGAATATAACTACTATAATACTGCTCCTATGTTCAAGAATATAACTACTATAATACTGCCGCTATGTAGAAGAATATAACTACTATAATACTGCTCCTATGTACAAGAATATAGCCGCGATAATACTGCCGCTATGTACAAGAATATAACTACTATAATACTGCTCCTATGTACAAGAATATAACTACTATAATACTGCCCCTATGTACAAGAATATAACTACTAAAAAACTGCTCCCTATGTACAAGAATATAACTACTATAATACTGCTCCTATGTACAAGAATAGAACTACTATAATACTGTCCCTATGTACAAGAATATAACTACTAAAAAACTGCTCCCTATGTACAAGAATATAACTACTATAATACTGCCGCTATGTAGAAGAATATAACTACTATAATACTGCCCCTATGTACAGGAATATAACTACTATAATACTGCCTCCTATGTACAAGAATATACCTACTATAATACTGCCCCCTATGGACAAGAATATAACTACTATAATACTGCTCCTATGTACAAGAATATAACTACTATAATACTGCTCCTATGTACAAGAATATCACTACTATAATACTGCCCCCTATGGACAAGAATATAACTACTATAATACTGCTCCTATGTACAAGAATATAACTACTATAATACTGCCTCTATGTACAAGAATATAACTACTATAATACTGCTCCTATGTTCAAGAATATAACTACTATAATACTGCCCCTATGTACAAGAATATAACTACTATAATACTGCCCCTATGTACAAGAATATAACTACTATAATACTGCCTCTATGTACAAGAATATAACTACTATAATACTGCCCCCTATGTACAAGAATATAACTACTATAATACTGCCCCTATGTACAAGAATATAACTACTATAATACTGCTCCTATGTACAAGAATATAACTACTATAATACTGCCTCTATGTACAAGAATATAACTACTATAATACTGCCCCTATGTACAAGAATATAACTACTATAATACTGCCCCCTATGTACAAGAATATAACTACTATAATACTGCCCCTATGTACAAGAATATAACTACTATAATACTGCCCCTATGTACAAGAATATAACTACTATAATACTGCCTCTATGTACAAGAATATAACTACTATAATACTGCCCCCTATGTACAAGAATATAACTACTATAATACTGCCCCTATGTACAAGAATATAACTACTATAATACTGCTCCTATGTACAAGAATATAACTACTATAATACTGCCTCTATGTACAAGAATATAGCCGCGATAATACTGCCGCTATGCATTTACATCTTATAGACCTTTGAATAACCGGTCAGTAGATGAACCTTATCCCCTTTCTATCTGCTCTTATTTCTATGTGATTTGCCTTTAAACTGTGTGAAAAAACTTTTGAATACAAAGAGTTGGGAATAATCGTTTAGTGACGGCACAATAACCTCAGAATCCATATAAGATGCTATTAAGATTAATACAAAGGAGACACAATGGAGGAGAAATACTACATTTGGGAGAACAGGTCTGCTGTGAATACTCTGCGGGCCGCCCAGATGATGAAAGCGGCGGCGCAGAATAGCGCAGTGTGAACACTACCGACAATAGGGATTCATATAAATATACAGAGCGGGGGAAGGGGGGCCATGAGCAAAGAGTTTTTTTTTTTACTGTGGACATGTATATATTTCTGCTATATAACGGGTGCATGTAATTACCTGCCTGCAGGGCAGGAGACCCCCTCCCGAGCTGACCGACTGGAGGTGAAAGGGTTAAATGGTAACGTCTCCTAAATTTGTTTAATGCCCCTATTACTTGGCAGCGTGTCCCTTTTGGTCTTAGAATTATTCTGACAACTTCTCCTAATCTTGGCAATGGATGTGAGGTTGTCACAGCCCCGGCTATGAACAGAATAGTAAGAGAGTTTTATTAATGATAGTAACATCAGACTTCTCATCTGTGTGGACCAGTCTGTTTGCCTAAGAGACCCCAATCCAGCTCTGGACGAGGGGGGCATCAACGAGCGATGAGCAGCCGGTCAAACCAGTGCTTTTAACTCTCAGGATTCTCATAGACAGAAAATGATTTAGTCGTGCTAATGGTGGAGGATACATTATATCATTGCTGGTCCAGTATGTCATCACCAGTACTAGCACAATGCCAGCCTTACTGGTCCGATATGTCATCACCAGTACTAGTACAATGCCAGCCTTACTGGTCCGATATGTCATCACCAGTACTAGCACAATGCCAGCCTTACTGGTCCAGTATGTCATCACCAGTACTAGTACAATGCCAGCCTTACTGGTCCGATATGTCATCACCAGTACTAGTACAATGCCTGCCTTACTGGTCCGATATGTCATCACCAGTACTAGTACAATTTCAGCCTTACTGGTCCGATATGTCATCACCAGTACTAGCACAATGCCAGCCTTACTGGTCCGATATGTCATCACCAGTACTAGTACAATGCCAGCCTTACTGGTCCGATATGTCATCACCAGTACTAGTACAATTTCAGCCTTACTGGTCCGATATGTCATCACCAGTACTAGCACAATGCCAGCCTTACTGGTCCAGTATGTCATCACCAGTACTAGTACAATGCCAGCCTTACTGGTCCGATATGTCATCACCAGTACTAGTACAATGCCTGCCTTACTGGTCCGATATGTCATCACCAGTACTAGTACAATTTCAGCCTTACTGGTCCGATATGTCATCACCAGTACTAGCACAATGCCAGCCTTACTGGTCCAGTATGTCATCACCAGTACTAGTACAATTTCAGCCTTACTGGTCCGATATGTCATCACCAGTACTAGTACAATTTCAGCCTTACTGGTCCGATATGTCATCACCAGTACTAGTACAATTTCAGCCTTACTGGTCCAGTATGCCATCACCAGTACTAGCACAATGCCAGCCTTACTGGTCCAGTATGTCATCACCAGTACTAGTACAATGCCAGCCTTACTGGTCAGATCTGTCATCACCAGTACTAGTACAATGCCAGCCTTACTGGTCAGATCTGTCATCACCAGTACTAGTACAATGCCAGCCTTACTGGTCCGATATGTCATCACCAGTACTAGTACAATGCCTGCCTTACTAGTCCGATCTGTCATCACCAGTACTAGTACAATGCCTGCCTTACTGGTCAGATCTGTCATCACCAGTACTAGTACAATTTCAGCCTTACTGGTCCAATATGTCATCACCAGTACTAGTACAGTTCCAGCCTTACTGATCAGATCTGTCATCACCAGTACTAGTACAGTTCCAGCCTTACTGATCAGATCTGTCATCACCAGTACTAGTACAATGCCAGCCTTACTGGTCCGATATGTCATCACCAGTACTAGTACAATGCCAGCCTTACTGGTCCGATATGTCATCACCAGTACTAGTACAATGCCTGCCTTACTGGTCAGATCTGTCATCACCAGTACTAGTACAGTTCCAGCCTTACTGGTCCGATCTGTCATCACCAGTACTAGTACAATGCCTGCCTTACTGGTCCGATCTGTCATCACCAGTACTAGCACAATGCCAGCCTTACTAGTCCGATATGTCATCACCAGTACTAGTACAATGCCTGCCTTACTGGTCCGATCTGTCATCACCAGTACTAGTACAATTCCATCCTTACTGGTCCGATATGTCATGTCTGGCACTAGTAACACCTGCTTATTCCACTTTATCACTCATCTGTGTATTGAGGGTACAATGCAGAGCCCCTCACATGTTGTGCATGGAGCGGGGGTAATAAAGCCTCATACACTCGCCCTCTGTCCTGCGCAGGAAAAAATCTGTCTATGTTCATATATAACACACAGAAGCTTCTTACAAAATTAGAATATCATCAAAAAGTTAATTTATTTCAATTCTTCAATACAAAATAAATTCTATACAGTCATTATACACAGAGTGATCTATTTCACGTGTTTATTTCTGTTAATGTTGATGATTATGGCTTACAGCCAATGAAAACCCAAAAGTCATTATCTCAGTAAATTAGAATAATTAACAAGAAACACCTGTAAAGGCTCCTAAGTGCTTATAAAGGTCCTTAAGGTACCTTCACACGAAGCGACGCTGCAGCGATAGCGACAACGATGCCGATCGCTGCAGCGTCGCTGTTTGGTCGCTGGAGAGCTGTCACACAGACCGCTCTCCAGCGACCAACGATGCCGAGGCCCCCGGGTAACCAGGGTAAACATCGGGTTGCTAAGCGCAGGGCCGCGCTTAGTAACCCGATGTTTACCCTGGTTACCAGCGTAAAACTAAAAAAAAACAAACACTACATGCTCACCTGCGCGTCCCCCAGCTTCTGCTTCCTGACACTGACTGAGCTCCGGCCCTAACAGCACAGCGGCTTTCACTTTCACTTTAGGGCCGGAGCTCAGTAAGTGTCAGGAAGCAGACGCTGGGGGACGCGCAGGTGAGCATGTACTGTTTGTTTTTTTTACTTTTACGCTGGTAACCAGGGTAAACATCGGGTTACTAAGCGTGGCCCTGCGCTTGGTAACCCGATGTTTACCCTGGTTACCAGTGTAAAACATCGCTGGTATCGTTGCTTTTGCTTTCAAACACGACGATACACAGCGATCGGACGACCAAATAAAGTTCTGGACTTTATTCAGCGACCAGCGACATCACAGCAGGATCCTGATCGCTGCTGCGTGTCAAACGAAACGATATCGCTAGCGAGGACGCTGCAACGTCACGGATCGCTAGCGATGTCGTTTCGTGTGAAGGTACCTTTAGTCTGTTTCAGTAGGTCCACAATCATGGGGAAGACCGCTGACCTGACATATGTCCAGAAGGCGTCACTGACACACTCCACAAGGAGGGGAAGCCACAAAAGGTCATCGGTAAAGAAGTCGGCTGTTCACACAGTGCTGTATCCAAGAATATTAATGAAAAGTGGAATGGAAGGAAAAAGTGTGGTAGAAAAAGGTGCACAAGCAACCGGGAGAACCGCAGCCTGGAAAGGATTGTTAAGAAAAGGCCATTCAGTAATGTGGGGGAGATTCACAAGGAGCGGACTGCTGCTGGAGTCATTGCTTCACCACACACAGACGTCTCCAGGACATGGGCTACAAGTGTCACATTCCTTGTGTCAGCCACTCATGACCAATAGACAACGCCAGGAGCGTCTTACCTGGGCCAAGGAGGAAAGAACCGAACTGTTGTCAGTGGTCCAAGGTGTTGTGTTCAGATGAAAGTAAATTTTGCATTTCATTTGGAAATCAAGGTCCCAGAGTCTGGAGGAAGAGTGGAGAGGCCACAATCCAAGCTGCTGGAGGTCTAGTGTGAGGTCTCCACAATCAGTGATGGTTTGGGCAGCCATGTCTGATCATACATTTCAGTAGGACAACAATTCAGTTTTTAAAATCATTTTTCAAGCTGGTGTTTTTGGGGTCCAGGCTCCCCTGTACCTGTGCACAGTCATCGGGGGTAGGAGACGCTTACCTTACAGGCCAAGTTCTCCACTAGCAAAATCATGGAGTTCTTGAAGAGGGTGGCCGCTGTGAGGGGTCTCTTGGTCACTTCACTTATACTCATCTGTCCGTCCGGCCACATGTCCCTGAGAACGGGGTCCTTACTGTGAAAAACAAGCACTCCATCAGACCGGCCAGGTATCATCAGTGTATCCCATACTCCTCTCGCTTTCAAACCAGGGACTATAATTTACCTCCTCCGTCTAGACGAGTGTTCCCCAACTCCGGTCCTCAAGAGCCACCAACAGGTCATGTTTTCAGGATTTCCTTAGTATTTCACAGGTGATTAAAGGGAACCTGTCACCCTGTTTTTCCAGTAAATGGTAAAAATACCATTAAATAGGGCCTGATCTGTGCTGGACAATGGTGTATTTTGTGTACCCTGATTCCCCACCTATGCTGCCGAAAAACCTTACCAAAGGTAAGGCCCGGGGCTTCAGGAAAATGGAGATTGTGGCGGCCATTTTCCTGAAGCCGAGTTCGCATCTCGGCTTCAGGAAAATGGCCGCCGTGATCTCCATCTGCGCACGCGCGGCATCCCGCGTCCATTTTCCTGAACCCCCGGGCAGCAGAGCGCTCGATCTGCGCACGCGCGGCCTCAGGAAGATGGCCGCCGCCAGCAATAAAGCGGTGAATAGCGCAGATCACGCTCTTTTTCTTCAGCTGCGCAGTGCATTCCGCTGTTGGGCATGCGCAAACCACTATGCCACCAACAGAAAGATAAGCAAGATCTGGGGAGAAGAAGCGATTTCACCACGCCCATTTGACCAGACCACCTTGATTGACAGGCGAAAACGGCGACTTTGGTAAGGTATTTCGGCAGCATAGGTGGGGAATCGGGGTCCACAAAATACACTATTGTCCAGCACAGCTCAGGCCCTATCTAATGGTATTTTTATCTCATACGGAAAAAACGGGGTGACAGGTTCCCTCTAAATTATTGCCTGTGAAGGTGATGCAATTTTCACCTGGGCAATACTAAGGAAAACTTGAAAACATAACCTGTTGGTGGCTCTTGAGGACCGGAGTTGGGGAACACTGGTCTAGACAGTAGAGATTGTCACCTACCTCTTTCTTCTCTAATCTCGAGACACCAGGGATTATAACCCATCTGCTCCTTCTTTTCCACCTTCTAAACACCATGGATCATAATCTACCTCCCTCTCGTCTACTGTCTAGACACCAGGAATTATAACCTTCCAGATTCACTTCCGTCCTCAAGACAGAAGAGATTCTACTCTACTTCCCAATTTCTTACCAATCATTGGAAACCATGCACTGTGTGTAATGACTCTATAGAATGTAGGAGATTCACATTTTGTATTGAAGAACTGAAATAAATTCACTTTGTGATATTTTAATTTTGTGAGAAGATCCTGTTGTCATGTCGGACGCTGTTCACACTAGGGCGTCCGACAGACAGCGGTAATTCCTCATTCGTCCACTATATGCTCAGTGGCGCCGGCTAGATTGATCCAGATTGTCGGGGTTAATCTGGCTGGTACTCGGGTTGGAGGCTTAGTCACTCCCATTGCCTTTAAATAGTTTTGCTGGGCTTTGGGCATCGCCGATTATAGCTTGTGCCTCGTGCCTGGTGATCTCGGTCTGGAGTGGTGGTCTAGGAGAGGAAATATCGTGTCTGGTGGTGTATTATCCTTCGTTATATTTCTCCTTCCTATATTTGTATTGTTTTGCCCTGTGCACATTATAGTGTTTTCCTGTGTGTCTGCGGCGTGGTGCGTTTTTAGTTTTCCCTGTCTGTGCTTTCTGTAGGGGTTGGTGAGAGGTCTTATCACTGGGTGGCGGGTGGAGGTTTCAGCTTAGTACTGGCGGCCTAGACATGCACACCTTCAGTGTAAACTCTGGGAGAGGGACAGACAGGGTTTCCCTAGTTTGAGGGATATTGCAGGGGCCCGGGTAATCAGCTGTAGTCTACCCAGTACCCCCGTGACACCTGTAGCGTGAAAATGTTTTAGAATCTTATTATTCCATTTACATTGCTTGTCTAACAAATTCTGTTACCTTTTTGGGACTTATTGTTGCTCTTTTCCTCTGTGTTTTTGATGTATATATGAGATTGTCCTATGGTACTTTGGCCCTCTCCACCACTTGGTATAGGGTTTAATTTATGATATTATGTTTTCTGTTCTTTGGATTTTGTGTATATTTTTTCATTTCTACCATCTAGACATAACGGACTATCATCTCTTTCCTTCTTATCCTTTAGACACCAGGGATTATAATCTACTGCTTACCTTCCTACCCACTTGACCCCACGGATTATAATCTTGTCCCTTCCTGCTAAACAATGACTAGGAATAATATATTCATTAATATTTTTCCCGTTGAATGATATGGATTATAATTTACTCCCTTTCTCACACACTTTACACCGGAGATTTGTAGTTTATTTTCTATTTTCTCGCCACCCTCTAGACAGCAGGGATTTTTACCCATCCTCTTCCTCTGTGCTCACTGTATATTACTTATCTCCAAAAATTTCAAACATCATGTGAACTGTCACCAAGTGGTCAGACCTGTGGAGGCATCACCTCTGCAGACGAGCTGCGGCCACCATGTGGAGCCATCACATCTCCCACCATTGTATCACTATAATGGTCCTTGTCCCCGGCCCACAGGGCTGATATTATGTTAATCAGGATCATAGTCTCTGCTCAGTTTTGATAGAACAGTACATGCCGGCGCTGTGCCAGGCCTGCCCTGATCATGAGACACCGGCGCTGTGCCAGGCCTGCCCTGATCATGAGACGCCGGCGCTGTGCCAGGCCTGCCCTGATCATGAGACGCCGGCGCTGTGCCAGGCCTGCCCTGATCATGAGACGCCGGCGCTGTGCCAGGCCTGCCCTGATCATGAGACGCCGGCGCTGTGCCAGGCCTGCCCTGATCATGAGACACCGGCGCTGTGCCAGGCCTGCCCTGATCATGAGACACCGGCGCTGTGCCAGGCCTGCGTTGATCATGAGACGCCGGCGCTGTGCCAGGACTGCTCTGATGGCAGACAGATCCAGCAGGGAGGCCACTAACCCACCACACATTCTGAGTGTCGCAGTCATCAGTATTAAATCCATTTCCTCTTTTATTTTTGCAGAGTCCCGAGCAGAGAGGTATTCCTGGCAGAGAACAATACCGGGCAGAAAGATATTTCTGGCAGAGTAGAGTCCCAGGCAGAGAGATATTCCTGGCACAGTAGAGTCCTGGGCAGAGAGATATTCCTGGCACAGTAGAGTCCTGGGCAGAGAAGTATTTCTGACAGATTAGAGTCCCCGGCAGAGAGGTATTCCTGGTGGAGAAGACGTCGGGTCACAGACGTATTCCTGGTGGAGAAGACGCCGGGTCACAGACGTATTCCTGGTGGAGAAGACGCCGGGTCACAGACGTATTCCTGGTGGAGAAGACGCCGGGTCACAAACGTATTCCTGGTGGAGAAGAGTTCCGGGGCAGAGAGTTATTTCTGGCAGAGAAGACTCCGGGTCACAGAGGTATTCCTGGTAGAGAAGAGTCCCAGGCAGAGAGGTATTTCTGGCGGAGAAGACTCCGGGTCACAGAGGTATTCCTGGTGGAGAAGAGTCCAGGGCAGAGAGGTATTTCTGGCGGAGAAGAGTCCCGGGCAGAGAGGTATTCCTGGTGGAGAAGACTCCGGGTCACAGAGGTATTCCTGGTGGAGAAGAGTCCGGGTCACAGAGGTATTCCTGGCGGAGAAGACTCCGGGTCACAGAGGTATTCCTGGTAGAGAAGACTCCGGGTCATAGAGGTATTCCTGGTAGAGAAGACGCCGGGTCACAGAGGTATTCCTGGTAGAGAAGAGTCCCAGGCAGAGAGGTATTTCTGGCGGAGAAGACTCCGGGTCACAGAGGTATTCCTGGTGGAGAAGAGTCCAGGGCAGAGAGGTATTTCTGGCGGAGAAGAGTCCCGGGCAGAGAGGTATTCCTGGTGGAGAAGACTCCGGGTCACAGAGGTATTCCTGGTGGAGAAGAGTCCGGGTCACAGAGGTATTCCTGGCGGAGAAGACTCCGGGTCACAGAGGTATTCCTGGTAGAGAAGACTCCGGGTCACAGAGGTATTCCTGGTGGAGAAGACTCCGGGTCACAGAGGTATTCCTGGTGGAGAAGAGTCTGGGTCACAGAGGTATTCCTGGTAGAGAAGAGTCCGGGTCACAGAGGTATTCCTGGTAGAGAAGACTCCGGGTCACAGAGGTATTCCTGGTGGAGAAGAGTCTGGGTCACAGAGGTATTCCTGGCGGAGAAGAGTCCGGGTCACAGAGGTATTCCTGGTAGAGAAGACTCCGGGTCATAGAGGTATTCCTGGTAGAGAAGACTCCGGGTCATAGAGGTATTCCTGGCAGAGAAGAGTCCCCTTAGCTCCTTTATCTGTACATAAATTTGCGGCTTGGCTTCCTCAAAAAATAAAAAACATTTATAACCAGATTGTAACATTTCTTACCAAAGATTTGTATCTTCCGATAAACAATGATGGTTTGGTGATGATCCTGCCATTCTTCACCCTAAAATCCTGAAAGGAGGTGGGAATTTTCCTGGTGGGATTCCCTGATCGAGTAACACGAATAGTCACTGGAGGCAAACGGAGCCTCGCTGTATAAGACATTGCGCCATTAGATCCTAGAGATGAACTGCGGCAACAATAGGTTTAGGGACTTTACTGCACCCCGGACGCTGCACTTTACAGTCAGTGGAGGTCGGTGTCTATTTTTAACAATCTCTGCTCAATTAAAATCACAAAGATCGTGCTCTAATATCAGATTATATAATGTTACGAGGGGGAGGGTGAATATATCTCTCATCCACACAGACAGGACACGTACACAGGTTCCAAGGACTTATTAACCCCTTCCTGCAACCTTGATCAGCTTCTGGATGAGACTCCTGTCGTGTGAGAGCAACGTAGCAGCGGGAGACGATCCATGCTGCGATTACCAGAACACAAGTGACATTAGACGCCCAAAGTGGAATAATTGGACCGATCAGAAAATAACTCGGCACGTGGAGAAGTCTGTATATAGCACTAAGATAAGGTATGATACACTGGAGCACGGCCAGTGAGAGGATGGGGGATGGATGGTACATTTGTGTGCGTAATATATACAGTACATATATATATATATATATACTGTATACACACACACTGCTCAAAATAAAGGGTACACAAGCAACACAATGTAACTCCAAGCCAATCACACTTATGTGAAATCAACCTGTCCAGTTATGAAGATATGAAGAAACACTGATTGTGAATCAATTTCTCCTGCTGTTCTGCAAATGGAACTGTCAACATTCTGAATGAAATTAGAGGACCAAGAGAGACCGACTACAAACTAAAATATGTCTATACAAATACACGGAGCATGGGAAACAAACAAGGAGAATTGGAGCTGGTATGATGTCATAGGCATCACTGAAACTTGGTAGGATGATACACATGATTAGAATACGAACCTTGAAGGCTACTGTACAAGCTATTTATTAGAAACATGATTAACAAGAGAGGAGGTGTTTTGTTGTATGTTAGGAATATGTATATCTCCACAGAGATCCAAGCTTCAGAGAATGGTAGCTCTGTAGTAACTGTTTAGGTAAGAATATAAGGAGAGAACAGAAAGGACACTATTGTAGGTGTTTACTATAGGCCATTTGGACAGACTGAAGATATGGATGAATTCTTTTTACATCAGCTGTCTCTGTTCTCAAGAAAGTACGACATAGTGATCATGGGAGATTTTAACTATCCATATATTTCTTGGGAATCTCTCTCAGGCAAAAGTAATGGGTCCAGAAAATTCTTATCTCTTACTGACAACTTTATCTTTCAAAAAGGTAGAAGAGAGAACAAGAGGATCTGCAATCTTGAACCTAATTCTTACCAACAGGGAGGAAATGGTTGAGGAAGTAAAGGTGGCTGGGAATTTAGCAGGCAGCGATCATGCTATCCTCGAAATTTGGATTACAAGAAGAGGAAAACCAGTGAGGACTCAGACTTTAAGTTTGGACTTCAGATTTTAATGGACTCAGAAAAAGGGTAGGAAAGTTCCAGTGGCTGGAAGTTCTAAAGGACAGAAATGTCCAAGAAGGATGGGAGACTTTGCTAAATTAAATTCTCACTGCACAATCAGTAACAATCTCGAAAAGAAGGAAGAATTGGAAGCATTTAAAGAGACGAGGGTGGATAAAAGCAAAACTTAATTACTTGTTAAAAAGGAAAAAAAATAAATGCCTATTAAATGGAAAGAGGGGGATATCTAAACAAAAACATAATACTGTCTTCAGGGAATGCAGGGCAAGAGTTAGAAGATCTAAAGTCAGTAATGAAGTGAGGCTTGCAATGGAGACCAAAAGCTGTAAAAAAGGATTTTGGGGGTATGTCAAAATCAAAAGAAAAGTCAAAGATGCTATAGGATTATTACAGGATGAAAAGGGTGAAGTTTAGTGATGAGCGATTGTGCTAGTTACTCAAAATTTCCGAGCATGCTCGAGTGTTCTCCGAGTATCTTGGGCGTGCTCATAGATTAGGTTTGCGTCCCTGCAGCTGCATGATTTGCGGCTGTTAGACAACCTGAACACATGCAGGGATTGCATGTCTAGTGCAAAAAAAGCGTTGATTGGGTCATGTCGACCATATACATTTTTCTTTTGTATGCACTATAATTTCTTTTGAAAAATAAAAAGAAAGGGAAAATCCAGTCCTGTTGAGCTGGACTCCAATTTTTTCTATTAGCCTTACTTCTATACCAGGAAAGATCTGAGAACAAATTATTAAACAGCATGTATGTAAGTACTTGGATAAAAATACAGTAATTAACCAGAGCCAACATGCGTTTGTAGCAAACAAGTCATGCCAGACAAATCTAATGTCCTTCTATGATGAAATCACCGACTGGGTGGATCAAAGAAATGTGGTAGATATAGTATATCTCAACTTCAGCAAAGCATTTGATAAAGTATCTCCTACTATCATTATTGTAAAAATAGATCAAGTTCAGAGAAGAGCTACCAGGATGGTGAGAGGACTGCAAAAAAAATAAATATATAATTAAGTACATACAGTAAAAAAACTAAAGAAAACAAAATGCAAATAAGATGTCAGATAGGATAACGTAAAGCACAAATCCACCAAGGAAAAAGAGAAATAATCATTCAAAAAGGTGGGGGGCCAGAATGATATGCAAAAAACGAAGGCTAAGAGGAGGCTTAATAGCTGTTTACAAATATCTAAAGGGCTGTCACAGTGTAGAGGGACCATCACTATTCTCATTTGCACATGGAAACACAAGAAGCAATGGAATGAAACTGAAATCAATGAGTGGAACAGGTGGCCACGAGAGGTGGTGAGTGCTCCTTCAATGGAAGTCTTAAAAGAGAGGCTGTAAGAGATGGTTTAGTGAATCCTGCATTTTTCAGGGGGTCGGACACGAAAACCTTCAAGGTCTCTTCCAACTCCAACATTCTATGAACAGGTAGAAATTATAGGCAATTAGCAAGAAAACCCCTATAAAGGAGTGGTTCTGCAGGGGGTGACCACAGACCATTTCTCTTTCTCATCCTTTTTGGCTGTTTTGGTCACTTTTGCATTTTGTCATTGCTCTCACCCCAAAGAAATTCTGTACAGTAGCATGAGGCGATGTTAACAACCCACACAAGTGACTCAGGTAGTGCAGCTCATCCAGCAAGGCACATCAATGCGAGCTGTGGTAAGAAGGGTAGCTGTGTCTGTCAGCACAGTGTCAAGAGCATGGAGCAGATACCAGGAGACAGACCAGTACATCATTAGACATGGAGGCGGCCTTAGGCAACAACCCAGCAGCAGGACTGCTCCCTCCAACTTTGTGCAGGAGCACTGCCAGAGCCTTGCAAAATGACCTCCAGCAGGCCGCTAACATCCATGTGTCTGCTCAAACTGTCAGAAACAGACTCCATGAGGATGGTCTGAGTGCCCGATGTCCACAAGTGGGTGTTCTTCTTACAGCCCAACACCTTGCAGGGTATTTAACATTTGCCAGAGAAAACCAAGATTGGAAGATTCGACATTGGCATCCTGTGCTCTTCACGGATGAGAGCAGGTTCACACTGAGCACATGTGACAGACGTGACAGAGTCTGGAGACGCCGTGGAGAGCGATCTGCTGCCTGCAACATCCTTCAGCATGACCGGTTTAGCAGTGGGTCAGTAATGGTGTGGGGTGGCATTTCTTTAGAGGGCCGCACAGTCCTCCATGTGCTCGCCAGAGGTAGCCTGACTGCCATTAGGTACCATGATGAGATCCTCAGACCCATTTTGAGACCATAAGCAGTTGCACTTGGCCCTGGGCTTCTTCTGATGCAGGACAATGCCAGACCTCATGTGACTGAAGTGTCAGCAGTTCTTGCATGATGAAGGCATTGAAGCTATGGACTAGCCCGCCTGTTCCCCAGACTTGAATCCAGTCGAGCACATCTGGAACAACATGTCTCACACCATCCATCAACGTCACTTTGCACCACAGACTGTCCAGGAGTTGGCGAATGCTTTAGTCCGGGTCTGGGAGGAGATCCCTCAGGAGACCATCCGCCGCCTCATCAGGAGCATGCCCAGGCATTGCAGGGGTCATACAGGCACGTGGAGGCCACACACACTGCTGAGCATCATTTCCTTGTTTTGAGGCATTTCCACTGAAGTTGGATCAGCCTGTAATTTGATTTTCCACTTTGATTTTGAGCATCTTTCCAAATGCAGACCTCCGTGGGATATTAATTGTGATTTACATTGATCATTTTTATGTTTTATTGTTCTCAGCGCATTCCACTGTGTAATGAATAAAGATTTGCAACTGGAATATTTCATTCAGTGATATCTAGGATGTGGGATTTTAGTGTTCCCTTTCTTTGAGCAATATACTGTATATACAGTATATATACAGTATATACAGTATTTATACAGTATATACAGTATATTGCTCAAAGAAATCCACACTCTGGCTGTTAAATTTAATTTAATCAACTTTCAGAAAAGACAAATTGTGATGGTGTGATATGTTATGTGGGTATCATTTTTGTGTATGTTTCTATTTTGCTTGTTTTCATGGTGTTGAGTTGTTATTTGCCATCTGATATTCTCCCCACAGTTCTGTATTGTTATCTCTCCACAGGGTCAGTGAATAATGTTGTTTGCTAATATGCTAATGACATGTTGACCTAGCTTGTTGAAACAATGAGCCCCTGTGACCCACCCCCCTAACCTGTGAATGGGGAGGTGAGACACAGACCAGTCTTGTTTGGAACTATGAAGTGAAGACAGCACATCAGAGAGAAGGGGAAGCATATGGACCATTTTTTATCCTCTGTGTGCTGGATTGTTGGACTGTTGTATCCTCAGTGTGGTGGATTATATGGATCTTTCGTGTTTTTGCCTAAATAAAGGTTCTGGAATTGTTCACTATTCTCTTGCTCTGTTCATTGTGTGATACCGGAGAAGGAACCTGTGACACAAATACTTCATTTTTTCACCCGATCTCCTGGCTTTTCAATACTCTTTATCTATCGTCAGCACACTTTCATATTCCTTTATTACAAAATAAAAAAATATTTTAGGCTGTGAGCTTCGAATGCACCGCTGTCCTCATCTCGTCTTCAGACATGAATCTTCGTCCTCTTAGGGCTTTTTTTAGACTGAAGGATCATACCGGTGATAGAGGATCATACCGGTGATGGTCTGATTGGACAGGATCAGAATCTTCATGTGCTTGCTCTATGTTGTCATTGGTCGTGGACATGGACGGCCGTCCGACTCCTTCTTAGCGACATCCTTGATCTTCTCCATCCAATCACACACTTCTTCGTGACAAAACACTTTCTCCATACTGTGCACAAATATTGGCACCAGATGCCCTCAGACCACAAAAAAACGATTCACCACACACTGACCTTTTCTCATGCAAATCAATGGATTCCTAAAAATCACGGACAGTACATGGACGGCATCAGTACAAACCGTGGCCTGTCCATGTTTAATATTGCAAAGTATAGAAGATTTGTCACTTATTTACCCATATGTGAAAATCACTGATGAACAATGGACAAAACTGACAGTGATCAAACACAATGACACCCGGATCTCAAACACTGACGACACTCGTACCAAGTTTTTGCATATGTAAAATAAAGGCCCTCACTACTATACAGATGTATTAAGAAATAAATCAGTGCCGAATTGGGAATCTACATAGAAATGTTGTAAAAGAGAGAACATTGACTTTAAGGAAAGAATAGGATTATACAAAACCAACATCTAATAGAGGGGCAGTCTGAGTGCGGAGCGCTGTCATGTGCTGGAAGCTCCTCACCTGTTAAACAGTAGACGCTTGAAATCTTGGAATAACGTGTCCTTGTTCTTGTCGAGGAATCCTTCCACTGAATACCTGGGGATAAAAGGCGAAATCCGGGTCATGTGGCGTCATCACTGGCGTGATTTGTAGAGAATAGGTTATCATGTAGGCAGGTTAGCGGTGAGGACATAAAGGGGCACACTCACGTCACATCCCCGGCGTAGTGCTTTATCCGGAAGTCTCGGTTGAAGGCCATTGACTTGTCTGTCGGGGAAAGCTAAAACCAATCATGAACATGTTACTTCTGCGCTCAGCGATGGCGCGTACTACACTGTCACATATCACTACAGGTCTCGGTGGCGGCTGTTCACACTTGTCTTTGAACGTCAAGGTTTCTCATATTTAGTACATTTCCTGAAATGTCCAGAAGTTTCCTGGATAAAGGCGAGACCCCCATATACAGATAAGCAGACGAATATCCTGGGCACCCAGTGTCCTCACCTCTCGCCATTTCCATGCTCTTCAGTCCCAAGAAATGCCACAGACAACATCCTCGCCCAGGAGTGAAGAGGGGCAGGAACATGTGAGCAACGCACCATCTAATCTGGGGGCCGCATATATGGGGGATCTGGTCTAGATAGGGTCTCTGCCCTGGAGTCTGTAAATAAGGGGGTCTGTAGATAGGGTCTCTGCCCTGGAGTCTGTAAATAAGGGGGTCTGTAGATAGGGTCTCTGCCCTGGAGTCTGTAAATAAGGGGGTCTGTAGATAGGGTCTCTGCCCTGGAGTCTGTAAATAAGGGGGTCTGTAGATAGGGTCTCTGCCCTGGAGTCTGTAAATAAGGGGGTCTGTAGATAGGGTCTCTGCCCTGGAGTCTGTAAATAAGGTGGTCTGTCTGGGGTCTGTAGATAGGGTCTCTGCCCTGGAGTCTGTAAATAAGGGGGTCTGTAGATAGGGTCTCTGCCCTGGAGTCTGTAAATAAGGCAGTCTGTAGATAGGGTCTCTGCCCTGGAGTCTGTAAATAAGGGGGTCTGTAGATAGGGTCTCTGCCCTGGAGTCTGTAAATAAAGGGGTCTGTCTGGGGTCTGTAGATAGGGTCTCTGCTCTGGAGTCTGTAAATAAGGGGGGTCTGCCTGGGGTCTGTACATAGGATCTCTGCCCTGGAGTATGTAATAAGGGGGTCTGTAGATAGGGTCTCTGCTCTGGAGTCTGTAATAAATATTTAAACTGTAAAGCGCTGCGGAATATGTTGGCGCTATATAAATAAAGATTATTATTATTAAATAAGGGGGTCTGTCTGGGGTCTGTAGATAGGGTCTCTGCCCCGGAGTCTGTAAATAAGGGGGTCTGTCTGGGGACTGTAGATAGGGTCTCTGCCCCGGAGTCAGTAAATAAGAGGGTCTGTCTGGGGTCTGTAGATAGGGTCTCTGCCCCGGAGTCTGTAAATAAGGGGGTCTGTCTGGGGTCTGTAGATAGGGTCTCTGCCCCGGAGTCAGTAAATAAGGGGGTCTGGGGTCTGTAGATAGGGTCTCTGCCCCGGAGTCTGTAAATAAGGGGGTGTCTAGGGTTTATACAAATGAGGGACTGGATGGAGGTCTTTCTATATATAGGGGGTCTGTCTGCCCAAATTTGGGGTCTTTGGTCTGTAGCTTTATGGGATACTGGTCTAAGTTGGTGTTAACTGGGGGTTCGATTGAAGGTATTTATCAATGTGGGTCTGTATTTATGGGGGTCTGGTCTAGGGCATATATTTATCGGGGTCTGTCTGGGGTTTATATGTACAAGAGGACCAGTATCTGCTTTATTGGGGAGTCTGATTGAGGGTCTTTAGAGATGGCCGTTCTGTAGTGTTTATACAGGATAGGATTATATGACAGGGCATGCTCTGGGGTGTGTATATATGTGGGGTCTATTCTGGGGTCTGTATATAATACAGGCCTTCTGGGGTCTTCATAAATTTAGGTCTGGTCTTGTGTCTGATTAAAGGGATAGTCTGTTTGGTTTAAAAAGGGTCAACATTAATTAAGGCGTCCGGTCAAGGGTTTACATTTATTTGAAGCGTCCGGTTTTTATTTCTTCTGGGGGTCTGGTTGCCTATATGTACAGTATTTAGGGGGGTCTGCATTTATATTGGGGTGTAATAAGGGGCTCATATGCACTATGCTCCTATGAATTCGGCAGGTTGTGTCCTGTATAACTGGGCATGGAGGCGAGCGCAGCATTCCATTTCCCTGATGTCACTTTCCAGGAATGGGGAATAATAGGGGTTACTTATATGGACCCCCCACCAGGTGCCACCGTGGCCTCACCTTCCTGCTGCTGTAATGGGGGTGTCTGCACAGTTTGCTGTTCATGGACTCCAGGAAGATGGTGTCTGTAACGTCTCCGACTGTCAGACAGGCCTCGTCCAGGATGGAGATGATCCCTTTATGGGACTGTTCCACCAGATCCACGATGATCTGATTATTAAAGTATTCAATCTGTGAGAGAAGAGAGGGGATTCCTGTAAACACTTAAGGGTTCGTATTCTCCATAGGCTGAGCCCTCGAGCACAGACCCCACAAAAGCCAAAGCCCCCATCACCACTCAATGATTGACAGTTACCTCTGTGTGCTCCGACATACAGACTGTCAATCACTGAGGAGGACGGCGTCCGGAGCACACAAACACCAGAGAACTCAATGTCCATCAGTTGGTCCGCTCCTCCTGCCGTATACCCTCCGGCCTGAAGATCAGATTATCACAGGCCGACCAAAGTACGAGATGGGAACGGTGCGACCTATAATACTGCAACAAGCTGCCATGGATCTCGGCAGCTCGAGTGCTGCTTACACAGGACAATGCGCTGCCGAGGACGATGATCTGTGATGCAGCACAATAAGTCATTATACCTGATAAACAAGAATTTTGTTCATTTATGTGATTGGCAGTGCTCAGAGACACAGCTGAGGTGAGGAGGCCGAGCCCGACCACCACTGAGCAAGACACAGAAGTACAAGGTGTTCAGTGCTCATGTAATAGTATGCAGGTACTGAGTATGTCACCACCAGACCAACAGTTGAGGGGTTTAATAACAGGAATCAGGTTCTCCTCGCAGGGAGGAAGCAATGGAATATAACTAGCAATAAAACAGTGCAAAAATATGGGAGTCAAACAGTGTAAGGGTACTGTCTCACAGTGGCACTTTTGTCGCTACGACGGTACGATCCGTGACGTTCCAGCGATATCCATACGATCTCGCAGTGTCTGACACGCAGCAGCGATCAGGGATCCTGCTGAGAATCGTACGTCGTAGCAGATCGTTTGGAACTTTCTTTCGTCGCTGGATCTCCCACTGTCATCGCTGGATCGTTGTGTGTGACACCGATCCAACGATGCGTTCGCTTGTAACCAGGGTAAACATCGGGTTACTAAGTGCAGGGCCGCGCTTAGTAACCCGATGTTTACCGTGGTTACCAGCGTAAAAGTAAAAAAAAAAAAAAGTACATACTCACATTCCGGTGTCCGTCAGGTCCCTTGCAGTCTGCTTCCCTGCACTGACTGACTGCCGGCCGTAAAGTGAAAGCAGAGCACAGCGGTGACGTCACCGCTGTGATCTGCTTTCACTTTACGGCGGCACTCAGTCAGAGCGGGAAGCAGACGGCAAGGGACCTGAAGGACACCGGAATGTGAGTATGTACTGTTTGTTTTTTTTTACTTTTACGCTGGTAACCACGGTAAACATCGGGTTACTAAGCGCGGCCCTGCGCTTAGTAACCCGATGTTTACCCTGGTTACCCGGGACCTCGGCATCGTTGGTCGCTGGAGAGCGGTCTGTGTGACAGCTCCCCAGCGACCACACAACGACTTTCCAACGATCACGGCCAGGTCGTATCGCTGGTCGTGATCGTTGGAAAGTTGCAGAGTGTGACAGTACCCTAACAGAAGTAAGCAAGATTTCTTGAGAAAAGAACACTTATCAGTCTGATGAGGACTTGCTTGAAGGGTTGTCTTCTCCAACATAGGCACCAAGAAACAGCGGCACTTGTTGTCCCTCTGTTGTCTGTGGGCTGAGTAGTCTCTAGGAGCCCGCTGCCTGGGGTTTCGGGAGTTAATGTGACATGCACAGGCTCTGAGTCTTTAGCTTTTACAGCACAGCCTATCCCGGATGGTCAGTCTATTATTAAGTCTCTCACCAGGAATCAGGGGCTCTGCACTGATACCGTGGGTGCCAGGGGTCACAGTCTCTACACGGGCCAATGTCTCTACACGGGTCTCAAAGCGCCCTTCTCCAGTCACAGCAGAGTCTGCTTTCATGTACTCACAAGATGCAGTCTTTCTGGGCAATCTCCCTGTATTTGTCCTCTGACCAGGAGCTCTCTCTGTCTCCCGGAGCGCAGCTGCACCCTGCTCACGCTGCTCATGCTCCTCTGTTCCTTGCGCGTGTGCCTTTCTCGCTCTCTGCCCAGCTTTGTTCCTGTCCCAGTCTCTAAGTCTGCCCCCTGGGGAACCTGTAGCACAGCTCAATGGTTCCAGGCACAGAGCCGAGAAGGTAACCGCCCCAGACTCTTCTTGTGCTTCACCTCCTTACACTCAGAGACACAGCCGAGGTGAGGAGGCTGAGCCCGACCACCACTGAGCAAGACCCAGAAGTACAAGGTGTTCAGTGCTCAGAGACACGGCCGAGGTGAGGAGGCCGAGCCTGACCACCACTGAGTAAGACAGAGACGTACAAGGTGATCAGAGACATGGCTGCAGTGAGGAGGCCGAGCCCGACCACCACTGAGCAAGACACAGAAGTACAAGATGTTCAGTGCTCAGAGACACAGCTGAGGTGAGGAGGCCGAGCCCGACCACCACTGAGCAAGACACAGAAGTACAAGGTGTTCAGTGCTCAGAGACACGGCCAAGGTGAGGAGGCTGAGCCCGACCACCACTGAGCAAGACACAGAAGTACAAGATGTTCAGTGCTCAGAGACACAGCTGAGGTGAGGAGGCCGAGCCCGACCACCACTGAGCAAGACACAGAAGTACAAGGTGTTCAGTGCTCAGAGACACGGCCGAGGTGAGGAGGCTGAGCCCGACCACCACTGAGCAAGACACAGAAGTACAAGGTGTTCAGTGCTCAGAGACACGGCCGAGGTGAGGAGGCTGAGCCCGACCACCACTGAGCAAGACCCAGAAGTACAAGGTGTTCAGTGCTCAGAGACACGGCCGAGGTGAGGAGGCCGAGCCCGACCACCACTGAGCAAGACACAGAAGTACAAGGTGTTCAATGCTCAGAGACACGGCCGAGGTGAGGAGGCTGAGCCCAACCACCACTGAGCAAGGCACAGAAGTACAAGGTGCTCAGTGCTCAGAGACATGGCCGAGGTGAGGAGGCTGAGCCCGACCACCACTGAGCAAGACACAGAAGTACAAGGGGCTCAGTGCTCAGAGACACGGCCGAGGTGAGGAGGTTGAGCCCGACCACCACTGAGCAAGACACAGAAGTACAAGGTGTTCAGTGCTCAGAGACACGGCCGAGGTGAGGAGGCTGAGCCCGACCACCCCTGAGTAAGACACAGAAAGGGAAACGTCAGAATTGGGCCAAGAAGTATCTGATACAGACTGTTCACAGGTTTTCTGGACTGATGGGAGTGATGAGATGAGACGACTCTGGACGGAGCAGATGGACGGCCGGGGCTGGATTAGTACCAGGCACAGACCTCCACTTCCCCTCAGACGTCAGTGAAGTGGACTGCGATTACTAAACCATTCCCGACATGTTCAAGTTCCATTTTCTGTTTTTTTTCCTCCCCTTCTTCCAGGAGCTATAACTCTTGTATTTTTCTGTGCACACAGACATACGAGGGCTTGTTTTTTGCAGGACAAGTTGTACTGAAAATGTAAAAAATTCCAAGTGCATTGGAATTGCAAAAACAATTGCATTTCTGACATTGTTTTTATTAAATGGTTTCTACAGCGTACATTGTGTGGTAAAAAGCAGCTTACAATAAGATTCTCCTCGTCAGTACGATTACGGCAATAACAAACTTATCCAGGTTGATTTTTGCTTGTGTCGCTGTATTCTGAGACCTGTAACATTTCCATTTTTCGAGGACGCATCTTCTGCGGGACGAGACAATGTTTTGATTGATGCCATTCTGAGATAGATATAACGGTGTTTACCAATTGGATTATTAATTTTAGATTTTGATTGGTCTTTCCTGGATGTGACGATATCATATGTGTATATTTTTGTTCTATTTATTTTTAATAGGGGAAAAGGGGAGATTTGAACTTTTAGGGTTTTTTTCAGATTTTTTAGAAGTCGTTATTTTTACTTTTCACTTTATTTATTGGTCCCCTTAGGGACTTGAACCTGTGGTTGTCTGATTGCTTGTGCTATATACAAAGTATTGCTGCCCCTAGTAAAAGACATGAAGCTCCACTCTCCCCGTGGCTGTTGGAGGCAGGTCCTGGCTGTACCCCCTGCTAGGTATGGGGCAACCTCACCCCATGAACCTGCTTCATACACCCGCTACACACTGGTGCTGAACAACTTTCGCAGAACATAAAGACGGATAAACTATGCTGCAAATTTTGCCCATGTCCCTGGCTACACTTATTTACCAATTCTTTCTAACCTGGCAGGAAGAGCTGTCAGAGGAGCTGTGATTATTGCATTTTTAATTTATTTTCCCTCGTATTCGATGCGGTTTTGCTGAAGATGTGAAGCCGTGCTTCTAACGTGGTTTTTATAGTACAGAAAAGCTTTGATTTTGCTCTTACAAAGTGGATTGACCAACAGCACTGGAAATGTTCAATAATAAAATGAATCATCAAAAATACAAATTGCCTAAAAATTGTGCACATAGTGTAAATATGAGCACTAGGGATGTGTCAGAGCGCAGGCAAATAGTGGCTCCACGGAGGGAAGTAGCTAACTTCTCCTCATACTTGGGATTCACAAAGAAAGTGGAAAAAAATGAAAACAAAAAGGTAAAACCTAGAGAAGATGCACACGATAGATGCCATATACCTGTGTCTGTGACAGATATCCTATGCATAGTACCGTAATCCTGTAACTTCATATAAAAAAAATCGTTCCTGGGCACAAATAACATAAATGTCACTATTATAACTGTCAGGAACATGGGGTATTTGACGGTCTATGATCACGCACACTGAGCTCTGCTACATTCCTTAAAGCTAAGCACAGACACGCTGTGGGCCTGTCCGATCCCCCCCCCCCCCCCTACACACGCACACACACACACTTCTCACTCTGCCTGCGTGTGTAATTCAAAATCCTCACTAGAATCACTGAAGAAGTTTTATGGCTTTTAGCTGCAGCAGACAAATCTCCCTAAACTGCTCATTCCCTCCTCCCAACCAATAGCCACATCCAAACTGCAGGGATCTCTTTGTTCTATTAACAGGATATATATTGGCACCGATCTGGGCTAGAGATATAAGAATTATATATTCCGGATGTCCATCGATAGATCTATCACTCACTGAAAGCGCTAGAAGCTAAACGCAACGAGGACAAAGTGCAGATTTCTCAGCAACAAGTTCAGGTAATTACTACGGGTTTACACTTAAAAGAATTCCCATGATGTGGGGCACATTCTGATCATCATGTCTTTCATATACGAGATTCCTCCAGCGAGCTAGGCATAAAAATAGTTTTCCTAAGTCTAAGTAAAGGGGAGGTTTCAGCCTCTAAGTGATGTCACCACAGGGGGAGTGCCTGAGTCTTAGGCTAGGAATTATCTGTGTAGAACAGGAGGTTTCAGTGTCTTTTGTCCGGCATCTAGCTGCTCTACAGATGTGACATGCATCTTGATGTGTCTCCTGAGCACATGGCAACCAGGAGAGGAAATGATCTGAACGACCTGTAAGTGTTCTTTTTTCAATTGTAATCCTTTTTTCATTTGTAATTGTATTGTACATATGATAATGTCTCCTTTATAATATATTTTTATACTTTGTAAACACTGCCTACCTTTTTTGGAGTAAAATATACAATTTATTAGCTTGACTCTCCTTGTTCTACAACGAACTGTCGCGTCCTCTGAGATGAATTACGCTACTGATTTGGGTTGGCTCCGGACCTGTTAATACTTGGAAAAAACGGAGCTGGTGGCAGAATACTTTGTCCTGTACCATTGGGCATCTTTGAAGTGACCGGCGGCGTTGATAATTGTTCCCGCCTGTGTGGGAGTAGTTATATCACCCTTGCTGCAGTGTGCCCAATAGCCAATACATAGCAGGCAGACCTTCTGGCGACTAATTACCCTAGGTGCAGTACCCTGACTGACCTGAGGGTAAGGGGGGCGCTAGAGAGCTGCAAGTTACAAAAAGGAACTGGGAAGTGGGATATAGATAAATCCCCTTCAGAAAGGAACCAGGGACAACCACACAACCCCAGTTGGTGGCAAATTGGTGTGAGTGGTGGGGGTGATAAAGGTAACTTCCCTGTGAACTGTGACAGATTGGTGGGATCTGTAACAATAACTTACATGCTGCCACTCGATGCCTTCTCTCTGGTATTCATCCTGTTCCTGCCTGAGGATCAACTCAATAAACAACTGCTGAAGCTTCTCATTACAGTAATTTATACAGAACTGCTCAAAGCTGTGGAGACAAAAGTAGATAGATTATTACATAGTAGTTCTATTCTTGTACATAGGGGGCAGTATTATAGTAGTTATATTCTTGTACATAGGGGCAGTATTATAGTAGTTATATTCTTGTACATAGAGGCAGTATTATAGTAGTTATATTCTTGTACATAGGAGCAGTATTATAGTAGTTATATTCTTGTACATAGGGGCAGTATTATAGTAGTTATATTCTTGTACATAGGGGCAATATTATAGTAGTTATATTCTTGTACATAAGGGGCAGTATTATAGTAGTTTTCTTCTTGTACATAGGGGCAGTATTATAGTAGTTATATTCTTGTATATATGAGCAGTATTATAGTAGTTATATTCTTGTACATAGGGGCAGTATTATAGTAGTTATATTCTTGTACATAGAGGCAGTATTATAGTAGTTATATTCTTGTACATAGGGGCAGTATTATAGTAGTTATATTCTTGTACATAGAGGCAGTATTATAGTAGTTATATTCTTGTACATGGGGGCAGTATTATAGTAGTTATATTCTTGTACATAGGGGCAATATTATAGTAGTTATATTCTTGTACATAAGGGGCAGTATTATAGTAGTTTTCCTCTTGTACATAGGGGCAGTATTATAGTAGTTATATTCTTGTACATAGGGGCAGTATTATAGTAGTTATATTCTTGTACATAGAGGCAGTATTATAGTAGTTATATTCTTGTACATAAGGGGCAGTATTATAGTAGTTTTCTTCTTGTACATAGGGGCAGTATTATAGTAGTTATAATCTTGTACATAGGGGCAGTATTATAGTAGTTATATTCTTGTACATAGGAGCAGTATTATAGTAGTTATATTCTTGTATATAGGAGCAGTATTATAGTAGTTATATTCTTGTACATTGGGGCAGTATTATAGTAGTTATATTCTTGTACATAGGAGCAGTATTATAGCAGTTATATTCTTGTATATAGGAGCAGTATTATAGTAGTTATATTCTTGTACATAGGGGCAGTATTATAGTAGTTATATTCTTGTATATATGAGCAGTATTATAGTAGTTATATTCTTGTACATAGGGGCAGTATTATAGTAGTTATATTCTTGTACATAGGGGCAGTATTATAGTAGCTATACTCTTGTACATAGGAGCAGTATTATAGTAGTTATATTCTTGTATATAGGAGCAGTATTATAGTAGTTATATTCTTGTACATAGGGGCAGTATTATAGTAGTTATATTCTTGTACATAGGGGCAGTATTATAGTAGTTATATTCTTGTATATATGAGCAGTATTATAGTAGTTATATTCTTGTACATAGGGGCAGTATTATAGTAGTTATATTCTTGTACATACGAGCATTATTAGAATATATATTGTTTTATATAAATTAATATCTAATTACCGCTCACCCTCTAGTTCTATATTTAACCATTGTTGATGACATTAGTTATCAGATGAATTAATTGTTTTCATGGTACATTTGGATTTCTCTTTCTGTCGAGTTTTTTACACTTTATATATGCTTTCTTCCCTATTCTGTGTTTTTATATCCTGCGCTCTTCGTTGAGCCCCTTTATTCCCAGAATAGGCACTTTTCAAAGTCAGCAAAGTATTTTTATGTGCAGACATGTTATGTGACATGTGAAAGGCAGGCACGGGTACATGAGGAACACGTGCAAAGAAATAAACATAATTATCTGCACTCTGCCTACGATCCATTTATCTCGCAGCATCCTCGCTGCGCGCAGAAGAGCAACTCCTGAGACGATGATTCACTCACTACACGTGTTGCTGAGATTAGACTATTTCTAGACTCTTTCTCCATTCTTGCCCTTGGTCCATTATTTTCTTACCCCCTTGCCTCTCTTTCTTCCCAGTATCCATTGTCTTCTCTGGGTTCAGTCACTTTTTTATAGGCCCTTTATTTTTACAGCATTTATCGTTCCATATTTACCTATTATTATCAAAGATCTCAAAGCCGTAGATGTCCAGGACCCCGATGACAGTGTTCTTTCCGTGAAGCCGGACGTCATAGTTCTTCTCTTCTATCACACTGTTTATATGGCCGACGATCCAGCAGAATAACCTCTCGTAGAAAGCCTGAGGGGACACAGACCACAGCATTGGACAGAGCAGTGATGGGGGGATATATTGCATTACACATACTATGATAGTACAATACAACACTGCTGAAATGGCCATTGTCTCTGCAGATGGAGAAGATGTGCTAATGAGAAGCATTGATTTACTAAAAGGAGCATGAAAGCCCCAGGCCCCGGGGTCTCACCATCAGAAGCAGCGAACATGGAAAAAGTCCAAACAATTACATTAGGGTACCGTCTCACTATACGATTTACCAACGATCACGACCTGCGATACGAGCTGTGCGTAAGCCATCCTGTCGACCACCTCTATCCACTGCACACAAGCAGAAGCGGCTCCAGTGGGCCAAACGATACATGAAGACTGACTTCCAAACTGTTTTGTTCACCGATGAGTGCCGTGCAACGCTCGATGGTCCAGATGGATGGAGTGGAGGATGGCTGGTTGATGGACACCCCATGAAAACACGGCTAAGGCGCCAACAAGGAGGAGGTGGAGTAATGTTTTGGGCTGGAATCATGGGGAGAGAGATTGTCGGCCCCTTTATGATCCCTGAAGGGGTAAAGATGAACTCCATAATCTATGTGGAGTTTCTAAAAACACTTCCTGCCATGGTTCAAGAGGAAGAACCGTGCTTTCCGCAGCAAGATCATTTTCATGCATGATAATGCACCGTCTCATGCTGCAAAAAACACATCTGCATCTCTGGCTGCTATGGGCATAAAAGAGGACAAACTTATGGTGTGGCCACCATCTTCCCCTGACCTCAACCCCATGGAGAACCTCTGGAGCATCATCAAAAGGAGTGTCTATGATGGCGGGAGGCAGTTCACATCTAAGCAACAGCTCTGGGAGGGTATTCTGTCCACATGCAGAACAATTGAAGCAGAAACCATCCAAAAACTGACAAATTCAATGGACGAGAGAGTTCAGAAGCTTCTTTCCAACAAGGGGTCCTATGTGCAAATGTAACATCACCTAGAATAAAGTTTTCACTTGAAAACTGTTTGATTTCATTTTGTAATAAGCTGATAATGCTTGTAACTTCACAATTGACCATTTTTTGGTCAAAATAAAACAAAAAAGGTTGAAAACTCTGCTGTGCATAATAATTTGGAACATGCATTTTGAGTGTTTTTTTTTTTTTTTTTAAAGATTCTGTTTTCATAGGCAGTTTGTTCCAAAACATTGCAATTATACTACAATAGTAGATGACTGGAAAATAACAATGACTGCAATTCAGATAGGTAATTTAGAGAAAATATGAGGAAATATTACTTGCATAATTATTTGGAACACAGTGTAAAGCAGGTCTGGTGGGGTGTTCCCGGTATACGGCGGGTCTTGTGGGGTGTTCCCGGTATACGGCAGGTCTTGTGGGGTGTTCCCGGTACAAAGTAGGCCTTGTGGGGTGTTCCTGGTATGCAGCAGGTCTTGTGGGGTGCTCCATGTATACAGCAGGTCTTGTGGGGTGTTCTTGGTATGTAGCAGGTCTTGTGGGGTGTTCCTGGTATACAGCAGGTCTTGTGGGGTGTTCCCGGTACAAAGTAGGCCTTGTGGGGTGTTCCTGGTATGTAGCAGGTCTTGTGGGGTGTTCCGTGTATACAGCAGGTCTTGTGGGGTGTTCCCGGTACAAAGTAGGCCTTGTGGGGTGTTCCTGGTATGTAGCAGGTCTTGTGGGGTGCTCCGTGTATACAGCAGGTCTTGTGGGGTGTTCTTGGTATGTAGCAGGTCTTGTGGGGTGTTCCTGGTATACAGCAGGTCTTGTGGGGTGTTCCCGGTACAAAGTAGGACTTGTAGGGTGTTCCTGGTATGCAGCAGGTCTTGTGGGGTGCTCCGTGTATACAGCAGGTCTTGTGGGGTGTTCCTGGTATATAGCAGGACTTGTGGGGTGCTCCGCGTATACGGCAGGTCTTGTGGGGTGTTCCCAGTATACGGCAGGTCTTGTGGGGTGTTCCCGGTATACGGCAGGTCTTGTGGGGTGTTCCCGGTATACGGCAGGTCTTGTGGGGTGTTCCCGGTATACGGCAGGTCTTGTGGGATGTTCCCGGTATACGGCAGGTCTTGTGGGGTGTTCCCGGTATATGGCGGGTCTTGTGGGGTGTTCCCGGTATACGGCAGGTCTTGTGGGATGTTCCCGGTATACGACAGGTCTTGTGGGATGTTCCCGGTATACGGCAGGTCTTGTGGGGTGTTCCCAGTATACGACAGGTCTTGTGGGATGTTCCCGATATACGACAGGTCTTGTGGGATGTTCCCGGTATACGGCAGGTCTTGTGGGATGTTCCCGGTATACGACAGGTCTTGTGGGGTGTTCCCAGTATACGGCAGGTCTTGTGGGGTGTTCCCAGTATACGGCAGGTCTTGTGGGGTGTTCCCAGTATACGGCAGTTCTTGTGGGGTGTTCCCAGTATACGGCAGGTTTTGTGGTGTGTTCCCAGTATAATGCAAGTCTTATGAAGTGTTCTTGGTGTTCAGCTTGCTTTGTATGGAGCTGTGTAGTCACCTCTGTACCTGCTTTAATGTTATGGCTGATCAGTATATAGTACATGAAGATAGAGTCTCCTGGTCACTCGTTCTTACCTTGGCACAGGCCTCCTTGGCATATGCTGCCTCTCTCACACTGTGCCCCTTCTCAATAATCTCTCCCCCTCCAGCAGCCATCGTCCTATAGAGAAGAGTCTTCCTCACAGCGTCAATGTCGCACCTGGTCAGCTCAGCAACGTGACCGACCAAATCCTCATTTTCCAGAATGACCGTGTCACCATCCATTACAAAATTCATGTTACCCTATGAAAAATGAACATAAGAGGCATCAATCATTGAACCTGCCATGATGGACTTCACAGCATAACTGCACCCAAGCCTGTCACCAAGTGCCACATAACAGGCCGACACCAGGATAAAATGAAAAGTCCGGCAGCCTCAGCCAGGGCTTGGGGCCGTAACACCCAGAACAATCATGTAGAAGATGGTAGAGGTTGTAAGAAGGGATGATTAGGGGGACATTGTCCTCACCAGGTGTAAAATGGAGGCCAGGATCTTGTAGACGGAATCCACTTCATCTTGGCTGAATCCGATCATCCTCATCGAGTCCACCACCAGTCTATAGCTGGCCTTGTCATTGATCACAATCTGCAGAAAACAACAAAGATCCATGGATGTTATAGATCAGTCAGTGAGTCTACAAGGAGCGTCCCAATGCAGGAAGATCTACTGTACGTTACAGAGGAGGAGATCTACTGGACATCACACAGAGGAGATCTACTGAACATCACACAGAGGAGATCTACTGAACATCACACAGAGGAGATCTACTGAACATCACACAGAGGAGATCTACTGAACATCACACAGAGGAGATCTACTGAACATCACACAGAAAAGATCTGCTGAACATCACACAGAGGAGATCTACTGAACATCACACAGAAAAGATCTACTGAACATCACACACAGAGGAGATCTACTGAACATCACACAGAAAAGATCTACTGTACATCACACAGAAAAGATCTACTGTACATCACACAGGAGATCTACTGTACATCACACAGAAAAGATCTACTGTACATCACAGATCTACTTAATATTGCAGAGATCCACCGTACATCACACAGAAAAGATCTACTGTATATCTAATATTCATCACACAGAGGCATCAGAGAGTGGCGGTCTACTGTACACCATAGAGAAGCAGCCTACGGTCAGTACATCATAGAGAAGCAGCCTACGGTCAGTGCACCATAGAGAAGCAGCCTACGGTCAGTACACCATAGAGAAGCAGCCTACGGTCAGTACACCATAGAGAAGCAGCCTACGGCCAGTACACCATAGAGAAGCAGTCTACGGTCAGTACACCATAGAGAAGCAGTCTACGGGCAGTACACCATAGAGAAGCAGCCTACGGTCAGTACACCATAGAGAAGCAGCCTACGGTCAGTACACCATAGAGAAGCAGTCTACGGTCAGTACACCATAGAGAAGCAGCCTACGGCCAGTACACCATAGAGAAGCAGTCTACGGTCAGTACACCATAGAGAAGCAGTCTACGGGCAGTACACCATAGAGAAGCAGTCTACGGTCAGTACACCATAGAGAAGCAGCCTACGGTCAGTACACCATAGAGAAGCAGCCTACGGTCAGTACACCATAGAGAAGCAGCCTACGGCCAGTACACCATAGAGAAGCAGTCTACGGTCAGTACACCATAGAGAAGCAGTCTACGGGCAGTACACCATAGAGAAGCAGCCTACGGTCAGTACACCATAGAGAAGCAGCCTACGGTCAGTACACCATAGAGAAGCAGTCTACGGTCAGTACACCATAGAGAAGCAGCCTACGGCCAGTACACCATAGAGAAGCAGTCTACGGTCAGTACACCATAGAGAAGCAGTCTACGGGCAGTACACCATAGAGAAGCAGTCTACGGTCAGTACACCATAGAGAAGCAGCCTACGGTCAGTACACCATAGAGAAGCAGCCTACGGTCAGTACACCATAGAGAAGCAGCCTACGGCCAGTACACCATAGAGAAGCAGTCTACGGTCAGTACACCATAGAGAAGCAGTCTACGGGCAGTACACCATAGAGAAGCAGCCTACGGTCAGTACACCATAGAGAAGCAGTCTACGGTCAGTACACCATAGAGAAGCAGCCTACGGTCAGTACACCATAGAGAAGCAGCCTACGGCCAGTACACCATAGAGAAGCAGTCTACGGTCAGTACACCATAGAGAAGCAGCCTACGGTCAGTACACCATAGAGAAGCAGTCTACGGTCAGTACACCATAGAGAAGCAGTCTACGGTCAGTACACCATAGAGAAGCAGCCTACGGTCAGTACACCATAGAGAAGCAGCCTACGGTCAGTACACCATAGAGAAGCAGTCTACGGTCAGTACACCATAGAGAAGCAGTCTACGGCCAGTACACCATAGAGAAGCAGCCTACGGTCAGTACACCATAGAGAAGCAGCCTACGGTCAGTACACCATAGAGAAGCAGCCTACGGCCAGTACACCATAGAGAAGCAGCCTACGGTCAGTACACCATAGAGAAGCAGCCTACGGTCAGTACACCATAGAGAAGCAGCCTACGGTCAGTACACCATAGAGAAGCAGCCTACGGTCAGTACACCGTAGAGAAGCAGTCTACGGCCAGTACACCATAGAGAAGCAGTCTACGGCCAGTACACCATAGAGAAGCAGCCTACGATCAGTACACCATAGAGAAGCAGTCTACGGCCAGTACACCATAGAGAAGCAGCCTACGGCCAGTACACCATAGAGAAGCAGCCTACGGTCAGTACACCATAGAGAAGCAATCTACGGTCAGTACACCATAGAGAAGCAGCCTACGGTCAGTACACCATAGAGAAGCAGCCTACGGACAGTACACCATAGAGAAGCAGCCTACGGTCAGTACACCATAGAGAAGCAGCCTACGGACAGTACACCATAGAGAAGCAGCCTACGGTCAGTACACCATAGAGAAGCAGTCTACGGTCAGTACACCATAGAGAAGCAGTCTACGGCCAGTACACCATAGAGAAGCAGTCTACGGTCAGTACACCATAGAGAAGCAGCCTACGGGCAGTACACCATAGAGAAGCAGCCTACGGGCAGTACACCATAGAGAAGCAGTCTACGGCCAGTACACCGTAGAGAAGCAGTCTATGGCCAGTACACCATAGAGAAGCAGTCTACGGTCAGTGCACCATAGAGAAGCAGCCTACGGTCAGTACACCATAGAGAAGCAGCCTACGGTCAGTACACCATAGAGAAGCAGCCTACGGTCAGTACACCATAGAGAAGCAGTCTACGGTCAGTACACCATAGAGAAGCAGCCTACGGTCAGTACACCATAGAGAAGCAGCCTACGGACAGTACACCATAGAGAAGCAGCCTACGGTCAGTACACCATAGAGAAGCAGCCTACGGTCAGTACACAATAGAGAAGCAGCCTACGGTCAGTACACCATAGAGAAGCAGCCTACGGTCAGTACACCATAAAGAAGCAGTCTACGGTCAGTACACCATAGAGAAGCAGCCTACGGTCAGTACACCATAGAGAAGCAGCCTACGGTCAGTACACCATAGAGAAGCAGCCTACGGTCAGTACACCATAAAGAAGCAGCCTACGGTCAGTACACCATAGAGAAGCAGCCTACGGTCAGTACACCATAGAGAAGCAGCCTACGGTCAGTACACCACAGAGAAGCAGCCTACGGTCAGTACACCATAGAGAAGCAGCCTACGGTCAGTGCACCATAGAGAAGCAGTCTACGGCCAGTACACCACAGAGAAGCAGCCTACGGTCAGTACACCATAGAGAAGCAGCCTACGGGCAGTACACCATAGAGAAGCAGTCTACGGTCAGTGTGCAGCGCCCCAGAGTCCTGGTCGTTGCAGTACTGTGGCTCCGCCACTAAGGGGAGCTATGGTACGTCTGATGGCACTGAAGGAGTTCATCTGATCAGGTATCACAGACACCAATACATTTCACAGTCGGGCCTCCGGGGGGAGCTAAGGGTTCTATTCACTAGGCCACTCCCCGCCATAGTGGGTAAACTGGGGGTCAGGCAGGAAGTTAGATCAGAAAGCTGACTGGGTTGGAACCAGGCAACACCTTGTGGCAGAGGGTGTTGTGGGGGAAGATACAGTAGGGTCTCTGTCAGGGGTGGGATCCTGACAGAGGCTTGGCAACTTGAGCGAACGTAACGGGACCGTGCCTGCTCAGGATAGCGGCGGTGCCCAAGGAAGGACTAGAAGCGAGATAGATTGTGCTGAGTGAGAAACGAGATCAAAGCAATAAGGAGAATACCAGTAGGGGTCGTGCTGTAAGACCGAGGCAACACCCTACTGAGGCGCACAACCGGTGGCAAGAACGCCGAGAGAGTATCACAATATCTAGCTTCAAGCAATACTCTAAACAGCGGCAGGACAGTCAGTCTAAGGCGGGCTGTCTCACTTAAATCACCTATGCAGTCTTGGGGGGCAACTTGTGGAGAGGGGCGACTCTAGGGTCCCGGAAGAGCTCCGAGCCTACCCGTCAAACGGGTGCCGTCCCAACCAGGACATCAGGGAGGGACGGAGGATTAGCAGAACATCATCTAATCGAGTTGTGAGGGAACTTAAGAAACAGACACAACAGTTGTGGGGACTTTCTGTAAGCACAGCAGGGAAGGACCACAACACATAGCGCTAGAAGGAAGGCACAGATTTCCACCTGTGAAGAGAACTCTGGAGGTGCCATTGGACCGGCCGGACTTGCGCAGCCTGGTGAACCGTGTTCTGGACTGAGGACCCAGAGATCTTCAGTAAAGAGGTGAAGAGACTGCAACCTGGTGTCCTCGTTATTTACTTCACCGCACCACCACCACCATCTACATCTATCAGATACTGTGCGCCCCTCGGCAGGATCACGGACCGGGGCCTAGCCACCGTGACAACCCCATAGCAGAGACTCAGAGGCCCGGTACCGGGTACCCCTCGGCCCTGTGGCAGTGGGGGCGCTACAAACTTGGCGTCACAAACAGGATCTACTTAAGCCTGAAGAATCAGGTCATGTTTGCCTTGGAACTGTGATTTATTGTGCTTGGACTGTACTTTATTGCAAGGACTGTGTTGCGCCGTTTGCCGCCAAAATCCGCCGCCATTACAGCGCTGAGGAGAGCGCAGGAAGAGAAGAGGGGCGTGAAGTGGGCGTGAACGAGCTGAAGAGCGCGAAGGACAATGGCCGCCCAGTCTAAATATTTCTGCACTGTGAGGACGTGTCCGTCAGCAGCGGAGATCCGCCTCCTGATCCTCAATGGAGGGCGGAGATCGAGGAAGCGACACCGCCCACGAAGGAGAGAGCGGGAAAAAGACCAGGAAGTGACCCACGTGGAGGACGCCATGGCCAGCAGCTCCGAACCTGACAATGGGGTTGAAGTGGAAGTTTCCCCCAACTACCCGGATGAGCACAGCAGCCCGTTCTCCGTGGACAGCACCGAACTCCTGCGAGTCGAGATGGAGAGCTTGCTCGACCAGCTCCTTCAGCTGAACATGAAGGCCCAGGCTCCGCACCAGGCAGCGCCGGAAGAAGGTTCTCAGGCACCAGACCCTGCACCGTTACTGGAGCAACCGCTGAGACCCTCGCTGACACCGCCGGAGGAACCCGCCGCGGAGGAGGAACCTGCATCGGCTGATGAGTCCGCCGACCCCGTCCCGCTGGCCGAGGGCATGCTGGTGGGTCCAGTAGCAGCGCCACCTCTCCCGGGAACCCATAAACTCCAACGCCTGCTACCATGGGAGGAAGCCACGGGCATGGAACACCGTATGCGAGCCCCAATCGCCCCTACTCCCCAGCTGTGTGAGGTCCACGCGGAGCGCACAGTGTGCCGCTGGGTGAACCCCGGATCCAATCTTATGGGGTTCCCCGGGGTGGAGACCCAGGAGGGAGAGATGGTACAGGCCCTAAGCTGGGAGGAATACCAAGTCCAGCTAGAACAACAGTGGGCAGAAGAGGAGAAAACATACCAGGCCGGGCTAGAGGCCCACCATCAAAAAGACTTGGCGGTCAAGGACCGGGCCCGCAAAGATCCCACCGCTCAGCAGGCCCCGCGCAGGCAGGGCACCGTCATTGACTTTAAGCTCCGTGGAGGCTGGGGCTTTATAAAAGAACCGGGTCTATATGCCGAAGTTTTTGTTAACCGGCGGGATGTAGAGTCGCATCTTAGAGAGGGCCACCCAGGCCGGGATCTTTATCCAGGGGATGATGTCATTTACACCCGGCACCTTGGGGAGAAGGGGTGGTTTGCTCTAAACGTCCACAAGAGGCACCGCTCCGTGACCCCCTTGCCTAGGGTGTCCGAAAAGTTGTCCCCCGTGGCCAAGGTGCCCCCTTGCGGCCGGCCCACGATTACCACTGAGACCACCGTGGTCACCCCAACAGGCACAATTGTGAAGACCACGACTTGCCGCGATATGACCTCCACCGCTGTCGTGGCCACGCAGGCACCTCCTCAGGTGACCAGCGTGTCTACTGCCCAAGGACTGAAGACTGTGGGTACGCAGACCCCCAGATGGGACAACAGACCCCCTTATGCAGTACCGGGCGGTTCGCAATACCCAAAGGGGTTGCCTCCGCCGGTGCTGCCTCCTGAGTGGTTTGAATAAGCAAGAATGCTTTAATAATTGTAAATAGTTCTTCTAACTGTTTGTTTCTTGTTATGTTGCTGCTAAACCCGTCCAGGGCTAACTTTTAAAGGGATCCCTTTGTTGACCCGGAATCCCTATTGCTTTTTGGTTGTTTTTCCACTTTTTGTTTCTTGTTGAAAAGAACTGCCGCAATCATGAACAGTGCATGATACAAACTTTTTGTACATAGTTTGCACCTTATTAAAGGTGCTCCCTACTGGTTTTACTTCAAAAAGGACTCTTTGTGAAGATACCACACTGGAACCTTTGCTGAGTACGGACTGGTAGCTTGAGAAGATATGCTACCTCATAGAGACTTGGTCCCCTCTTAAAGGGGATGTTCATGTGTTGCACTTAAATGGTGATATTGCTTTAAGATAGGTAGCAATAATGTTTTGACGAAAGAAAGTGATGATAATGTTTACATGAGAAAGTTATATGTGTCCAACTAGTTGATTGTAAAGAAATGCTGATAATGTTCCCTGAAAGAAAGTAAGAGCTAGATGAGGGATGCAGTAGGCCCGTAGGGGTAGACGTAGTGTCCAGCATACATGTCAGTAAGCAGATAATGAGAAGGTTTAATGTTATATAGAAAATGTTTGATAATGTTGATAGACGACGAGGATAGAAGGTAAACCCTGAGTCCTCCTAGGAGTCATGTAGAGATGGCTCAGTGCTCTTAAACTGAAAGTAATGTTATGTTCTATACTGTGTATAGTAGTTGAAAAGACAGAAGGCTCGGGCTGAAAGGAGCGGTCCTGTAAGAAAGGAGAGGCAGTAGGTCTGGTGCCGTTAGGACAGGCGGTCCTGCAGATTTAAAGAAGGAGAATGTAAAAGTTAAATTGCCTTATAATGTGATTATAAGAAGGTCTTTAGCGGATTCAGAGTGTACATCCTTAAAGGCGATGTTAAATTATTGTTTAACCATTTTGCACTTAGTAGAATACCCGGTTGGGTAAAAGAAAGTTAGTTATAGCATGTTGCTATGATATTTAACCATGTTTGTAACGTTCAAGTGTCCTCACCTCCCATAATGGGAAGCCTGTTTAAATATGCTTACTGTTATTGCACTCACAAAAATTGTATGTCTTTTTGCTAACCTGTATTGTTGTCTTCTTCTCAGTCCCGGAGTACTGTGTTTAACCAGGGGGGAGTGCAGCGCCCCAGAGTCCTGGTCGTTGCAGTACTGTGGCTCCGCCGCTAAGGGGAGCTATGGTACGTCTGATGGCACTGAAGGAGTTCATCTGACCAGGTATCACAGACACCAATACATTTCACAGTCGGGCCTCCGGGGGGAGCTAAGGGTTCTATTCACTAGGCCACTCCCCACCATAGTGGGTAAACTGGGGGTCAGGCAGGAAGTTAGATCAGAAAGCTGACTGGGTTGGAACCAGGCAACACCTTGTGGCAGAAGGTGTTGTGGGGGAAGATACAGTAGGGTCTCTGTCAGGGGTGGGATCCTGACAGAGGCCTGGCAACTTGAGCGAACGTCACGGGACCGTGCCTGCTCAGCATAGCGGCGGTGCCCAAGGAAGGAACAGAAGCGAGATAGATTGTGCTGAGTGAGAAACGAGATCAAAGCAATAAGGAGAATACCAGTAGGAGTCGTGCTGTAAGACCGAGGCAACATCCTACTGAGGCGCACAACCGGTGGCCGGAACGCCGAGAGAGTATCACAATATCTAGCTTCAAGCAATACTCTAAACAGCGGCAGGACAGTCAGTCTAAGGCGGGCTGTCTCACTTAAATCACCTATGCAGTCTTGGGGGGCAACTTGTGGAGAGGGACGACTCTAGGGTCCCGGAAGAGCTCCGAGCCTACCCGTCAAACGGGTGCCGTCCCAACCAGGACATCAGGGAGGGACGGAGGATTAGCAGAACATCATCTAATCGAGTTGTGAGGGAACTTAAGAAACAGACACAACAGTTGCGGGGACTTTCTGTAAGCACAGCAGGGAAGGACCACAACACATAGCGCTAGAAGGAAGGCACAGATTTCCACCTGTGAAGAGAACTCTGGAGGTGCCATTGGACCGGCCGGACTTGCGCAGCCTGGTGAACAGTGTTCTGGACTGAGGACCCAGAGATCTTCAGTAAAGAGGTAAAGAGACTGCAACCTGGTGTCCTCGTTATTTACTTCACCGCACCACCACCACCATCTACATCTATCAGATACTGTGCGCCCCTCGGCAGGGTCACGGACCGGGGCCTAGCCACCGTGACAACCCCAGAGCAGAGACTCAGAGGCCCGGTACCGGGTACCCCTCGGCCCTGTGGCAGTGGGGGCGCTACAAGTACACCATAGAGAAGCAGCCTACGTTCAGTACACCATAGAGAAGCAGTCTACGGTCAGTACACCACAGAGAAGCAGCCTACGGCCAGTACACCATAGAGAAGCAGCCTACGGCCAGTACACCATAGAGAAGCAGCCTACGGCCAGTACACCATAGAGAAGCAGCCTACGGACAGTACACCATAGAGAAGCAGCCTAGGGTCAGTACACCATAGAGAAGCAGCCTACGGTCAGTACACCACAGAGAAGCAGCCTACGGTCAGTACACTATAGAGAAGCAGCCTACGGCCAGTACACCATAGAGAAGCAGCCTACGGTCAGTACACCATAGAGAAGCAGCCTACGGTCAGTACACCATAGAGAAGCAGCCTACGGTCAGTACACCATAGAGAAGCAGCCTACGGTCAGTACACCATAGAGAAGCAGTCTACGGTCAGTACACCATAGAGAAGCAGTCTACGGTCAGTACACCATAGAGAAGCAGCCTACGGTCAGTACACCATAGAGAAGCAGTCTACGGTCAGTACACCATAGAGAAGCAGCCTACGGTCAGTACACCATAGAGAAGCAGCCTACGGCCAGTACACCATAGAGAAGCAGCCTACGGTCAGTACACCATAGAGAAGCAGCCTACGGCCAGTACACCATAGAGAAGCAGTCTACGGTCAGTACACCATAGAGAAGCAGCCTACGGCCAGTACACCATAGAGAAGCAGCCTACGGCCAGTACACCATAGAGAAGCAGTCTACGGTCAGTACACCATAGAGAAGCAGTCTACGGTCAGTACACCATAGAGAAGCAGTCTACGGTCAGTACACCATAGAGAAGCAGTCTACGGTCAGTACACCATAGAGAAGCAGTCTACGGTCAGTACACCATAGAGAAGCAGCCTACGGTCAGTACACCATAGAGAAGCAGCCTACGGTCAGTACACCATAGAGAAGCAGCCTACGGTCAGTACACTATAGAGAAGCAGTCTACGGTCAGTACACCATAGAGAAGCAGCCTACGGTCAGTACACCATAGAGAAGCAGTCTACGGTCAGTACACCATAGAGAAGCAGTCTACGGTCAGTACACCATAGAGAAGCAGCCTACGGTCAGTACACCATAGAGAAGCAGCCTACGGTCAGTACACCATAGAGAAGCAGCCTACGGTCAGTGCACCATAGAGAAGCAGCCTACGGTCAGTGCACCATAGAGAAGCAGTCTACGGTCAGTACACCATAGAGAAGCAGTCTACGGTCAGTACACCATAGAGAAGCAGTCTAGGGTCAGTACACCGTAGAGAAGCAGCCTACGGTCAGTGCACCATAGAGAAGCAGCCTACGGCCAGTACACCATAGAGAAGCAGCCTACGGTCAGTACACCATAGAGAAGCAGCCTACGGTCAGTACACCATATAGAAGCAGTCTAGGGTCAGTACACCGTAGAGAAGCAGCCTACGGTCAGTGCACCATAGAGAAGCAGCCTACGGCCAGTACACCATAGAGAAGCAGCCTACGGACAGTACACCATAGAGTAGCAGCCTATGGTCAGTACACCATAGAGAAGCAGCCTACGGTCAGTACACCATAGAGAAGCAGTCTACGGTCAGTACACCATAGAGAAGCAGTCTACGGTCAGTACACCACAGAGAAGCAGCCTACGGTCAGTACACCATAGAGAAGCAGCCTACGGTCAGTACACCATAGAGAAGCAGCCTACGGTCAGTACACCATAGAGAAGCAGTCTACGGCCAGTACACCATAGAGAAGCAGCCTACGGTCAGTACACCATAGAGAAGCAGTCTACGGTCAGTGCACCATAGAGAAGCAGCCTACGGTCAGTACACCATAGAGAAGCAGCCTACGGTCAGTACACCATAGAGAAGCAGTCTACGGTCAGTACACCATAGAGAAGCAGCCTACGGTCAGTACACCATAGAGAAGCAGCCTACGGTCAGTACACCATAGAGAAGCAGCCTACGGTCAGTACACCATAGAGAAGCAGTCTACGGCCAGTACACCATAGAGAAGCAGCCTACGGTCAGTACACCATAGAGAAGCAGCCTACGGGCAGTGCACCATAGAGAAGCAGTCTACGGTCAGTACACCATAGAGAAGCAGCCTACGGTCAGTACACCATAGAGAAGCAGCCTACGGACAGTACACCATAGAGAAGCAGCCTACGGTCAGTACACCATAGAGAAGCAGTCTACGGTCAGTGCACCATAGAGAAGCAGCCTACGGTCAGTACACCATAGAGAAGCAGCCTACGGGCAGTGCACCATAGAGAAGCAGCCTACGGCCAGTACACCATAGAGAAGCAGCCTACGGTCAGTACACCATAGAGAAGCAGCCTACGGTCAGTACACCATAGAGAAGCAGTCTACGGTCAGTACACCATAAAGAAGCAGTCTACGGTCAGTACACCATAGAGAAGCAGCCTACGGTCAGTACACCATAGAGAAGCAGCCTACGGACAGTACACCATAGAGAAGCAGCCTACGGTCAGTACACCATAGAGAAGCAGCCTACGGACAGTACACCATAGAGAAGCAGCCTACGGTCAGTACACCATAGAGAAGCAGTCTACGGTCAGTACACCATAGAGAAGCAGTCTACGGTCAGTACACCATAGAGAAGCAGCCTACGGTCAGTACACCATAGAGAAGCAGTCTACGGGCAGTACACCATAGAGAAGCAGCCTACGGTCAGTACACCATAGAGAAGCAGTCTACGGTCAGTACACCATAGAGAAGCAGCCTACGGTCAGTGCACCATAGAGAAGCAGTCTACGGTCAGTACACCATAGAGAAGCAGTCTACGGGCAGTGCACCATAGAGAAGCAGTCTACGGTCAGTACACCATAGAGAAGCAGCCTACGGTCAGTGCACCATAGAGAAGCAGCCTACGGTCAGTACACCATAGAGAAGCAGTCTACGGGCAGTGCACCATAGAGAAGCAGTCTACGGTCAGTACACCATAGAGAAGCAGCCTACGGTCAGTGCACCATAGAGAAGCAGTCTACGGTCAGTGCACCATAGAGAAGCAGTCTACGGGCAGTGCACCATAGAGAAGCAGCCTACGGTCAGTACACCATAGAGAAGCAGCCTACGGTCAGTACACCACAGAGAAGCAGCCTACGGTCAGTACACCATAGAGAAGCAGTCTACGGTCAGTACACCATAGAGAAGCAGTCTACGGTTAGTACACCATAGAGAAGCAGCCTACGGGCAGTACACCATAGAGAAGCAGCCTACGGTCAGTACACCATAGAGAAGCAGCCTACGGGCAGTGCACCATAGAGAAGCAGTCTACAGTCAGTACACCATAGAGAAGCAGTCTACGGTCAGTACACCATAGAGAAGCAGCCTACGGCCAGTACACCATAGAGAAGCAGCCTACGGTCAGTACACCATAGAGAAGCAGCCTACGGTCAGTACACCATAGAGAAGCAGTCTACGGCCAGTACACCATAGAGAAGCAGCCTACGATCAGTACACCATAGAGAAGCAGTCTACGGTCAGTACACCATAGAGAAGCAGCCTACGGCCAGTACACCATAGAGAAGCAGCCTACGGTCAGTACACCATAGAGAAGCAGCCTACGGTCAGTACACCATAGAGAAGCAGCCTACAGCCAGTACACCATAGAGAAGCAGCCTACGGTCAGTACACCATAGAGAAGCAGTCTACGGTCAGTACACCATAGAGAAGCAGTCTACGGTTAGTACACCATAGAGAAGCAGCCTACGGGCAGTACACCATAGAGAAGCAGCCTACGGTCAGTACACCATAGAGAAGCAGCCTACGGGCAGTGCACCATAGAGAAGCAGTCTACAGTCAGTACACCATAGAGAAGCAGTCTACGGTCAGTACACCATAGAGAAGCAGCCTACGGCCAGTACACCATAGAGAAGCAGCCTACGGTCAGTACACCATAGAGAAGCAGCCTACGGTCAGTACACCATAGAGAAGCAGCCTACAGCCAGTACACCATAGAGAAGCAGCCTACGGTCAGTACACCATAGAGAAGCAGTCTACTGTACAGCAGAGAGAACTTTTTGTGAACACATGAGGTCATGCAGCTATTAACATAATGAAGATCAAGCCAATACAACCAAGAGAAATCCGTGGAGCTGGGGGCCCTGCGCCTCTGTTCTAGTGAATTATGGGGCCCTTAGCAATCAGACATTTATAATCTATCCATACCGCTCGAGAGGGGGCGGAGCATACAGTCCTTGTGTCATGCCCCGCCCCCTCGGGGCTGCACTCTGGAGATTACAGTGTATCAGCTTTGCACAGTGTTCCTTTAACCCTTTGTTGCCAGGTTACTGCATATTGTAGTCTCCAAAAAGAAAGTGAAATACACGGCACCAATTAGGCACATAAGTGCTAATCTCCATCAGCACCACATGGTCTTTGTTCCTGATATAAGCTGAGAGTGGTCTTATAGGTGTGGGGAGAAGTGACCTGGAAAGGGACAGATGCTTTATACGGTGGTCCATGTTCCTCCACAGCAAGAACATCTCTAGGTAGTGGCTATGCTCCCTGATTCAGGGAAGAGACCATCCCAAATTATCCCTTACCCCTGATTGGCTCAGAATATCCTAACGGGACTGTCCAGGCACCGCCTAATCTATAGTCCGGTCTGACCCTCCTGCAGCAGAGGATGGACCCTAATCATTCCCAATGTCACATCCGTATAAAAACATCATAAAAATATCATTTCTCTGAACTTCTGAACTCTGCAGAGATGACTGAAGCGATTATTTCATTATTCATGAAGTGCACAATTATTATCTGCATCAGAGAGTAAATGCTGCAGCCGAGAGCCGGCAACACAGCGACGAGGAGACATCGGCAGCAGTATGGATAATTATGCCATGTGTGATATCCAGGGGGTCAGCCTGGGGATCAACCGGGGTCAGCCCGGGGATCAGCCTGGGGCAAGCCCGAGAATCAGACGGGGATCAGCCTGGGGATCAGCCTGGGGCAAGCCCGAGGATCAGCTGGGGGTCAGCCTGGGGATCAGCCTGGGGCAAGCCCGAGAATCAGCCGGGGATCAGCCTGGGGATCAGCCTGGGGCAAGCCCGAGGATCAGCCGGGGGTCAGCCTGGGGATCAGCCAGTGGATCAGCCCAGGGATCAGCCTGGGGCAATCCCGAGAATCAGCCGGGGATCAGCCTAGGGATCAGCCTGGGGCAAGCCCGAGGATCAGCCGGGGGTCAGCCTGGGGATCAGCCAGTGGATCAACCTGGGGATCAGCCTGGGGCAAGCCCGAGGATCAGCCGGGGGTCAGCCTGGGGATCAGCCTGGGGCAAGCCCGAGGATCAGCTGGGGGTCAGCCTGGGGATCAGCCAGTGGATCAGCCAGTGGATCAGCCTGGGGGTCAGCCCGGGGATCAGCCTGGGATCAGCCCAGGGATCAGCCTGGGGCAAGCCCAAGGATCAGCCGGGGGTCAGCCTGGGGATCAGCCAGTGGATCAGCCTGGGGGTCAGCCCGGGGATCAGCCTGGGGTCAGCCCGAGGATCAGCTGGGGATCAGCCGGGGATCAGCCCGGGGGTCAGCCTGGGGACCAGCAGGGGGTCAGCCTGAGGATCAGCCCGAGGATCAGCCTGGGGATCAGCCAGTGGATTAGCCTGGGGATCAGCCAGTGGATTAGCCTGGGGATCAGCCGGGGATCAGCCCGGGGGTCAGCCTGGGGATCAGCCCGGGGATCAGCCTGGGGCAAGCCCAAGGATCAGCCGGGGGTCAGCCTGGGGATCAGCCAGTGGATCAGCCTGGGGGTCAGCCCGGGGATCAGCCTGGGGTCAGCCCGAGGATCAGCTGGGGATCAGCCGGGGATTAGCCCGGGGGTCAGCCTGGGGACCAGCAGGGGGTCAGCCTGAGGATCAGCCCAGGGATCAGCCTGGGGCAAGCCCGAGGATCAGCAGAGGGTCAGCCTGGGGATCAGCCAGTGGATTAGCCTGGGGGTCAGCCTGGGGATCAGCCGGGGATCAGCCCGGGGGTCAGCCTGGGGAGCAAGAGGAGAAGAAGAGCATTGATACAATATACAGTGGTAAATGTAATCTGTGAGAGCACTGAGGTATGAGGCTCACTATCACCTCGCCCTCTCTTCAGTGTAGGCAGATACAGTGCCTTGAAAAGGTTCATACCCTGTGAACTTTTACACATTTTTTCATATTACATCTACAAATGTTTTTTATTGGGATTTTATGTAATACAAACACAAGGTATCAAAATATTTGTGAGTTGTAAAGGAAATGATATGAGGTTTTCAAATTATTGTAAAAATATAAATCTGATCTTTGTGAGGTGCATTTGTATTCAGCCCCCTGTAGCCTGATGCTCCTAAATAAAATCCTGAGTGACCAATCATCTCCAGAAGTTACATAATTAGTACGTGGCGTCCACCAGGGTGTGAATTCTTCTCAGTAGAACTACAGCTGTTTTGTGAAGGCCTCAGAGGTTTGTGTGAGATCATTAGGGATCAAACAGCATCATGAAAACCAAGGAGCTCACCAGACAGGTCAGGGATAAAGTTGTGGAGAAGAGTAAACCTGGGTTAGGTAATGAAAAATAGCCCAAGCCATGAACATCTCAGGGAGCAGTGATCAATCCATCATCCAAAAATGGAAGGAGTATGGCCCAGCTGTATACCTACAAGACATGGCCGTCACCTAATCTGACATCCCAAGCAAGAGGAGCACTAATGAGAGAGGCAGATAAGAGGCCCATGGTCACTGGAAGAGCTGCAGAGATCCACAGCTCATGTAGGAAAATCTGTCCACAGGACGACTATTAGTTGTATACTCCACAAATCTAAATTTTATGGAAGAGTAGCAAAAAGAAATCCATTTTTGATAGACATAAGAAGTCCCGTTTGCAGTTGGCCCTGTCAAATGATAACAAAGTAGAAATTTTTGGGCAAAATGCAAATCGCTATGTATGAGGGGAAAATGACACTGCACATCACCCTGAAAACACCATCCCCACCCTCACACATGGTGGTGGCAGCATGATGCTGTGGGGAGGCTTTTCTTCAGCAGAGGCACAGAACCTGGTCAAAGGTGATGAGAAGATGATTGGAGCTAAATACAGGGCAATACTGGAGGAAAACTGTTAGAGGCAGCAGAAGACTTGAGACTGGGGCGTAGGTCCACCTTCCAGCAGGACACCGACCCTAAACATCCTGCCACAGCTACAGTGGAGGGTGTAGATCAGAGCACATTCCTGTGTGTGAATGGCGCAGTCACCGTTCAAACAAAATCCCAGAGAATCTGTGACAAGATGGGAAAACTACTGATCACAGATGTCGCCATCCAATGTCACTGAGCGAGACTGCAAAGAAGGGGCAAAATGTCACCTCTAGATGTGCGAAGCTGGAGACACAGACCCCAAAGACTGCAGCAGTGCAGAGAAAGGTGGTCCTGCAAAGTACTGACTGAATTGAGGGGCTGAATACAAATGCACCTCACAATATTCAGATTTATATTTTTTCAATATAGAAAACCCTGTATCATTTCCTTTACACATCACAAACACTTGTTACTTAGTGTTGGTATCACAGAAAATCCCCTCAAAAATATATTTAAGTTTGTGGAGGTAATGTGAAAGGGTGTGAAGACTTTTCAAGACACTGTATAATGCTGCATTCAGATATATCCTGGAGGCAAACCCCTTCATTACAATTATTAAGTGCATAAGTATTCACCCCCATAGCTCTCACCGCCACAGCGTGGCTGATCATTCTTCACAGGCAGATTACTGGATTCTACATATTGCCAGCGACTACAGCAGAATATAAATCTGTATGAGACACAGACTAGAGAAATCCATGGTGGGAAACCACGAGGATGGCGAGAGAAACGGGGTCACCAGACATGGAGAGTGGATAAGTCAGGCACTAAGGGTGCAAATAATATGTCCATCTGCCTCAATGCAAGTGTGAAAGACTGCATGTCTATAAGGCCGGCGTCACACTACAGAGTTTTACGGACGTATGAGAGGCGCAAAAAAACTACACATTGCATACGGACCAATGTTTCTCTATGGGGCAGCTTCTATCTTCCGTATATTTCTCAGCCGTATTTTACGGGCATAGAAAATCGCAGCATGCTGTGTTTGTCACCGTATTGCGCAAAAAATACGCCAATGAAAGTCTGTGCGGGCGAGAAAAATACGGATTACACATGGACCAGCAGTGTGAGAAATACGCAGCGGTGTTCTATAGAAAAGCCGGCAATTCAGTGCGGTGTACAGTAACATCACACTGACAGAATAGAATAGAATAGGTAGAATAAATGTGTACACATAGGATAGGTATATATATATATATATATATATATATATATATATATATATATATATATATATATATATATATATATATATTATATTTCATACAGCGCTAGATAGCAGAAAAGCCGGTAATTCAATTGCCGGCTTTTCATTTCTCCTTCACAAACCCGACATGATATGAGACATGGTTTGCATACAGTAAACCATCTCATATCCCTTTTTTTTTGCATATTCCTCACTACTAATGTTAGTAGTGTATGTGTGCAAAATTTGGGGGCTCTAGCTGTTAAAATAAAGGGTTAAATCGTGGAAAAAACTGGCGTGGGCTCCCGCGCAATTTCCTCCGCCAGAGTGGTAAAGCCAGTGACAGAGGGCAGATATTAATAGCCTAGAGGGTCCATGGTTATTGGCCCCCCTGGCTAAAAACATCGGCCCCCAGCCACCCCAGAAAAGGCACATCTGGAAGATGCGCCTATTCTGGCACTTGGCCTCTCTCTTCCCACTCCTGTGTAGCAGTGGGATATGGGGTAATGAAGGGTTAATGTCACCTTGCTATTGTAAGGTGACATTGAGCCAGGTTCATAATGGAGAGGCGTCAATTATGACACCTATCCATTATTAATCCAATAGTACGAAATGGTTAATAAAACACACACACATTATTACAAAGTATTTTAATGAAATAAAGACACAGGGTGTTGTAATATTTTATTATACTCTCAATCCACCTGAAGACCCTTGTCACCTGAAATAAAAAAAACAAACAACAATATCCCATACCTTCCGTCATTACAGTCTTGTTCCACGCTGTAAATCCATCTGAAGGGGTTAAATCATTTTACACCCAGGAGCTGTGCTAATGCAGCTGTGTTCCTGACTGTAAAATCTGGGGAATGAATGGAAAGCAGGGGAACGTAGCTACCTAGACTTGCGGTGCTGCGCCCCCTGCTGGCATAGCCTCATATGAACTCGAGCGTGAGAAAATATTCAGAAAAATTCCCACGCTCAAGTTCATATGAGTTTATACCAGCAGGGGGCGCAGCACCGCAAGTCTAGGTAGCTACATTCCCCTGCTTCCATTCATTCCCCAGATTTTAGTCAGGAGCACAGCTGCATTAGCAGGCTCCTGGCTGTAAAATTAATTAACCGCTTCAGATGGATTTACATCGTGGGACATGACTGTAACAGCGGAAAGGTATGGGATATTGTTTTTTTTTTATTTTTCCCTTTTTACAGAACGAGGGTTGTCATTTGGATTAAGAGTATAATAAACTATTACAACACCCTGTGTCTTTATTTCGTTAAAATACTTTATTCCTAAGGTGTGTGTGTTTTACTACCCATCTACTACCATTGGGGGGGGGGGGGGGGGTATTCTCGGTACTGCAACTCAGCTCCATACACGGTGTAGTGGTCATTCTCGGTATTGCAACTCAGCTCCATACATTGTGTAGTGGACGTTCTTGGTATTGCAGCTCAGCCCCGTACACTGTGTAGTGACCGTTCTCAGTACTGCAGCTCAGCCCCGTACACTGTGTAGTGGTCGTTCTTGGTACTGCAGCTCAGCCCCGTACACTGTGTAGTGGTCGTTCTCAGTACTGCAGCTCAGCCCCGTACACTGTGTAGTGGCCGTTGTCAGTACTGCAGCTCAGCCCTGTACACTGTGTAGTGGTCGTTCTCAGTACTGCAGCTCAGCCCCGTACACTGTGTAGTGGTCGTTCTCAGTACTGCAGCTCAGCCTCGTACACTGTGTAGTGGCCGTTCTCAGTACTGCAGCTCAGCCCCGTACACTGTGTAGTGGCCGTTCTTGGTACTGCAGCTCAGCCCCGTACACTGTGTAGTGGTCGTTCTCGGTACTGCAGCTCAGCCCCGTACACTGTGTAGTGGCCGTTCTTGGTACTGCAGCTCAGCCCCGTACACCGTGTAGTGGTCGTTCTCGGTACTGCAGCTCAGCCCCGTACACTGTGTAGTGGTCGTTCTCGGTACTGCAGCTCAGCCCTGTACACTGTGTAGTGGCCGTTCTTGGCATTGCAGCTCAGCCCTGTACACTGTGTAGTGGCCGTTCTCGGTACTGCAGCTCAGCCCTGTACACTGTGTAGTGGTCGTTCCCGGTACTGCAGCTCAGCCCCGTACACTGTGTAGTGGCCGTTCTTGGTACTGCAGCTCAGCCCCGTACACTGTGTAGTGGTCGTTCTTGGTATTGCAGCTCAGCCTCGTACACTGTGTAGTGGTCGTTCTCGGTACTGCAGCTCAGCCCCGTACACTGTGTAGTGGCTGTTCTCGGTACTGCAGCTCAGCCCCGTACACTGTGTAGTGGTCGTTCTCGGTACTGCAGCTCAGCCCCGTACACTGTGTAGTGGTCGTTCTTGGTATTGCAGCTCAGCCCTGTACACCGTGTAGTGGTCGTTCTCAGTACTGCAGCTCAGCCCCGTACACTGTGTAGTGGTCGTTCTTGGTACTGCAGCTCAGCCCCACACACTGTGTAGTGGCCGTTCCCGGTACTGCAGCTCAGCCCCGTACACTGTGTAGTGGCTGTTCTCGGTACTGCAGCTCAGCCCCGTACACTGTGTAGTGGCTGTTCTCGGTACTGCAACTGAGCCCCGTACACTGTGTAGTGGTCGTTCTTGGTATTGCAGCTCAGCCTCGTACATTGTGTAGTGGTCGTTCTCAGTACTGCAGCTCAGCCCCGTACACTGTGTAGTGGTCGTTCCCGGTACTGCAGCTCAGCCCCGTACACCGTGTAGTGGTCGTTCTCAGTACTGCAGCTCAGCCCCGTACACTGTGTAGTGGTCGTTCTCGGTACTGCAGCTCAGCCCCGTACACTGTGTAGTGGCCGTTCCCGGTACTGCAGCTCAGCCCCGTACACTGTGTAGTGGTCGTTCTCGGTACTGCAGCTCAGCCCCGTACACTGTGTAGTGGTCGTTCTCGGTACTGCAGCTCAGCCCCGTACACTGTGTAGTGGTCGTTCTCGGTACTGCAGCTCAGCCCCGTACACTGTGTAGTGGCTGTTCTCGGTACTGCAACTGAGCCCCGTACACTGTGTAGTGGTCGTTCTCGGTACTGCAGCTCAGCCCCATACACTGTGTAGTGGCTGTTCTCGGTACTGCAACTGAGCCCCGTACACTGTGTAGTGGTCGTTCTTGGTATTGCAGCTCAGCCTCGTACACTGTGTAGTGGTCGTTCTCGGTACTGCAACTGAGCCCCGTACACTGTGTAGTGGTCGTTCTCGGTACTGCAGCTCAGCCCCATACACTGTGTAGTGGCTGTTCTCGGTACTGCAACTGAGCCCCGTACACTGTGTAGTGGTCGTTCTCGGTACTGCAGCTCAGCCCCATACACTGTGTAGTGGCTGTTCTCGGTACTGCAACTGAGCCCCGTACACTGTGTAGTGGTCGTTCTCGGTACTGCAGCTCAGCCCCGTACACTGTGTAGTGGCCGTTCTTGGTACTGCAGCTCAGCCCCGTACACCGTGTAGTGGTCGTTCTCAGTACTGCAGCTCAGCCCCGTACACTGTGTAGTGGTCATTCTCGGTACTGCAGCTCAGCCCCGTACACTGTGTAGTGGTCGTTCTCGGTACTGCAGCTGAGCCCCGTACACTGTGTAGTGGTCGTTCTCGGTACTGCAGCTCAGCCCCGTACACTGTGTAGTGGTCGTTCTCGGTACTGCAGCTCAGCCCCGTACACCGTGTAGTGGCCGTTCTCGGTACTGCAGCTCAGCCCCATACACTGTGTAGTGGCTGTTCTCGGTACTGCAACTGAGCCCCGTACACTGTGTAGTGGTCGTTCTTGGTATTGCAGCTCAGCCCCGTACACCGTGTAGTGGTCGTTCTCAGTACTGCAGCTCAGCCCCGTACACTGTGTAGTGGCCGTTCTTGGTACTGCAGCTCAGCCCCGTACACCGTGTAGTGGTCGTTCTCAGTACTGCAGCTCAGCCCCGTACACTGTGTAGTGGCCGTTCTCAGTACTGCAGCTCAGCCCCGTACACTGTGTAGTGGTCGTTCTTGGTATTGCAGCTCAGCCCCGTACACTGTGTAGTGGTCGTTCTTGGTATTGCAGCTCAGCCCCGTACACTGTGTAGTGGCCGTTCTTGGTACTGCAGCTCAGCCCCGTACACCGTGTAGTGGTCGTTCCCGGTACTGCAGCTCAGCCCCGTACACTGTGTAGTGGCCGTTCTCAGTACTGCAGCTCAGCCCCGTACACTGTGTAGTGGTCGTTCTTGGTATTGCAGCTCAGCCCCGTACACTGTGTAGTGGCCGTTCTTGGTACTGCAGCTCAGCCCCGTACACCGTGTAGTGGTCGTTCCCGGTACTGCAGCTCAGCCCCGTACACTGTGTAGTGGTCGTTCTCAGTACTGCAGCTCAGCCCCGTACACTGTGTAGTGGTCGTTCTCGGTACTGCAGCTCAGCCCCGTACACCGTGTAGTGGCCGTTCTCGGTACTGCAACTGAGCCCCGTACACTGTGTAGTGGTCGTTCTCGGTACTGCAGCTCAGCCCCGTACACTGTGTAGTGGTCGTTCTTGGTATTGCAGCTCAGCCCCGTACACCGTGTAGTGGTCGTTCTCAGTACTGCAGCTCAGCCCCGTACACTGTGTAGTGGCCGTTCTTGGTACTGCAGCTCAGCCCTGTACACTGTGTAGTGGTCGTTCTCAGTACTGCAGCTCAGCCCCGTACACCGTGTAGTGGTCGTTCTCAGTACTGCAGCTCAGCCCCGTACACTGTGTAGTGGCCGTTCTCAGTACTGCAGCTCAGCCCCGTACACTGTGTAGTGGTCGTTCTTGGTATTGCAGCTCAGCCCCGTACACTGTGTAGTGGCCGTTCTTGGTACTGCAGCTCAGCCCCGTACACCGTGTAGTGGTCGTTCCCGGTACTGCAGCTCAGCCCCGTACACTGTGTAGTGGTCGTTCTCAGTACTGCAGCTCAGCCCTGTACACTGTGTAGTGGTCGTTCTCAGTACTGCAGCTCAGCCCCGTACACTGTGTAGTGGTCGTTCTCAGTACTGCAGCTCAGCCCCGTACACTGTGTAGTGGTCGTTCCTGTTACTGCAGCTCAGCCCCGTACACCGTGTAGTGGTCGTTCCTGTTACTGCAGCTCAGCCCCGTACACCGTGTAGTGGTCGTTCTCAGTACTGCAGCTCAGCCCCATACACTGTGTAGTGGTCGTTCTCAGTACTGCAGCTCAGCCCTGTACACTGTGTAGTGGTCGTTCTCGGTACTGCAGCTCAGCCCCGTACACTGTGTAGTGGTCGTTCTCAGTACTGCAGCTCAGCCCCGTACACCGTGTAGTGGTCGTTCTCGGTACTGCAGCTCAGCCCCGTACACCGTGTAGTGGTCGTTCTCAGTACTGCAGCTCAGCCCCGTACACTGTGTAGTGGTCGTTCTCGGTACTGCAGCTCAGCCCCGTACACTGTGTAGTGGTCGTTCTTGGTACTGCAGCTCAGCCCCGTACACTGTGTAGTGGCCGTTCTTGGTACTGCAGCTCAGCCCCGTACACCGTGTAGTGGTCATTCTCAGTACTGCAGCTCAGCCCCGTACACTGTGTAGTGGTCGTTCTCGGTACTGCAGCTGAGCCCCGTACACTGTGTAGTGGTCGTTCTCGGTACTGCAGCTCAGCCCCGTACACTGTGTAGTGGTCGTTCCCGGTACTGCAGCTCAGCCCCGTACACTGTGTAGTGGCCGTTCCCGTTACTGCAGCTCAGCCCCGTACACTGTGTAGTGGTCGTTCCCGGTACTGCAGCTCAGCCCCGTACACTGTGTAGTGGTCGTTCCCGGTACTGCAGTTCAGCCCCGTACACTGTGTAGTGGTCGTTCTCGGTACTGCAGCTCAGCCCCGTACACTGTGTAGTGGTCGTTCTCGGTACTGCAGCTCAGCCCCGTACACTGTGTAGTGGTCGTTCTCGGTACTGCAGCTCAGCCCCGTACACTGTGTAGTGGCCGTTCTCGGTACTGCAGCTCAGCCCCGTACACTGTGTAGTGGTCGTTCCCGGTACTGCAGCTCGGCTCCTATTGAAGTGAATGTGATCTCAGCTGCAGTAACTAAGAGAACCCACTACACGGTGTACGGATCTGTGCTGTTCTGTCTCCATGCACTACGTACATCCGACATCTGCCAGTTATGGTGGTGACAGGCGTCGGACACGCATCAATCTGATCGGCCATCAGTATATGAGTCCTGGAGAGAGACGAAGCTTCATCTTGTGGTCTGAATGCTGCACTGGTCACTTTCATAGTGGCTATCCTCTATCTCATGGAGGGAATCACAAACTATCCCATGCCCCTTGGTGATTTCCACTCCTGCAAAACCTTCCGAAAAGTGTCAAGATGGAGAGAGCAAACTTTAGTGCAAATGTGGCTACAATTTACCACAAGAGATAAATCCCGGCCATGGATTCTAGGTGAATCAGTAACGCTGCAGCCCATAGAGAGGAGTCAGCAGATGACGCCATATCTGATATGTACATCTGTAAGGTTCAGTATTAGAGATATTTGATGCCTAGGACATCTGTTGTCCTATTCAGAGTGATCAATATTCTACAGTATTCCACCCTGACCCATAGGGGGCGCTATACAGTCAGCGGAAAATCGAGATATGGCCGATCCTGAGCTCGTATAGAGCAGACCTATGGTGGGGGAGGGGCTGCGTATGTCGTTTCCATGTGCTGATGATGATGATGATTATTAGTTTATTTCTATGGTGCGACATCTCGCACATCACAACTTGTGGACATTTCCCCAGAGCGCTGAGCCTCACATTTAGGAGGTGGCGGGCGATCTCCCCTGTGTATCCCTTGTCAGGCGCCTTTCCCAGCAGTCACATGCTGTGATAATCCAGACGCCCCTTGTGCTGCACAGGTGCTGGCGCTCCATTCCTCAGAATTTTCACAATCCCCAGACGGGTTTTGTTTGCAGGAAGATGTTAAAATGCTGAAATTTCCTTTGTTTCTAATATTTACCAATTACCATAAATACAAAAAAAAAATCACAGTCATCATCATCATCATCATCATCATCATCATCATCATCAGGGCCTGCAGATGTGACAAGGTGGCGGTGGAGCAAGGGCGCCATCTGCTGGACACTGCGAGTACTGCAACTGAGGCCTTTTATGTACACAAGGATGAGCTGTATGCCCTGCTTAAAGGGGCTGGAAAAAAGGAGGACATAATGTACGCTCAGCATGTGTGAAGATACCAAGAAGACAATCCCCCCGGTGGTCATAATAACACGGGTAAGAGGTGCAGCAGCTCTCCGCCATAACTGTGCGGAAAGCGGCCCTTTACATAAACTCATGATGGATCATCTGCTATATGGAGAGTCATATAAAACCTAGAATTAAACAATTTAATCTGATAAATTAGGAGAATATCATTACCCTAAATAAATATAAATATATTTCAAGTAGGTACAATATAAATGTCCAAAAGAAAAAAAGAAACTACTTGAAGAAATTCTCACTCCAATAATATATTAAAACCCATTAAATCTTTTATTTAAACACCAACAAGAACAGTACACAAAAAAGAAAAAATATATAAAAACAAGGCCATATGTTTAACCTCTCCCCTTTTCAGTTATTGATGAAAAGTTTCCAAGTAACCAGTGCTGTGGATTTATAAAATGTTGAGACTTGTTGTACTAAAAAATCTTATATACTGACCTGCCCCTCTTGTTTTTATATATTTTTTCTTTTTTGTGTACTGTTCTTGTTGGTGTTTAAATAAAAGATTTAATGGGTTTTAATATATTATTGGAGTGAGAATTTCTTCAAGTAGTTTCTTTTTTTCTTTTAGAATTATACAATGACTGTATACCCGGAGCTAAGTCCATACAGTTATTCACTATTTATTTACTTACTGCAGGGTATACAATCATTGTTGTATTCTAGGTTATATTGTTCTGTTAATGGCCACAGTGCGAACTTGCACCAACACATTACCCTTCCACCATCAGGTGTGCAGCCGCAGGTTTTTGGTTTATATGGGGAGTCGGAAGCATCACATTGCATTACTTTTTTTATTGAAACTTGGTAAAGGTGAAATGAAATATAACCATAGTCAGGTGGTAATAATATGCCATCACAGTAACAACATGTACAATAACATACGGTGTAAATATATCTGCCATAGAAAGAATAGACCGACAGAGCTTCATGTTTGCCTACACATATGGATAGCACGATACTATTGGCAATGCTCTAGCCATAGGCTAACCTGTAATGCCGTCAGACCTGAGCAGTAACACCTTAAAATGTCTTTATACAATATGATTTAAACGATATGGGCACTTACAAGGGCATTTGTGTACTTAGATGTATGTATTTTGGGGTAAAAGTCACAGTTGTGCTTCATTATAGATTTTGTTTTCTACATCTTCTATGTATCACTGTACATAGCAGACTGCAGAATGCATTACCAATGATCCATCAGTCAGCACATTTTCTTGTCTAACACTTATCTCTCTTCTACATCCTCTATGTACAGTATCAGTATAGATAGCAGACTGCAGAATTAGTTATCAGTGAGCTCGGTCTCAGGTCTGTAACACTTATCTCTCTTCTGAATCCTCTATGTATCACTGTACATAGCAGACTTCATAAAGAGTTACCAATGATCCATCGGTAAGTTCGTTCTCTGATCTTTAACAGAGGATGTAGAATAGAGATAACCTGTGTATCACTGTACATAACAGACTGCAGAATGAGTTATCAGTGATTCATCAGAGAGCTTGTTCTCTGATCTGTTACACTTATCTCTCTGCTACACCTTCTGTGCCTCCCTTTACATAGCAGAGCACTGAATGAGTTACCAGTGATTTGACAGTGAGTTCGTCTCTGCTCTATAATATTTATCCCTCTTCCTAGTCTTCTATGTATCAAGCAACATAACAGACTGCAGAATAAGATAGTGATACATCAGCAAGCTCCGTCTCTGGTCTGTAACTCTTATCTCTATTTCCTAAACCATCTTCTAAGATAATTTGTAAGCTCATCTGCTAATAAATCCACTTAGAAGAAACTTCCGGAGAAGAGAGATAAATTACAGACTGAGAATAAGATGACTAACAAGTCACTGGTTACTCAGTACAGTGATACATAGAGGATGAAGAAGCGAAATCTTCAACATTTATAATACAACCCTATTTCCAAAATGAGAGAAAATAAATGTATCTAATAAAAAAAAAAAAAAATGCCCCTGAATGTTTCCATATCTTTAATGAGGCGGATGGTAACTTACGTTGTTGTTAGCGCCCTCCCTAGTAAAGATGTATAACGTGGGGTCCTTCATCAGGTGGTATGAGCTCAGTAATGTTTCAGGGGCCCCTAGGAGGAGCTGAAAATAGAGAGAAGTTTATAAGATCATCGTAATGATAAATGAGACATCAAAGACATCATCAGATAGGAGCAGTGAGACAACTGTGTGCCAGAAAAAAAAAAAAAAAAAAAAAAAAAAAAAATATATATATATATATATATATATATATATATATATATATATATATATATAATATTTTAGTAGAGTATTTACTAGAAATGAGCGAACCTTTCAAGGTTCGGTTTGGCGAATGTGCCAGTTCTCACCGAACATATCCGAACCCCATTGTATTCAACGGGCGGCAAAACCAAATGCATAGACAACACCTTCAGGGGGGGGGGGGGGGGCTGCCAAAAGAGCTCAAATTAAGGGCAGACGCCGGGAAAAGTGACATCAATTGACCCATCTATTAAGTTATAGATATATAAGTGAAAAAAGAATTGCCATGGGTTCCCCTGTATTTTTGATAACCAGCCAGGCAAAATAGACAGCTGCGGGCTGCAATCCTCAGCTGTCAGCTTGAGCAATGATGGTTATCAAGAACAGAGGGGTTCTACACTTTTTTTAAAAAAAATTGTTTAAATAAATAATTAAAGAAAAGGAATGGGGTCTCCCCCATTTTTGACAACCAGCCAAACTAAAGCAGACAGCTGGGGACTGGTATTCTCAGGTTGGTAAGAAGCCACGGATATTGCCCCCCCCCAGCCTAAAAATAGCAGCCCGCAACCACCTCAGAAAAGGTGCATCTATTTGATGCGTCAATTCTGTCGCTTCACCCTGCTCCTCACACTTTCCCTTGTGTGGTGTCAAGTGGGGTGATACTTCAGAGGTTGATGTCACCTTTGTATGGTCAGGTGACATCAAGCCCAGAGGTTAGTAGTGGGGAGGCATCTATAAGACACCCTCATTACTAACCCCATAGTGATATTGTATAAAAAAAAACATACCCAGAAAAAAGTCCTTTAACCCCTTCACAACATGCGCCGTACTATTACTGCGCATGTCGTGTCTCCCCCTTTGATGTGGGCTCCGGCGGTGAGCCCACATCAAAGTCGCGACATGTCAGCTGTTTTGTACAACTGACATGTGCGCGCAATAGCGGCGGGTGAAATCGCGATTCACCCGCCGCTATTAACCTGTTAAATGCCGCTGTCAAACGCAGACAGCGGCATTTAACCGGCGCTTCCGGCCGGGCGGCCGGAAATGATCTCATGCATCAGGATGGTAACCATAGAGGTCCTTGAAACCTCTATGGTTACTAATGCCGGCCTGCTGTGAGCGCCCCCCTGTGGTTGGCGCTCACAGCACACCTGCATTTCTGCTACATAGCAGCGAACATCAGATTGCTGCTATGTAGCAGAGCCGATCGAGTGGTGCCAGCTTCTAGCCTCCCATGGAGGCTATTGAAGCATGGCAAAAGTTAAAAAAAATGTTTTTAAAAATATGAAAAAAATAAAAAAAATATGAAAGTATAAATCACCCCCCTTTCGCCCCATCCAAAATAAAACAATTTAAAAAAAATCAAATCTACACATATTTGGTATCGCCGCATTCAGAATCGCCCGATCTATCAATAAAAAAAAAACATTAACCTGATCGCTAAACAGCGTAGCAAGAAAAAAATTTGAGACGCCAGAATTACGTTTTTTTGGTCGCCGCGACATTGCATTAAAATGCAATAACGGGCGGTCAAAAGAACGTATCTGCACAAATGTGGTATCATTAAAAACGCCAGCCCAGAACGCAAAAAATAAGCCCTCACACGACCCCAGATCATGAATAATGGAGACGCTACAAGTATCAGAAAATGGCACTTTTTTTTTTTTAAGCAAAGTTTTGAATTTTTTTTCACCACTTAGATAAAAAATAACCTAGACATGTTTGGTGTCTATGAACTCGTAATGACCTGGAGAATCATAATATCAGGTCAGTTTTAGCATTCAGTGAACTTAGCAAAAAAACCAAACAGAAAACAAGTGTGGGATTGCACTTTTTTTGCAATTTCACCACACTTGGAATTTTTCCCATTTTCTAGTACAAGACATGGTAAAACCAATGATGACTTTCAAAAGTACAACTCGTCCCGCAAAAAACAAGCCCTCACATGGCCATATTGACGGAAAAATAAAAAAGTTATGGCTCTGGGAAGGAGGGGAGCGAAAAACGAAAACACAAAAACGAAAAAGGGCCGCGGCATGAAGGGGTTAATTGAAAGAATGACACATACTCCTTTAATGAATCTAAATTAAACCATACTTACGACATTAAAATAATAAACAACAATATTCCTCACCTGTCCCCATAGAAGAGTGGACTGGGTGATGACGTGAGTATGGTTTAATTTAGATTCATTAAAGGAGTCTGTCATTCTTTCAATTAAAGGACTTTATTCTGACTGTGTGTTTATTTACAATATGACTATAGGATTAGTAATGGATAGGTGTCTTATAGATATCTCTCCACTACTAAAGGTACCGTCACACTAAACGACATCGCTAGCGATCCGTGACGTTGCAGCGTCCTGGCTAGCGATATTGTTTAGTGTGACACGCAGCAGCGATCAGGATCCTGCTGTGATGTCGCTGGTCGCTGAATAAAGTCCAGAACTTTATTTGGTCGTCCGATCGCTGTGTATCGTTGTGTGTTTGACACCAAAAGCAACGATACCAGCGATGTTTTACACTGGTAACCAGGGTAAACATCGGGTTACCAAGCGCAGGGCCGCGCTTAGTAACCCGATGTTTACCCTGGTTACCAGCGTAAAAGTAAAAAAAACAAACGGTACATACTCACCCAGCGTCCCCCAGCGTCTGCTTCCTGACACTTACTGAGCGCCGGCCCTAAAAAGTGAAAGTGAAAGCACAGCGGTGACGTCACCGCTGTGCTGTTAGGGCCGGAGCTCAGTCAGTGTCAGGAAGCAGACGCTGGGGGACGCGCAGGTGAGCATGTACTGTTTGTTTTTTTTACTTTTACGCTGGTAACCAGGGTAAACATCGGGTTACTAAGCGCGGCCCTGCGCTTAGCAACCCGATGTTTACCCTGGTTACCCGGGGACCTCGGCATCGTTGGTCGCTGGAGAGCGGTCTGTATGACAGCTCCCCAGCGATCAAACAGCGACGCTGCAGCGATCGGCATCGTTGTCGCTATCGCTGCAGCGTCGCTTAATGTGACGGTACCCTACTCGTAGGCTGGATGTCGTCACCGGACAATACAAAGGTGGCATCAACCCCACAAATCATGAACCCCCATAGGGCAAGTCGGAAGAGCCGGGCAAAGCGCCAGAATTGGCGTATGTAGTGGATGCACCTTTTCTGGAGCGGCTGCAGGCTGCTATTTTTAGGCTGGGGGGACAATATCCATGGCTTCTTACCAGCCTGAGAATATCAGCCCCAGCTGTCTGCTTTAGCTTAGCTGTTTGTCAAAAATTAGGAGACCCCACGCCTTTTTTTAAATTATTTACCGTATTTTTCGCTTTGTAAGACGCTCCGGATTATAAGACGCACCCCAAATTTTGAGGAGAAAAATAGGAAAAAACTTTTTTTAATAAATTGGGGGGCTTCTTATAATCCATGCGTCTTATTGCTTACCAGGGGTTGTGGCTGCGGTGGATCAGGGTCCCAGGGTCGTTGCTGGAGGCAGGAGTGGAGCATTGCTGCAGGCTGGGATGAGGGGGTCTGCAGGGGGGCTCCTGTGCTGCAGGGGGGCTCCTGTGCTGCAGGGGAGCTCCTGTGCTGCAGGCTGGGATGAGGGGTGCTGTAGGGGGGCACCGGTGCTGTAGGGGGGCTCCGGTGCTGCAGGGGGACTCCCGTACTGCAGGGCTGTCTCCAGTGCTGCAGGGCTGTCTCCAGTGCTGCAGGGCTGTCTCCGGTGCTGCAGGGCTGTCTCCTGCTGCAGGGCTGTCTCCTGCTGCAGGGCTGTCTCCAGTGCTGCAGGGCTGTCTCCAGTGCTGCAGGGCTGTCTCCGGTGCTGCAGGGCTGTCTCCGGTGCTGCGGGGGGCTCTGGCGACATTTTGTGAAAGGCCAGAGCCCCCGGCAGTTCGTCCATGCTTTCCTGTGCGGTGGACTTCGGGAAAATGGCCGCCGGGATCTCGAGAGATGAGATCTCAGCCCTGAAATCTCATCTCCCGAGATTCCGGCGGCCATTTTCCCGGAGTCAGTCATACAGGAAAGCATGGACGAACTGCCGGGGGGCTCTGGTCTTTCACAAAATGTCGCCAGAGCCCCCCACAACACCGGAGCCTCCAGCATCACCCTGGGCAGCAGCGGACAACTGCGGCAGCGGTGGCGGACAACCGCGGCAGCGATGGCGGGCGGCAGCGGACACCCCCTCATCCCAACCTGTAACGGTAAGCGGTATATCCGCTTTGTAAGACGCACCCCCATTTCCCAAAAAAATTTGGGGGAAATAAAGTGCGTCTTACAAAGCGGAAAATATGGTATTTAAATAATTAAAAAATACAGTGTGGGGACCCCTCTATTTTTAATAACCAGCCTTGCTAATGCTGACAGCTGAGGGTTGCAGTCAGCAATTGTCAGTTTTGCCTGGCTGGTTATCAAAAATACAGGGGAACCCATGTTATTTTTTTATTATTATTATTTACTTATTTATAGCACAGGCAGTAGCTGATGAATACTCCCATCAGCCACTGCCTGCTCTTGCTGTTAACAGTTGAATACAACTCTCAACATTGACCCCTGCTATCGCTGATGGCAGCAAGAGCAGGGAACAGTGATAAGAGCTGTCTTCACTTCAGCACCTGACGCCAGGGAACAGCGCGAACAGTACTGCTGATTCCCAGGTGCCGGTAAGTGTTACATGGATGACACACTGATGTCATCCATTTGTCATCAGTGTGCAGAATGTTTTGCGGCCCGTCCTGCTAATGGAAACACTAACGTCTGAAAGAGCCCTTAGTGAACTTGATCATTTACCGAACTTTGGCTGAATTTTGCTGATTTTTGGGAGAAAAGCTTTGGAATCCGAACACAAATCTGAATGTTCAACGTTCATACCATATTTGAGATTGGCAAATGTTTTCCGAACAAGTTCGCTCATCTCTCCTTACCACTGCACCAAGTATTTCATGTGTCATCAAGCAATGTGTAGCACCAGGACAACTGGCACATTCTGGAAGACCTGGATCTTTTATAATATTATTGACCAATGTTCATCCACTCTTGTGGAAATTAATTTTTCAAAGCTCATATCTTATTATCCATCTGGCCCTCTGCATCTCCTGCAGTATAATACCACTTGCACCACACACCTGGTAGAATGAATGGAAGTTCCTTTCCCCCGGCTGCTGCTTCAGGACCCGGGACTGGAGTGAAAAGACAACACATTCAATCATATTGAACTACAAGGTACGACAAGAAGAAATTCACATTTCTGTAAGTTTATAAAGTCCTGATTCTTCCTCTTACCTTCTCCAAGAGATAGTTGTTTATATGTCCTCCAGTTGGATCTCCCTTGAAGTCAAAGTTAATGTCCATATATTTACCAAATCGACTAGAGTTGTCATTGCGGTTGGTTTTGGCATTTCCAAAGGCTTCCAGGACACAATTGGACTTTAGCAGAACATTCTTCACCCTAGAGAGTGGATGAGATGTGGAGATGAAATTAACTTGCAACTTAAAAAAAAAATGATATGGATGGATATGGCTAATCAGCCCTGGATCAGATGAAGATGGTGGGACCATGATGGGATCTACAATCACGCCTCACAGTAAAGTGTGCTAATTATGAGTTCCAAGAGTCATAGACCAAGGAGATTGAACAGGATTCTACAGGAGAACAAATGCCTATGTCAATGGTGCAACAAATTCTGAATGAAAATAGAGGAAAAAAAGAAACTGACTAAAAACTAAACTTTGTCTATTCAAATGCACAGAGCATGGGAAACAAACAAGGAGACTTGGAGCTGCTAACACAGGAAGAGATATGATGTCATAGGCATCACTGAACCTTGGTGGGATGATACACATGATTGGAATACAAACCTTAAATGCTACAAATTATGTATTAGAAACAGGATTAACCAAAGGGAAGGAGGTGTTGCATTTTATGTTAGGAAAACTTATATCAACAGAGATCCAAAGCTTAGAGAATGGTAGCTCCGCAGAAATTGTTTGGATAAGGGTACAAGGAGAGCAGAACAGAAACAACATTATTGTAGGTGTTTGCTACAGGCCACCTGGACAGACTGAATATATGGATGAACTCTTGTTTTAAAAAAAGTAAGACAGAGATCATGGGAGATTTTAACTATCCAGATATTTGTTGGGAATCTCTCTGGCAAAAAAAAGAGAAGTGACAACAAGAACTTCAATCTTGGACCTAATTCTTACCCACAGGGAGGAAGTGGTTGAGGAAGTAAAGGTGGCCAGGAATTTAGGAGACAATGATCATGCTATCCTCGAATTTTGGATTACAAGAGGAAGAAGACCAGCAAAGACTCAGACTTTAAAGGTTGGACTTCAGAAGGGCAGACTTTAATGGACTCACAAAGATGGTAGAAAAAGGTCCAATAGCTGGATGTTCTAATGGACAGAAGTATTGAAGATGGATGTGAGACTTTGTGCAGTGAGAATTTAATTTAGCAATCGGTAACAATCTTGAAAAGAAGGAAGAGTTGGAATTTAAGGAGACCAGGGTAAATGAACACAGAACTTGATCAGTAGTTAAAAAGGAAAAAAATAAATGTATATCAAATGGAAAAAGGGGGCATATTTAAAGAAGAATATAATGCTGTTTTCAGGGAATGCAGGGCAAGCGTTAGAAGAGCTAAAACCAGTAATGAAGTGAGGCTTGCAATGGAGACCAAAAGCAGCAAAAAAGGATTCTGGGGTAAAAAGCAAAAGAAAAGTCAAAGATGCTATAGGATTTTTACAGGATGAAAAGGGTCAAAATTATGTTGAAAAGGCCGAACTTTTTAATTCCTATTTTGCATCTGTGTTCTTTAAGAAAACAATTGTAACTTCAACTGACCTTCATGCTGCCATCGAAGTATTAAAATAATCCACACTATCCATAAACAGAGAGATGGTGAGGGAACACTTAGCTAATTTACATGAATTTAAATCTGCTGGTCCAGATGAATTACATCCTAGGGTACTCATGTGAGAAGGCTCGTTAAAGGGTCGACATTGACTGTTAGGATTGCTACTTCCAATAGGTGGCACTAGGGTTCTAGTCCTCTTCCTCTCTGAAGAGACAATTTGCATATTTCCCAGAGGAGCATTGTGGCCAGGGCCGGCCCGAACGTATAGGCGAACTAGGCGGCCGCCTAGGGCGTCAACCCTAAGGGGGCGCCAGAGAAAAAATTGAAAAAATTATAAAAAATCTTTTCAAAAGGCAAAAGGTGTATGGAGCGGAGCTGAATGTGCATGAGGTGTATGGAGCGGAGCCGTGTGTGTATGAGGTGTACGGAGCGGAGCCGTGTGTATGAGGTGTACGGAGCGGAGTCGTGTGTGTATGAGGTGTATGGAGCGGAGCTAAATGTGTACAAGGTGTACGGAGCGGAGCCGCGTGTGTACGAGGTGTATGGAGCGGAGCGCGTGTGTACGGAGCGCAGCCGCGTGTGTAGGAGTAGCTATGTGTGGCCATTATACGGTACGAACTATCATGTGCGGCCAATATACAGTATGGAGCATCATGTGCGGCCAATATACAGTATGGAGCATCATGTGTGGTCATTATACAGTATGGAGCATCATGTGTGGCCATTATACAGTATGGAGCATCATGTGTGGCCATTATACAGTATGGAGCATCATGTGTGGCCATTATACAGTATGGAGCATCATGTGCGGCCATTATACAGTTTGGAGCACTGTGTGGCCATATTTTTTTGTTTATAATTATTCTTTATGAAACAGTGTGATCAGCAGTGCTAAATGAGTGTGGTTGGGACGTGGATATGGGTGTGACTAATTATGAATGGGTGTGGTCAGAGGCGTGGCCTAAAACCTCGACATGCTTAACATGTCACTATCCGCAAGGATAAACAATACTTCTTGGATCCCGGTCAGACGCCTCTCAATCAGCCAAACCAGATCTCCACTTTGCACTGACAAGGGGCAGTACCCCGAAACAGTGTCTGCAAATTGAGATTCTGGTTTGGCTTTTATCCTAAGTCATGTAACAAGTCTCATTAAAGGGTCGACATTGACTGTTAAGATTGCTACTTCCAATAGGTGGCACTAGAGTTCTAGTCATCTTCCTCTCTGAAGAGACAATTTGCATCCTAGGGTACTGAAAGAGTTAGCAAAGGAAATTGCAGAACCACTAGCCGGAATCTTTAAAAAATCCTGCACAACAGGAAACGTCCCTGAAGATTGGAAAAGGTGAAATGTTGTCCCTATCTTAAAAAAAGGAAAGAAGACTGAGACAGGATATTACAGGCCAGTGAGCCTTACTTCTATACCAGGATATTTGAACAAATTATTAAACAGCATGTATATAAGTGCTTGGATACGAATACAGTAATTAACCAGAGCCAACATGGGTTTTTAGCAAACAAGTCATGCCAGACTAATCTAATTTACTTCTATGATGGAATCACTGACTAGGTGGATTAGGGGAATGCGGTAGATATAGTATATTTCAAGTTCAGCAAAGCATTTGATAAAGTATCTCATACTATAATTATTGTAAAAATGACCAAGTATGGGATTGACAAGCCTACGGTTAGGTGAATTCATAACTGCTCACTAATCGTACTCAAAGAGTGGTAATAAATGGTTGTACATCCAATTGGAAGAGTGTTTTTCGTGGGCTACCACAAGGCTCTGTCCTGGACCCAGTGTTGTTCAACATTTATATATAAATGATCTAGATAAGGGAACTGAAGGTAAAGTAATCAAATTTTCAGATGATGCAAAGCTAGGAGGGTGTTATGGACCTGGTGGTTAGGAGCACCCGGAATGACCTGATGAGTAAATTCAAAATCGGGACTAGCTCTGGGTAAGTGGGAACTCTGCTGACCGGAACCCTACTCCTATCACACACAACTAGAAATAGCCGTGGAGCGTACCTAACTCTCCCTAGACGCCTCTTCACAGCCTAAGAGCTAACTACACCTAAAGATAGAAATAGAAGCCTTACCTTGCCTCAGAGAAATTCCCCAAAGGTAAAGGCAGACCCCCACATATATTGACTGTGAGTTAAGAGGAAAGTCACAAACACAGGAATGAAACAGGTTTTAGCAAAGGAGGCCAGATTTCACTAAATAGTCAGAGGTGTTATGATCCTAGTGGCAAGGATCGCAGGTCGGACTAGCTAAGTAACTGAACAGACTACTAGCTCTGGGGAAGTGGCAACTAGATTGACCGCAACCTGATCCTATCCGCAAACAACTATAGGCAGCCGTGGAACGTTACCTAAAAAATCCTAGACGTCTCGTCACGGCCTGAGAAACTGACTATTCCTAGAGAGAAAGTAAGTCCTCACTTGCCTCAGTGGAAGACCCCAAAGATACAGAATAGCCCCCCACAAATATTAACGGTGAGTTAAGGGGAAAGCACAAACGCAGAGATGAAATCAGATTTAGCAAATGAGGCCCGCTAATACTAGATAGCAGAAAATAGGAAGAGAACTGTGCGGTCAATGAAAAACCCTATTCAAAATATCCACGCAGAGATTGCTCGAGCCCCCGCACCAACTAACGGTGTGGGGGAAGCAACTCCGTACCCCAGAGCTTACCAGCAAAAAGAAATCACATGTTAGCAAGCTGGACTAGACTCATCATACACAGAAATCATATTGCAGGCAGATGAGCAAAAAATATTCAAACAGAACTTAGCTTATCCTGAAGAGGCAGAAAACGAGATAATCAGGAGTAATCAGAATAGCACTGAATACATTGACAGCCGGCAACAAGTGGAAATGAAGCAGGGCTAAATAGGAGCCTCCCTGGTGAATAACGAGGCAGCTGATCCAGCAGACCCGCAGGATAATAAACCAAACCACCAGGGGGAGCCAAAAAACCAAAGTCACACAATACCATCTGTGACCACAAGAGGGAGCCTGAAAACGGAGTTCACAACACAGAGGATAGAAAAGGGATCTATGCGGTCAGCACAAAAGACTACAAAAAACCACGCAGAGTAAGCAAAAAGACTCCCCACACCGACTCATGGTGTGGAGGTGCCACTCTGCACCCCAGAGCTTCCAGCTAGCAAGGGAACATCATGATAGCAAGCTGGACTAGAAATTAGCAGTAACAACAAATGAACTAGTAAAGACGTAGCTTCTGCTGGAGTAGACAGGTCCTCAGAGAAGTCCAAGAGAGATCTGAACCAATACTGAAACAATGACAGCTGGCATGAAGTAACAATCTGAGTGGAGTTAAATAGGGAAGCAGCATAGCAATAAACGAGAGCAGCTGATAAAGCCAACCTCAGTGACCAGCAGTTCCGCTCGAAGCCACCAGAGGGAGTACAAGAGCAGAACCAACCAAAGTACCATTCATGACCACAGGAGGGAGTCCGAGAACAGAATTCACAACAGTACCCCCCCCCCTTGAGGAGGGGTCACCGAACCCTCACCAGGGCCCCCAGGCCGATCAGGACGAGCCAAATGAAAGGCACGAACTAAATCGGCAGCATGGACATCGGAGGCAACAACCCAGGAATTATCCTCCTGACCATAGCCCTTCCATTTAACCAGGTACTGAAGCTTCCGTCTCGAAATACGAGAATCCAAAATTTTTTCCACCACATACTCCAACTCCCCTCAACCAACCCCGGGGCAGGAGGATCAACGGAGGGAACCATAGGCGCCACGTACCTCCGCAACAACGACCTATGGAACACATTATGGATGGCAAAAGAAGCTGGAAGGACCAAACGAAATGACACAGGGTTGAGAATTTCAGAAATCTTATGAGGACCAATGAAACGAGGCTTAAACTTAGGAGAAGAAACCTTCATAGGAACATAACAAGAAGACAACCAAACCAAATCCCCAACACGAAGTCGGGGACCAACACAACGACGGTGGTTAGCGAAACGTTGAGCCTTCTCCTGGGACAACGTCAGATTGTCCACTACGTGAGTCCAAATTTGCTGCAACCTGTCCACCACAGAATCCACACCAGGACAGTCAGAAGGCTCAACCTGCCCAGAAGAAAAACGAGGATGAAAACCAGAATTGCAAAAAAAAGGCGAAACCAAAGTAGCCGAACTAGCCCGATTATTAAGGGCGAACTCAGCCAATGGCAAGAAGGTCACCCAATCATCCTGATCAGCAGAAACAAAGCATCTCAGATAGGTTTCCAAAGTCTGGTTGGTTCGTTCGGTTTGGCCATTTGTCTGAGGATGGAAAGCCGAAGAAAAAGACAAATCAATGCCCATCTTAGCACAAAAGGACCGCCAAAACCTAGAGACAAACTGGGAACCTCTGTCCGACACAATGTTCTCCGGATGTTGTGGATTCTGTTTGCGGGCTCCCTCTGGTGGTTACTGCTGGTACTGGGTGACTTTGGTGGGTTGCGGCCTTTGGTTTCCATCTGTCCATCAGAGGCTGGGTGTTTCCTATTTTACCTGGCCTTTCTGTCATTTCCCTTGCCGGCTATCAATGTGTTCAGATGTGCTCTGTTTGGTTCCTGCCTACCTGCTCCCAGATCTTTCAGGATAAGCTAAGTGCTGATTTTCAGTTGTTTGTTTTTTTGTCCAGCTTGCTTAGAATGTCTCTTTGTTAGCTGGTTGCTCTAGTGGACTGAGGTTCTCCCCATGTGCCATGAGTTGGCACATGGGTTCTTGTAATCTCAGGATGGTTTTTTTGATTAGGGTTTTTTGCTGACCGCTCAGTCCCCTTTTGTGTCATTCTGCTTTCTAGTTTTCAGCGGGCCTCTATTTGCTAAAGCTATATACATCATCTCTATGTATGTGCCTTCCTCTCATTTCACCGTCAATACATGTGGGGGGCAACTATATCTTTGGGGTTAATTCCTCTGGAGGCAAGTGAGGTCTTTGTTTTCTCTGCAGTACTAGTTAGCTCTTAGGCTGGTGCGTGGCGTCTAGAACCAACGTAGGCACGCTCCCTGGCTATCTCTAGTTGCGTTTGTCAGGCGTAGGGCAGCGGTCAGCCCAGGTTCCATCACCCTAGAGCTCGTCCGATATTTATTATACTTTGCTTATCCTGTGCTATCCCTAGCCATTGGGGATTCATGACAGTATAGCCGGCCCACAAAGTGTTAATTGTTTGGGCTGAAGCAGGAGGAAAAGAAGTGTTCAAGGAAATTTTTTTTTTTTTTTTTTTTTTTCCTTCAGAGTTTTGCTGCCTAGCCCTTAATTGCTGTCTAGCTGCTTCTTACCTCCTCTTAACCCTTGAATGGCTCTGATCTTAGCTGTTTATCATGGATGTCCAGAGTTTGGCTTCCAGCCTGAGTAATCTCGCGGCAAAGGTTCAAAACATACAGGATTTCGTTGTTCACACTCCCATGTCTGAACCTAGAATTCCTATTCCAGAGTTTTTTTCTGGAGATAGATCTACCTTCCTGAATTTCAGGAACAATTGTAAATTGTTTCTCTCTTTGAAATCTCGCTCCTCTGGAGACCCTGCTCAACAGGTCAAGATTGTTATATCGTTCCTACGGGGCGACCCTCAGAATTGGGCATTTGCATTGGCACCAGGGGATCCTGCATTGCTCAGTGTCGATGCGTTTTTTCTGGCATTGGGATTGCTCTATGAGGAACCTAACCTAGAGATTCAGGCTGAAAAGGCTTTATTGGCCCTCTCTCAGGGGCATGATGAAGCGGAAATATATTGTCAGAAATTTCGGAAATGGTCGGTGCTTACTCAGTGGAATGAGTGCGCCCTGGCTGCAAACTTCAGAAATGGTCTTTCTGAGGCCATTAAGGATATTATGGTGGGGTTCCCTGCGCCTACAGGTCTGAATGAGTCTATGGCTATGGCCATTCAGATTGATCGGCGTTTACGGGAGCGCAAACCCGTGCACCAGTTGGCGGTGTCTTCTGAACAGGCACCTGAGACTATGCAATGTGATAGAATTCAGTCCAGAAGTGAACGGCAAAATTATCGGCGGAAAAATGGTTTGTGTTTTTATTGTGGTGATTCAGCTCATGTTATATCAGCATGCTCTAAACGCACAAAAAGGGTTGATAAATCTTTTGCCATTGATACTCTGCAGTCTAAGTTCATTTTGTCTGTGACTCTGATTTTTTCACTGTCTTCCATTTCCGTCGATGCCTATGTGGATTCAGGCGCTGCCCTGAGTCTTATGGATTGGTCATTTGCTAAACGCTGCGGTTTTAGTCTAGAGCCTCTGGAAGTTCCTATTCCTCTGAAGGGAATTGACTCTACACCATTGGCTATGAATAAACCGCAGTATTGGACACAAGTGACCATGCGCATGACTCCCGTTCATCAGGAGGTGATTCGCTTCCTTGTACTGTATAATTTACATGATGTACTAGTGCTTGGTCTGCCATGGTTACAAACTCATAATCCTGTCCTGGACTGGAAAACAATGTCTGTGCTAAGCTGGGGATGTCACGGGGTTCATGATGATGCACCTCCGATTTCTATAGCTTCATCTACTCCTTCGGAGATCCCTGCGTTTTTGTCGGATTATAGGGATGTTTTTGAGGAGCCTAAGCTCAATTCGCTCCCTCCCCATAGAGAGTGTGACTGTGCTATAGAATTGATTCCTGGCAGTAAGTTCCCTAAGGGTCGTTTATTTAATCTGTCACTGCCAGAGCATACTGCTATGCGGAATTATATTAAGGAGTCCTTGGAAAAGGGACATATTCGTCCATCTTCGTCCCCTCTGGGAGCAGGTTTTTTTTTCGTGGCAAAAAAAGATGGTTCCCTGAGGCCTTGTATAGATTATCGCCTTCTGAATAAGATTACAGTCAAATACCAGTATCCATTGCCATTATTTACTGATTTGTTTGCTCGCATTAAGGGGGCTAGGTGGTTCACTAAAATAGATCTTCGTGGTGCGTATAATCTGGTGCGGATAAAACAGGGTGATGAGTGGAAAACCGCATTTAATACGCCTGAGGGCCATTTTGAGTATTTGGTAATGCCTTTTGGACTCTCCAATGCTCCGTCAGTCTTTCAGTCCTTTATGCACAATATTTTCCGTGAATATCTGGATAAGTTTATGATTGTGTATTTGGATGATATTTTGGTGTTTTCTGATGACTGGGAGTCTCATGTTCTACAGGTCAGGAAGGTGTTTCAGGTTTTGCGGGCCAATTCTCTGTTTGTGAAGGGCTCAAAGTGTCTCTTCGGAGTCCAGAAGATTTCTTTTTTGGGGTACATTTTTTCTCCTTCTACTATTGAGATGGATCCCGTTAAGGTTCAGGCTATTTGTGACTGGACACAACCTACATCTGTTAAGAGCCTTCAGAAGTTCTTGGGGTTTGCTAATTTTTATCGTCGGTTCATTGCTAATTTTTCCAGTATTGTTAAACCTTTGACTGATTTGACTAAAAAGGGTGCTGATGTTGCTGATTGGTCTCCTGCGGCCGTGGAGGCCTTTCGGGAACTTAAGCGCCGGTTTTCTTCTGCTCCTGTGTTGTGTCAACCAGATGTTTCACTTCCTTTCCAGGTGGAGGTTGATGCTTCCGAGATTGGAGCGGGGGCGGTTTTGTCACAGAGAAGTTCTAATGGCTCGGTGATGAAGCCATGTGCTTTCTTCTCTAGAAAATTCTCGCCCGCCGAGCGCAATTATGATGTGGGTAATCGGGAGCTTTTGGCCATGAAGTGGGCATTTGAGGAGTGGCGTCATTGGCTTGAGGGTGCTAAACATCGCGTGGTGGTCTTGACTGATCACAAGAATCTCATTTACCTTGAGTCTGCCAGGCGTTTGAATCCTAGACAGGCTCGTTGGTCGTTATTTTTTTCTCGTTTCAATTTCGTGGTTTCATACCTGCCAGGTTCAAAGAATGTGAAGGCAGATGCTCTTTCCAGGAGTTTTGTGCCTGACTCTCCTGGAGACACTGGGCCTGCTGGTATCCTTAGGGATGGAGTAATATTGTCCGCCGTATCCCCAGACTTGCGACGCGCATTGCAGGAGTTTCAGGTGGATAAACCGGATCGATGTCCACCAGAAAGACTGTTTGTTCCGGATGATTGGACCAGTAGAGTCATCTCCGAGGTCCATTCTTCTGTGTTGGCTGGTCATCCTGGAATATTTGGTACAAGAGACTTGGTGGCCAGGTCTTTTTGGTGGCCTTCCTTGTCTAGGGATGTGCGTACCTTTGTGCAGTCTTGTGAAGTGTGTGCTCGAGCTAAGCCTTGCTGTTCACGGGCTAGTGGGTTGTTGTTATCCTTGCCCATCCCGAAGAGGCCTTGGACGCACATTTCCATGGATTTTATTTCTGATCTCCCGGTTTCACAGAAAATGTCCGTTATCTGGGTTGTGTGTGACCGCTTTTCTAAGATGGTTCATTTGGTGCCCTTGCCTAAGTTGCCCTCCTCCTCTGAGTTGGTTCCTTTGTTTTTTCAGAACGTGGTTCGTTTGCATGGGATTCCGGAGAATATCGTTTCTGACAGGGGATCCCAGTTTGTGTCTAGATTTTGGCGGACGTTTTGTGCCAAGATGGGCATTGATTTGTCTTTCTCGTCTGCATTCCATCCTCAGACGAATGGCCAGACGGAGCGAACTAATCAGACCTTGGAAACTTATTTGAGGTGTTTTGTTTCTGCTGATCAGGATGACTGGGTTGCTTTTTTGCCACTGGCCGAATTTGCTCTTAATAATCGGGCTAGTTCGGCCACGTTGGTCTCTCCTTTTTTTTGTAATTCGGGGTTTCATCCTCGTTTTTCCTCTGGTCAGGTGGAGTCTTCGGATTGTCCTGGAGTGGACGTGGTGGTGGACAGGCTACATCACATTTGGAATCAGGTGGTGGACAATTTGAAGTTATCTCAGGAGAAGACTCAGCAGTTTGCTAATCGCCGTCGCCGCGTGGGTCCCCGACTTCTTGTTGGGGACTTGGTGTGGTTGTCTTCTCGTTTTGTCCCTATGAAGGTCTCTTCTCCTAAGTTCAAGCCTCGGTTCATCGGTCCTTATAGGATCTCGGAGATTCTTAACCCTGTATCTTTCCGTTTGGATCTCCCAGCATCGTTCGCTATTCATAATGTGTTCCATCGGTCGTTGTTGCGGAGGTATGAGGTGCCTGTTGTTCCTTCGGTCGAGCCTCCTGCTCCGGTGCTGGTGGAGGGAGAATTGGAGTATGTTGTTGAAAAGATCTTGGATTCTCGTGTTTCCAGACGCAAACTCCAGTATTTGGTTAAGTGGAAGGGTTATGGTCAGGAGGACAATTCCTGGGTGGTCGCCTCCGATGTTCATGCGACTGATTTGGTCCGCGCCTTCCATAGAGCTCACCCTGATCGCCCTGGGGGTTCTCGTGAGGGTTCGGTGACCCCTCCTCAAGGAGGGGGTACTGTTGTGGATTCTGTTTGCGGGCTCCCTCTGGTGGTTACTGCTGGTACTGGGTGACTTTGGTGGGTTGCGGCCTTTGGTTTCCATCTGTCCATCAGAGGCTGGGTGTTTCCTATTTTACCTGGCCTCTCTGTCATTTCCCTTGCCGGCTAGCAATGTGTTCAGATGTGCTCTGTTTGGTTCCTGCCTACCTGCTCCCAGATCTTTCAGGATAAGCTAAGTGCTGATTTTCAGTTGTTTGTTTTTTTGTCCAGCTTGCTTAGAATGTCTCTTTGTTAGCTGGTTGCTCTAGTGGACTGAGGTTCTCCCCATGTGCCATGAGTTGGCACATGGGTTCTTGTAATCTCAGGATGGTTTTTTTGATTAGGGTTTTTTGCTGACCGCTCAGTCCCCTTTTGTGTCATTCTGCTTTCTAGTTTTCAGCGGGCCTCTATTTGCTAAAGCTATATACATCATCTCTATGTATGTGCCTTCCTCTCATTTCACCGTCAATACATGTGGGGGGCAACTATATCTTTGGGGTTAATTCCTCTGGAGGCAAGTGAGGTCTTTGTTTTCTCTGCAGTACTAGTTAGCTCTTAGGCTGGTGCGTGGCGTCTAGAACCAACGTAGGCACGCTCCCTGGCTATCTCTAGTTGCGTTTGTCAGGCGTAGGGCAGCGGTCAGCCCAGGTTCCATCACCCTAGAGCTCGTCCGATATTTATTATACTTTGCTTATCCTGTGCTATCCCTAGCCATTGGGGATTCATGACACCGGAATGCCATGCAAACAAACCACATGTTGAAAAAATAATGGCACCAAATCAGAGGAAGAAGGTAATTTAGGCAAGGGTACCAAATGGACCATTTTAGAAAAGCGATCACAAACCACCCAGATGACAGACATCCTTTGAGAGACAGGAAGATCTGAAATAAAATCCATGGAAACATGCGTCCAAGGCCTTTTCGGGACTGGCAAGGGCAAAAGCAATCCACTGGCACGAGAACAGCAGGGCTTAGCCCGAGCACAAGTCCCACATTACTGCACAAAAGAACGCACATCCCGTGACAAGGAAGGCCACCAAAAGGACCTAGCCACCAAATCTCTGGTACCAAAAATCCCAGGATGACCAGCCAACACCGAGCAATGAACCTCAGAAATAACTCTGCTAGTCCATCTATCAGGGACAAACAATTTCTCCGCAGGACAACGGTCAGGTCTATCAGCCTGAAACTCCTGCAGCACCCGCCGCAAATCAGGGGAGATGGCAGACAGAATTACCCCCTCTTTGAGAATACCAGCCGGCTCAGGGACTCCCGGAGAATCAGGCACAAAACTCCTAGAAAGGGCATCTGCCTTCACATTCTTAGAACCTGGAAGGTATGAAACCACAAAATCGAACCGGGAGAAAAACAGCGACCATCGAGCCTGTCTAGGATTCAACCGCTTGGCAGACTCGAGTCAGATTTTTGTGATCCGTCAAGACCACCACGCGGTGCTTGGCTCCCTCAAGCCAATGTCGCCACTCCTCGAATGCCCACTTCATAGCTAGCAGCTCCCAATTGCCAACATCATAATTACGCTCAGCAGGCGAAAACTTTCTAGAAAAGAAGGCACATGGCTTCATCACAGAGCCATCAGAACTTCTTTGAGACAATACAGCCCCTGCTCCAATCTCAGAAGCATCAACCTCGACCTGAAAAGGGAGCGAAACATCTGGCTGACGCAACACAGGGGCCAAAGGAAAATGACGTTTCAGCTCCTGAAAAGCCTCAACGGCCGCAGAGGACCAATTCACCACATCAGCATCCTTCTTGGTCAAATCAGTCAAAGGTTTAACCACACTAGAAAAATTAGCGATGAAGCGACGGTAAAAATTAGCAAAGCCCAGGAATTTCTGGAGGCTCTTCACAGATGTAGGTTGAGTCCAATCATAAATGGCCTGAACTTTAACAGGATCCATCTCGATAGTAGCAGGGGAAAAAATGAAGCCCAAAAAGGAAACCTTCTGAACTCCGAAGAGACATTTAGACCCCTTCACAAACAAGGAATTAGCACGAAGGACCTGAAATACCATTCCGACCTGTTTCACATGAGACTCCCAATCATCCGAAAAGACCAAAATATCATCCAAATATACAATCATGAATCTATCCAGATACTTTCGGAAGATGTCGTGCATAAAGGACTGAAACACAGATGGAGCATTTGAAAGCCCGAATGGCATCACCAGGTACTCAAAATGGCCCTCGGGCGTATTAAATGCTGTTTTCCATTCATCGCCCTGTTTAATATGCACAAGGTTATACGCCCCTCGAAGATCTATCTTGGTGAACCAACTAGCCCCCTTAATCCGAGCAAACAAATCAGACAGCAGAGGCAAAGGGTACTGAAATTTGACCGTGATTTTATTGAGAAGGCGGTAATCTATACAGGGTCTCAGAGAACCATCCTTCTTGGCCACAAAAAAGAACCCTGCTCCCAACGGTGATGAAGACGGGCGAATATGCCCTTTCTCCAAGGACTCCTTATATAACTCCGCATAGCGGCGTGTTCCGGCACAGATAAATCAAAAAGTCGGCCCTTAGGAAACTTACTACCAGGAATCAAATTTATAGCACAATCACAATCCCTATGAGGGGGTAGGACACTGGATTTGGGCTCATCAAATACATCCTGGTAATCCGACAGAAACTCAGGGACTTCAGAAGGAGTGGAAGCAGAAATTGACACCAACGGAACATCGCCATGTACCCCTTGATAACCCCAACTAGACACAGACATTGATTTCCAATCCAATACTGGATTATGAACCTGTAGCCATGGCAAACCCAACACGACCACATCATGCAAATTATGCAACACCAAAAAGCGAATATCTTCCTGATGTGCAGGAGCCATGCACATGGTCAACTGAGTCCAGTACTGAGGTTTATTCTTGGCCAACGGCGTGGCATCAATTCCCCCTTAATGGAATAGGATACTGCAAAGGCTCCAAGAAAAAAAACACAGCGCCTGGCAAACTCCAAGTCCATCAAATTCAGGGCAGCGCCTGAATCCACAAATGCCATAACAGAGTAGGACGACAAAGAGCAAATCAGAGTAACAGACAAAAGAAATTTAGGATGTACAGTACCAATGGTGACAGACCTAGCGAACCGCTTGGTGCGCTTAGGACAATCAGAGATAGCATGAGTGGGGTCACCACAGTAAAAACACAGCCTATTCTGACGTCTGTGTTCTTGCCGTTCAGTTCTGGTCAAAGTTCTATCACATTGCATAAGCTCAGGCCTCTGCTCAAAGGACACCGCCAAATGGTGCACAATTTTGCGCTCACGCAAACGCCGATCAATTTGGATGGCCAAGGACATTGATTCATTCAGACCAGCAGGCGTGGGGAATCCCACCATAACATCCTTAAGGGCTTCAGAAAGACCCTTTCTAAAAATTGCTGCCAGGGCACACTCATTCCATTGAGTAAGCACAGACCATTTTCTAAACTTCTGACAATATATCTCCGCTTCATCCTGACCCTGACACAAAGCCAGCAAGATTTTCTCTGCCTGAGCCACTGAATTCGGTTCGTCATAAAGCAATCCAAGCGCCAGAAAAAACGCATCTACATTAAGCAATGCAGGATCTCCTGGCGCAAGGGAGAATGCCCAGTCTTGAGGGTCGCCACGCAACAAAGAAATAATAATTTTTACTTGCTGAATGGGGTCACCAGAGGAGCAGGGTTTCAAAGCAAGAAACAGTTTACAATTATTTTTGAAATTCAGAAACTTAGATCTATCCCCAGAAAACAAATCAGGAATTGGAATTCTAGGTTCTAACATCGGATTCTGAACTACATAATCTTGAATGCTTTGTACCCTTGCAGTGAGATGATCCACACAAGAGGACAGACCTTGAATATCCATACCTACACCTGAGTCCTGAACCACCCAGAGATTAAGGGGAAAAAAGAGACAAAACACACTGCAAAGAAAAAAAATGGTTTCAGAACTTCTCTTATCCCTCTTTTGAGATGCATTAACACTTTCGGGCCAGCTGTACTGTTATGGACCTGGTGGTTAGGAGCACCCGGAATGACCTGATGAGTAAATTCAAAATCGGGACAAGCTCTGGGTAAGTGGGAACTCTGCTGACCGGAACCCTACTCCTATCACACACAACTAGAAATAGCCGTGGAGCGTACCTAACTCTCCCTAGACGCCTCTTCACAGCCTAAGAGCTAACTACACCTAAAGATAGAAATAGAAGCCTTACCTTGCCTCAGAGAAATTCCCCAAAGGTAAAGGCAGACCCCCACATATATTGACTGTGAGTTAAGAGGAAAGTCACAAACACAGGAATGAAACAGGTTTTAGCAAAGGAGGCCAGATTTCACTAAATAGTCAGAGGATAGAAAAGGGATCTATGCGGTCAGCACAAAAGACTACAAAAAAACAAGCAGAGTAAGCAAAAAGACTCCCCACACCGACTCACGGTGTGGAGGTGCCACTCTGCACCCCAGAGCTTCCAGCTAGCAAGGGAACATCATGATAGCAAGCTGGACTAGAAATTAGCAGTAACAACAAATGAACTAGCAAAGACTTAGCTTCTGCTGGAGTAGACAAGTCCTCAGAGAAGTGCAAGAGAGATCTGAACCAATACTGAAACAATGACAGCTGGCATGAAGTAACGATCTGAGTGGAGTTAAATAGGGAAGCAGCATAGCAATAAACGAGAGCAGCTGATAAAGCCAACCTCAGTGACCAGCAGTTCCGCTCAAAGCCACCAGAGGGAGTCCAAGAGCAGAACCAACCAAAGTACCATTCATGACCACAGGAGGGAGTCCGAGAACAGAATTCACAACAGGAGGGATAGCTAACACTAGAGAAGACAGAGAAAGGATTCAGAAGGATCTAGATAAGCTTGAACAATGGGCAGCGACTAATAGAATGCAAGAACGCAAGATTCTACATCTGGGCAAGAAAAAAGAAAATGACATCTAAAGAATGGGAGGAGTAGAACTTAGCAAAAGCAGGTGTGAAAAATACTTAGGTATACTAATAGATCCCAGACTGCACATGAGTCAACAGTGTGATGCAGCTGCAAAAAAGGCAAACACAGTTCTAGGATGTAGTAAGAGAAGCATAGAGTCTAGATCACGTGAAGTAATTATCCCCCTCTACTCCTCCTCGGTCAGGCCTCATCTGGAATACTGGGTCCAGTACCATGATGGTACTAGGATGGTGAGGGAACTGCAAACTACTGTATGTCTTACAAGGAACAGTTAAAGGATCTGTTTAGCTTGCACAAATGATAGCTAAGAGGAGACTTAATAGCTGTCTACAAATATCTGAAGGGCTGTCACAGTGTAGAGAGATCATCTTTATTCTCATTTGCACATGTAAACATGAGAAGCAATGGAATGGAGCTGAAAGGGAGAAGATACAGATTAGATATTAGAAAAAAAAACTTGCTGACAGTGAGGGTGGTCAATGAGTGGAACAGGCTACCACAAGAAATGGTGAGTTCTCCTTCAATGGAAGTCTTCAAACAGATTCTGTAAGAGATGGTTTAGTGAATCCTTCATTTAGCAGGGAGTTGGACATGATGACCCTGGAGGTTCTTCCCAACTCTAACATTCTGTGATTCTATGACTATGTGCACACGTTGCAGAATTGTCGAGAAAATTTCCGCAGCAATTCTGTAACTCCCTGCCGCGGGTATAACGCATGCAGAATTAGCATGCGTATTCCCGCTAAACACTAGCGTTTTGCAAGCGTAATTAGCTTGCAGAATGCTAGCGTTTTCCAAGCGATCTGTAGCATCGCTTGGAAAACTGATTGACAGGTTGGTCACACTTGTCAAACATAGTGCTTGACAAGTGTGACCAATTTTTACTATTGATGCTGCCAATGCAGCATCAATAGTAAAAGATAGAATGTTAAAAATAATTTAAAAAAAATGAAAAAATAGTTATTCTCACCTTCCGATGGCCCCCGATCTCCTCAGCGGTGCTCCTGTTTCCAGGGATGCATTTGCGCAAAGGACCTTTGTGACATCACGGTCACATGACCACAACGTCATCACAGTTCCTTCACGCAATACATCCCTGGGAACAGAAGCAGCCGCATGCACCGCTGAGAGGCGGGAGGACTCCGGGGGCCATTGGAAGGTAAGTATATCAATATTTTTTATTTTAATTCTTTTTTTTTTTTTACAGAAATATGGTTTCCAAGGGCTTAGAGGAGAGTCTCCTCTCCTCTAGACCCGGGTACCACCGCACATGATCTGCTTACTTCCCGCATGGTGGGCATAGCCCCATGTGGAATGTAAGCGGACCAATGCATTCCTATGTGTGCGGAATCCCCGCAATGCCGCACAGAGAATGAGCATGCTGCGTATTTTCCCGCAAAAATACACAGCATTAGCAAAACACTGCGGAATCCCATTGAATTCAATGGGCTGTGTTGTGCATGTGCATGCGTTTTCGCGGCGGAAAAAACAAATACAATCCGCAACGTGTGAACATAGCCTATGAGTCTGGATCCCGGCAGACCATCAACATTCTAAAGATAATATACACAATTAAAATGTATGAATATGATGTATCGTAATAATCAGTCCTGTACCAGATGAAGATTGTGGAACCATGATGGGATCTACAACCATGCCTCACAGCAACATGTTGACATTTTGAGTCCCAGAAGCATGCTTGTGCATCCATCAGCAAGCTAAACATAATATGTATCAATATAATGTTTGGATATGAATGGATCTTACTAATCAATCCTGTATCAGATGAAGATTGTAGAACAGTAATGGGATCTATAACCTTGCTTCACAGCAGTGTTTTGCAATTATGAGGAGCCTGATGCGCAGACCATCAGCACTCTAAAAATAAAATGCACCATTATAATTGGTGTCTTTATGGGATGATGTGGGTATATGCCTCTGATATAAGGAACTGAAAGATTGTAGATTCCCCCCAATTATTTTTCCACTTGCCTCTCCACCTCCTCTCGCTGTGTGGGGTTGGTTATGGCAGCAATGTACTGCATTATATACTTGCTAGCTTCAGTCTTCCCTGCGCCACTCTCTCCTATAGAAGGAAATAAAAACGCGTTAGTTCTGCTATGATTATCTGAGACTTCAGCTGTAATATTTACTATAACATCTATGGCTTGTTATACATTTAGGAACAAAGACAGGCTTAAGCCCCCAGACAGGAATAAGAACATGAAGACACATACTTTCTTTAGGAAATGTTAAACAAGAAAATAATCTCTTTAGTACTGAGTTATACACTTATATTTTATAGGAGTCTTCCCACGATTCAGTTCATCTATGAAACTTTTAGAAGTTCACGTTGACCCCAGATTGAAGGTGTCTGCGGATTTTAGCAGTGAATAACCCCCTACAGGGCGGCGGTACCTGATATAACAATACACGTGTCCTTTGCTCGGCGTTTCATGGCTTTGTATGCGGCGTCTGCGATGGCGTAGAGATGTGGGGGCCTCTCGTACAGCTCTCTCCCCCGGTAATATTCAATCATTTCTTTCCCGTACAGCTCCATGTGTTTATAAGGGTTGACAGACACGACAACTTCTCCAATATAAGTGTAGATCCTGCCACACTGAAACCTGCAGAGAGGTGAATACAGATCGTCAGCTCCCGGGTCTATGGGAGAGGTATCTCTGGTATGTGTAGTACTGTCTGGTGAGCTGCAGTATCTATGTCAGGAGCAGACAGAAGCCCCTGTGCAGGAGCAGTATCTGGGCCCCTAGCAGCCCAATAGGTTGTCATAATGCACAATCGTATCTGCTTTGGAGCTGGATGCGCCCCCCGACCTCTGGGGCCCCTATGCCGCTGCACTGGTTGCACCAATGGTACGTCAGCCCCTGATCTCAATCTTCCATGCATGATGCTGTCCGCTGAGTTGCTGTATCTAAGCTCTGTATCCTGTGCTCCATTTCTGTGAGCTGGGGGTGTGGTGGTCTCACTGATAAGAAGCAGCTTGGGTACACAGACATGTCATTATCACACCAGGCAGAGCTTCCTGCTCCCACGTCTATGCATGAAATGAAATATGTAATGCTGAAAACATCTTTGGGATGTGACGCCTCTTACACGGGAGATAATAGACCACAGAGAGATCGACAATATAGGAGACGGTTCGGCACTCGATGATATTCACCAACAAGTAGCAATCGCCACTCGCCAGGGGTTCATATCACCGATGATCCCCCCCGATGGGTTATAGAAAATGGCGACCAGGAGTAAGGACCCTAAACAACCGCTGTTTTAATGCGTATCGGCGGTCATTAAGGGGTTAATAATTTAAAGAGACAGTGTTCCTATATCTACCTCTCTGTGCAACCGAGTGAGCCTTTCATACACAGTACACAGTGACTGCACCAGCAGAATAGTGAGCGCAGCTCTGGGGTATAATACAGGATGTAACTCAGGATCAGTAATGTAATGTATGTACACAGTGACTGCACCAGCAGAATAGTGAGTGCAGCTCTGGGGTGTAATACAGGATGTAACTCAGGATCAGTAATGTAATGTATGTACACAGTGACTGCACCAGCAGAATAGTGAGTGCAGCTCTGGAGTATAATACAGGAGGTAACTCAGGATCAGTAATGTAATGTATGTACACAGTGACTGCACCAGCAGAATAGTGAGTGCAGCTCTGGGGTATAATACAGGATGTAACTCAGGATCAGTAATGTATGTACACAGTGACTGCACCAGCAGAATAGTGAGTGCAGCTCTGGAGTATAATACAGGAGGTAACTCAGGATCAGTAATGTAATGTATGTACACAGTGACTGCACCAGCAGAATAGTGAGTGCAGCTCTGGAGTATAATACAGGATGTAACTCAGGATCAGTAATGTAATGTATGTACACAGTGACTGTACCAGCAGAATAGTGAGTGCAGCTCTGGGGTATAATACAGGATGTAACTCAGGATCAGTAATGTAATGTATGTACACAGTGACTGCACCAGCAGAATAGTGAGTGCAGCTCTGGGGTATAATACAGGATGTAACTCAGGATCAGTAACGTAATGTATGTACACAGTGACTGCACCAGCAGAATAGTGAGTGCAGCTCTGGAGTATAATACAGGATGTAACTCAGGATCAGTAATGTAATGTATGTACACAGTGACTGCACCAGCAGAATAGTGAGTGCAGCTCTGGGGTGTAATACAGGATGTAACTCAGGATCAGTAATGTAATGTATGTACACAGTGACTGCACCAGCAGAATAGTGAGTGCAGCTCTGGAGTATAATACAGGATGTAACTCAGGATCAGTAATGTAATGTATGTACACAGTGACTGCACCAGCAGAATAGTGAGTGCAGCTCTGGAGTATAATACAGGAGGTAACTCAGGATCAGTAATGTAATGTATGTACACAGTGACCGCACCAGCAGAATAGTGAGTGCAGCTCTGGAGTATAATACAGGAGGTAACTCAGGATCAGTAATGTAATGTATGTACACAGTGACTGCACCAGCAGAATAGTGAATGCAGCTCTGGAGTATAATACATGGTGTAAATCAGGATCAGTAATGTAATGTATGTACACAGTGACTGCACCAGCAGAATAGTGAGCGCAGCTCTGGGGTATAATACAGGATGTAACTTAGGATCAGTAATGTAATGTATGTACACAGTGACTGCACCAGCAGAATAGTGAATGCAGCTCTGGAGTATAATACAGGAGGTAACTCGGGATCAGTAATGTAATGTAAGTACACAGTGACTGCACCAGCAGAATAGTGAGTGCAGCTCTGGGGTATAATACAGGAGGTAACTCAGGATCAGTAATGTAATGTATGTACATAGTGACTGCACCAGCAGAATAGTGAGTGCAGCTCTGGAGTATAATACAGGAGGTAACTCAGGATCAGTAATGTAATGTATGTACACAGTGACTGCACCAGCAGAATAGTGAATGCTGCTCTGGAGTATAATACATGGTGTAAATCAGGATCAGTAATGTAATGTATGTACACAGTGACTGCACCAGCAGAATAGTGAGTGCAGCACTGGAGTATAATACAGGATGTAACTCAGGATCAGTAATGTAATGTATGCACACAGTGACTGCACCAGCAGAATAGTGAGCGCAGCTCTGGGGTATAATACAGGATGTAACTTAGGATCAGTAATGTAATGTATGTACACAGTGACTGCACCAGCAGAACAGTGAGTGCAGCTCTGGAGTATAATACATGGTGTAACTCAGGATCAGTAATGTAATGTATGTACACAGTGACTGCACCAGCAGAATAGTGAGTGCAGCTCTGGAGTATAATACATGGTGTAACTCAGGATCAGTAATGTAATGTATGTACACAGTGACTGCACCAGCAGAATAGTGAACGCAGCTCTGGAGTATAATACAGGATGTAACTCAGGATCAGTAGTGTAATGTATGTACACAGTGACTGCACCAGCAGAATAGTGAGTGCAGCTCTGGGGTATAATACAGGATGTAACTCAGGATGAGTAATGTAATGTATGTACACAGTGACTGCACCAGCAGAATAGTGGGTGCAGCTCTGGGGTATAATACAGGATGTAACTCAGGATCAGTAATGTAATGTATGTACACAGTGACTGCACCAGCAGAATAGTGAGTGCAGCTCTGGGGTATAATACAGGATGTAACACCGGATCAGTAATGTAATGTATGTACACAGTGACTGCACCAGCAGAATAGTGAGCGCAGCTCTGGGGTATAATACAGGATGTAACTCAGGATCAGTAATGTAATGTATGTACACAGTGACTGCACCAGCAGAATAGTGAGTGCAGCTCTGGGGTATAATACAGGATGTAACTCAGGATCAGTAATGTGTGTACACAGTGACTGCACCAGCAGAATAGTGAGTGCAGCTCTGGAGTATAATACAGGAGGTAACTCAGGATCAGTAATGTAATGTATGTACACAGTGACTGCACCAGCAGAATAGTGAGTGCAGCTCTGGGGTATAATACAGGATGTAACTCAGGATCAGTAATGTAATGTATGTACACAGTGACTGCACCAGCAGATTTTTGGGTGTGTCTCCGCATCAGCAGCTGGGTGCACAGCGTGGTCTCAGCTAAGGAGTAGCACATTACTTGGCTCTGTTTTGTGTCTAAGCTGCACAGCAGATAAATATGGATGGGTAAATAAGGATAACATCATATCCATTGATTTATTTGATGAGCTCACCTCTGTGCACAGATTTGGGTGGTCTTCAAGGGAACCATGGACCTTTTGTCTTAGTAATGGAAGGTTATACCTTCCTGGTCAATGGTGGTCTGACAGCTGAGACTCCCAAGATTGGGGTTTTGGAGAGCCCCAAATGAATGGAGCCGAGGTCAAGCACTGTACTCGCCTATCTTCGGCAGTCCCATGGAGAATGAAAGGAGCAGAGATTTCCTTACTTGATCTTTGCTCCATTCAGACAGAGCTCTTCAGAGCCCCATTCTCGAGATCGGTTGGGGTCTCAGAGCTCGGACTCCAGTGATGAGGAAGTTATGGATAAGATATACTTCCAAGCATTCTACAAACCCTTTAAAATATAATTGCTTCCTTAGATAAGTTTCCCTGTGACCTACCTGAGCTTAAGATTTGCCATAAAGTCCTTCATGGTGACGTTGTCCAAGAGAACAAAGTCCGCTTTCCCAAACTCCAAGCTTTCCTGCTCCGCCATACCACCAGAGAAGATGGGCACCCGCCTGATAGCGGGGTGTGAGTAAGGTGAAATGAAGTCTGGAGTCAAACTTGTAACTGACTGAAGTGTAGAGGAAGACGGAGCGAAGGCGAGAACAGGTCGGTGGCTTCCTGCTGCGGTTTCAGGCGGGGACGTTAGAAGGGAAGTTAAGAGCTCTCTGTGCCGGCTGTGGAGCGGTGACATCGGACGTCCACAGCTGACTGTCACTGACCACAGATGAAGCGGATGACCTATGGGAATGGTGATAGCACCATCGCAATTCAGTTTCTCTTCTGAGGCCTTTCTCTGCTCACCGATCACCGGTGCCGGCTGCTGATAAAGGGGAACATGGAGAAACAGGAAGAAAGTAGAATGAATGTGAAAATACTAGAAAAAATCTATTATTCATCAATAAGACCTGATTGTTGCCGGATTATCAAGTTCTCCGAATTACTGGATAGTCAAAAAAAGTCTACAAAACTTTCAATAATCAAATAAAGTAACACCAATAATATCTGAAGTGTGATGAGGTCATCCTGCTGAACAGAAAGTTATGATGTTATTCCAGAAACATGATGAAAGCTTCAAACCTGATGCACATAGAGGAGTCGCCACATGCGTTATGCTGCAGTGTCAGCTAATCTGTTACTGCTGACAACAGCCTGTATATCGCATGAGAGGTTGTCAGCCCAGTAAGTTCTCAGTGTCTGTATTAGGGACAGTCAGACAGATGAATTCGCAATCCTCAATCCTATTTCTATGCAGCCGTCACGCTCAAGTCAGGAGAGCTGACAGTCAGTCCGAGTGTTATGATTCCTGGAGTAGACCCACTGGATCGCGGTGACGACTGTTCCCAGGCGAGCTGACCAGGTGGAACCGACCCCTATACAGGGACCTTTAGGGGGCAAGCCTAGGAGAGAGATACACCGCGATAGCTTGTGCCAGAGGGGCGGCTCGAGGAGAATCAGGGTACTCACCGAGGACCAGACGGGCAGAGCAGCCATAGAGAAAACCCGGGACTCAGGACAAGGCAGGGTTCACGCAGAGGGTACCGGATCCAGGACGGAACAGAGCACGCACTGGAGGAATACTGGGACTGAGCAGAGAACGCACGCACTGGAAGCGTACAGGGATGGAGCAGAGCACGCACACCCTGGAAGCGTACAGGGACTGAGAAGAGCACACACACACTGAAAGCGTAAGGGGACCTGACGTACAGAAACCAAAGTGGACCTGGAGGGAGCACGGAAAGGCACAATAACAATCAGGCGCTTCCTCTAGCAGGAAGCGACCTGATATACCTAGAGGCCGCTGCCCAGGCAGGACAGTGCTTCCTGGTCAGTACAACCCGGCATCATAAAGAAGGCGGGAGTGCGCGCGACCGCGACCTAAGCGGCCTAACGTGCATGCGCGGGAACTGGATCCCCAGCGCAGCTGAGGATCCGAAAGAGAAGACGGGACGTGGGGAGGGACCTGGGAAGCAAGGCAAGTATCTCTGTGCACAGTAATAGTATCCCCTCCCTTACAGCCCCCTTTCTTAATGCTGGAAAGAAATCTCAAGATACGAGGAGTATTGATGTTCTCTCGTGGTTCCCATGACCTCTCCTCAGGCCCATACCCCTTCCAATCAATTAAGAAGAAGGTTCTCCCCTAACCTTTCTCCTGGCTAGTTTATCTCTTACTTCAAAAATATTATCAGTGCTAACAGGTGGTGGAGAAGAACCAACAGAAGAATGATGGCGGTTAAGGACCACAGGTTTAAGGAGAGACACATGGAAGGAGTTGGAGATACGCAGGCAACCTCAGCTTGTAGGCTATGTCATTGACTCATGCCAGGATCTCAAAGGGGCCAATGTAGCGAGAACCCAATTTATAGGAGGGAATCTTAAGACGGATATACCTGGAAGAAAGCCAGACCTTATCGCGGGGTTGATAAGGAGGAGCATCCAAACACCTTTTGTCAGCATGCTTTTTCATCCTTATGCAAGACCTCTCAAGCGCATCCTTGGTCTCCTCCCAAATCTTAGAGAATTCCAAGGACAGGAGTAGGCAGCCGGCACACTGGAACCAGGGGAAACCGGAAGAGGCAGGTTGGGATGTTGACCAGAGACGATGAAGAACGGGGACTTGGTAGAAGACTTACTGGAGTGATTGTTATATGCAAATTTGGCCCAAGGGAGGAGGTCAACCCAATCGTCGTGGTGGGCATTAGAAAAATGTCGGAGATACGAGGTCAAGACCAGGTTAATCCGCTCCACCTGACCGTTGGACTGGGGATGATAGGCTAAAGAGAAGTCTAAAGTCACTTTCAAAAGTTTGAGAGCTCTCCCAAATGGGAGGTGAATTGGACTCCCCTATCTGACACTATGTGTTGCGGGAAACCATGGAATTTGAAGATATGATGAATAAAAATTCTTGCCAACTCAGGAGCTGAGGGCAGACCAGGCAGCGGAACAAAGTGGGCCATCTTAGAAAACCGATCCACAACCACCAGAATAGTTGTGCAACCCATGGAGTGAGGAAGAGCAGTGACAAAGTCCATGGTAATATGCCACCAGGGAACCGAAGCATGGGAAGAAGATGCAGGACCCCAGAAGGTAGTGGTCTCGGAATCTTGTTCCGGGCGCAGGAAGGACAGGAGGCAGAAAATTCTTTGACGTCCTGGCGCAGGGGTGGCCTCCAATAGTGGCGAGAGATCAGGAAAAATGTCTTCTTAGTTCCAGCATGACCGGCAACTTTAGATGAGTGGCCCAAGTGCAGCACCCTCTCCCTGTCATTCTCCGAGACGAATGTCTTACCCGGCGGTAAGGTGGCAAACCTCAGGGGAGCCACCGAGATGATTTTATAGGGATCAATAATGTGGGATGGTTCATCTTCAATATTAGCCGACTGGAAGGACCTTGACAGCGCATCAGCTTTAACGTTCTTTTCGCCAGGCCGGAAGTGAAGCTCAAAAGCAAAACAGGTGAAAAACAGGGACCACAGGGCTTGGGGCCGACTGACTATAAGCCAGATTATTATGTTCGGTGAAAATTATAAAGGGATGTAAAGTGCCCTCCAGAAGATACCACCACTCCTCCAACTCTAACTTCATGGCCAGTAGTTCTCTGTCACCAATGGAATAGTTGTGTTCCGAAGTATAAAATGCCTTGGAGATGAATCCGCAAGTGATCAAACGACCAGAAAATGACCTCTGGGAGAGCACAGCCCCGGCCCCTGTGGAGGGGCATCCACCTCGAGAATGAATGGCCTATTAATGTCTGGGTGATGAAGCACCGGCGCTCGTGCGAAGGCTTGCTTCAGAGTCAGAAAGGCTTCCTCGGCCTCCGAAGACCAAACACTGGGATCAGCTCCCTTGCGGATAAGTGACGAGAGGTGCATGGTCAACGAGGAGAAGTGGGGCACGAACTGCCAGTAATAGCTTGCGAAACTAAGGAATCTTTGGATGGCCTTCACCCCGAGGGGTCGCGGCCAGTTGAGGATGGCGGACACCTTCTCGGGATCCATCTTTAAACTGGAGTTAGAGATGATGTTCCCCAAAAAAGCAGAGATGTCTGTTTAAAGATGCACTTTTCGTACTTGGCATAGAGACAGTTCTCTCTCAAACGAAGTAATACTTGATGAACGTTCCGTCTATGGGTAGGCAGATCCGGAGAAAAAACAAGAATGTCGTCGAGGTACACCACAACGCAGGATTACAAGAGATCCCGGAAGACGTCATTTATAAACTCCTGAAACACTGCAGGAGCATTACAGAGACCGAAGGGCATGACCAAACATTCATAGTGCCCATCCCGTGTGTTGAATGCGGCCTTCCATTCATCTCCAGCACAGATACGGACCAAACTGTAGGCCACACGGTGGTCAAGCTTAGTACTAAGATTCTTGCTCCTCGTAGGTGATCAAAGAGCTCAGGGATGAGCGGTAGTGGGTACTTGTTCTTGATGGTAATTTAATTGAGCCCTCTGTAGTCAATGCAAGGACGGACTGAGCCGTCTTCCTTTTTGAAAAAGAAGAATCCAGCACCAGGGGGAGAAGAAAACTTTCGGATAAAGCCTTTGGCCAGATTCTCCTTAATATACTCCAACATTGCTTGCGACTCACCTGGAGAGAGCGGATAGATTCTACCTCTGGGAGGCATAGAGCAAGGAGTGAGTTCAATCGGGTAGTCATATGGCCGATGTTGGGCAAGACTCTACGCCTCCCTCTTGCAAAAGGCATGCGCGAATTACCAATAAGTGACTGGTAATCCGGCCGGAGCGAAGATGGGACGAGAAATTTTGGCTGGGCGAACTGATAACAGGCATTGATCAAGGCAGTGCTGACCCCAACGAAGAACGTTCCCCGAGCGCCAGTCCAGGATAGGTTCATGTGCCCTCAGCCAAGATAGCCCGAGAAGAATTACATGGGACAAATTGGGCAAGACGTAGAACACGATTCTCTCACGTTCCCACACAGGATTTACCCAGGCCAGAGCCTCGCCCTCCAAATGTGAAACCACGAACGCCACTTTTGCGCGATCAGTGGGATATTGGTGCAGCAATAATTCAAAACTTAGGCGGCATTCATTCAAAAAACTCCGATACAGCTTGGGGTCACCATTATACCGGGGTGGTTTACCAAGACGGGTTGGAGGATGCAGAGAGGGATCAGGGTTACGTGACTGAGCTTGAGCAGAGGCTGTGGAGGCAGACTGAAGGGAGAGCAGACGGTCATCCACTGAAGCCATATAACTTAATATGTGAGTCTGGGTTTCACGCTGCTGAACTAGCTCCTGTTGGAGACTGGAGAGCTGGGAAGCATTCCCAGGGTCAGAGGCCTGTAAAGCGGACATCCGAGATTCCATGGACTTCATGAACGACATTATACGCGTCTGATTCTTCTGCAAGTACACCAACTCCTTCTGAGCGGCAGCCGATGCACCTGCGGGGACCATGGCCTGTTCGGTTATGATTTCTGGAGTGGACCACTGGATCGCGGTGACAACTGTTCAGAGGCGAGCTGACCAGGTGGAACTGAAACCCTATACAGGGACCGTTAGGGGCAAGCCTAGGAGGGAGACACACTGCGATAGCTTGTGCCAGAGGGGTGGCTCGAGGATAACAAGGAGAATCAGGGTACTCACCGAGGACCAGACGGGCAGGACAGCCACAGAGAAAACCCGGGACTCAGGACACGGCAGGTTTCACATAGAGGGTACCGGATCCTGGACGGAGTAGAGCACGCACTGGAGGAATACTGGGACTGAGTAGAGCTGAGCATGCACTGGAAGCGTACAGGGATGGAGCAGAGTACGCACACACTGGAAGCGCATAGGGACAGAGCAGAGCACACACACACAGGAAGAGTACAGGGACTGAGCAGAGCACGCACGCACTGGAAGCGTATAGGGATGGAGCAGAGCACGCACGCACCAGAAGCGTATAGGGACGGAGCAGAGCACGCACGCACTGGAAGCGTATAGGGACGGAGCAGAGCACACACACACTGGAAGCGTACGGGGACCTGACGTACAGAAACCAAAGTGGACCTGGAGGGAGCACGAAAAGGCACAATAACAATCAGGCACTTCCTCTAGCAAGAAGCGACCTGATATACCCAGAGGCCGCTGCACAGGCAGAACAGCGCTTCCGGGTCAGTACAACCCGGCACCATAAAGAAGGTGGGAGTGCGTGCGACCGCGACCTAAGCAGCCTAACGTGCATGCGCGGGGAACGGGATACCCAGTGCGGCTGAGGTCCCGGGAGAGGAGATGAGACGCGGTGAGGGACCTGGGAAGCAAGGTGAGTATCTCCGTGCGCCATAATACCGAGGATTGCGATGCGATCTTTACGAGAGTAATATGGCCATCTGACTGCATCCTAACTCTGTATACACAGCACAGTACCACTCCTCCCGTCCTGTATATATACACTGCACAGTACCACTCCTCCTGTATATATACACGGCACAGTACCACTCCTCCCATCCTGTATATATACACTGCACAGTACCACTCCTGTATATATACACTGCACAGTACCACTCCTCCCGTCCTGTATATATTCACTGCACAGTACCGCTCCTTCTGTCCTGTATATATACACGGCACAGTACCACTCCTCCCATCCTGTATATATACACTGCACAGTACCACTCCTGTATATATACACTGCACAGTACCACTCCTCCTGTCCTGTATATATACACTGCACAGTACCACTCCTCCTGTATATATACACTGCACAGTACCACTCCTCCTGTCCCGTATATATACACTGCACAGCACCATTCCTCCTGTCCTGTATATATACCCTGCACAGTACCAGTCCTCCTGTATATATATATATATACACTGCACTGTACCACTCCTCCTGTCCTGTATATATACACCGCACAGTACTACTCCTCCTGTCCTGTATATATACACTGCACAGTACCACTCCTCCTGTATATATACACTGCACAGTACCGCTCCTCCTGTCCTGTATATATACACTGCACAGTACCACTTCCTCCGTCCTGTATATATACACCGCACAGTACCAGTCCTCCTGTCCTGTATATATACACTGCACAGTACCACTTCCTCCGTCCTGTATATATACACTGCACAGTACCACTCCTCCTGTATATATACACTGCACAGTACCACTCCTCCTGTATATATACACTGCACAGTACCGCTCCTCCTGTCCTGTATATATACACCGCACAGTACCACTCCTCCTGTCCTGTATATATACACTGCACAGTACCACTTCCTCCGTCCTGTATATATACACTGCACAGTACCACTCCTCCTGTATATATACACTGCACAGTACCACTCCTCCTGTATATATACACTGCACAGTACCGCTCCTCCTGTCCTGTATATATACACTGCACAGTACCACTCCTCCTGTCATTTACATATACACCGCACAGTACCACTCCTCCTGTCCTGTATATATACATTGCACAGTACCGCTCCTCCTGTCCTGTATATATACACTGCACAGTACCACTCCTCCTGTACTGTATATATACACTGCACAATACCGCTCCTCCTGTCCTGTATATATACACTGCACAGTACCACTCCTCCTGTCCTGTATATATACACTGCACAGTACCACTCCTCCTGTATATATACACTGCACAGTACCACTCCTCCTGTCCTGTATATATACACTGCACAGTACCACTCCTCATGTACTGTATATATACACTGCACAGTACCGCTCCTCCTGTCCTGTATATATACACTGCACAGTACCACTCCTCCTGTCCTGTATATATACACTGCGCAGTACCACTCCTCCTGTCCTGTATATATACACTGCACAGTACCACTCCTCATGTACTGTATATATACACTGCACAGTACCGCTCCTCCTGTCCTGTATATATACACTGCACAGTACCACTGCTCCTATCCTGTATATATACACTGCACAGTACCACTCCTCCTGTCCTGTATATATACACTGCACAGTACCACTCCTCCTGTCCTGTATATATACACTGTATAGTACCACTTCTCCTGTCCTGTATATATACACCGCACAGTACCACTCCTCCCGTCCTGTATATATACACTGCACAGTACCACTCCTCCTGTCCTGTATATATACACTGCACTCCTCCTGTCCTGTATATATACACTGCACAGTACCACTCCTCCTGTATATACACACTGTACAGTACCACTCCTCCCGTCCTGTATATATACACTGCACAGTACCACTCCTCCTGTCCTGTATATATACACTGCACAGTGCCACTCCTCCTGTCCTTTATATATACACTGCACAGTACCACTCCTCCTGTCCAGTATACAGGTCCTTCTCAAAAAATTAGCATATAGTGTTAAATTTCATTATTTACCATAATGTAATGATTACAATTAAACTTTCATATATTATAGATTCATTATCCACCAACTGAAATTTGTCAGGTCTTTTATTGTTTTAATACTGATGATTTTGGCATACAACTCCTGATAACCCAAAAAACCTGTCTCAATAAATTAGCATATCAAGAAAAGGTTCTCTAAATGACCTATTACCCTAATCTTCTGAATCAACTAATTAACTCTAAACACATGCAAAAGATACCTGAGGCTTTTAAAAACTCCCTGCCTGGTTCATTACTCAAAACCCCCATCATGGGTAAGACTAGCGACCTGACAGATGTCAAGAAGGCCATCATTGACACCCTCAAGCAAGAGGGTAAGACCCAGAAAGAAATTTCTCAACAAATAGGCTGTTCCCAGAGTGCTGTATCAAGGCACCTCAATGGTAAGTCTGTTGGAAGGAAACAATGTGGCAGAAAACGCTGTACAACGAGAAGAGGTGACCGGACCCTGAGGAAGATTGCTGAGGAAGCAGTGGACTGAGTCTGGTGTGGAAACATCCAGAGCCACCGTGCACAGGCGTGTGCAGGAAATGGGCTACAGGTGCCGCATTCCCCAGGTAAAGCCACTTTTGAACCATAAACAGCGGCAGAAGCGCCTGACCTGGGCTACAGAGAAGCAGCACTGGACTGTTGCTAAGTGGTCCCAAGTACTTTTTTCTGATGAAAGCAAATTTTGCATGTCATTCGGAAATCAAGGTGCCAGAGTCTGGAGGAAGACTGGGGAGAAGGAAATGCCAAAATGCCTGAAGTCCAGTGTCAAGTACCCACAGTCAGTGATGGTGTGGGGTGCCATGTCAGCTGCTGGTGTTGGTCCACTGTGTTTCATCAAGGGCAGGGTCAATGCAGCTAGCTATCAGGAGATTTTGGAGCACTTCATGCTTCCATCGGCTGAAATGCTTTATGGAGATGAAGATTTCATTTTTCAGCACGACCTGGCACCTGCTCACAGTGCCAAAACCACTGGTAAATGGTTTACTGACCATGGTATTACTGTGCTCAATTGGCCTGCCAACTCTCCTGACCTGAACCCCATAGAGAATCTGTGGGATATTGTGAAGAGAAAGTTGAGAGACGCAAGACCCAACACTCTGGATGAGCTTAAGGCCGCTATTGAAGCATCCTGGGCCTCCATAACATCTCAGCAGTGTCACAGGCTGATTGCCTCCATGCCACGCCGCATTGAAGCAGTCATTTCTGCCAAAGGATTCCCGACCAAGTATTGCGTGCATAACTGAACATTATTATTTGATGGTTTTTTTGTTTGTTATTAAAAAACACTTTTATTTGATTGGACGGGTGAAATATGCTAATTTATTGAGACAGGTTTTTTGGGTTATCAGGAGTTGTATGCCAAAATCATCAGTATTAAAACAATAAAAGACCTGACAAATTTCAGTTGGTGGATAATGAATCTATAGTATATGAAAGTTTAATTGTAATCATTACATTATGGTAAATAATTAAATTTAACACTATATGCTAATTTTTTGAGAAGGACCTGTATATACACTGCACAGTACCACTCCTCCTATCCTGTATATATACACTGCACAGTATCACTCCTCCTGTCCTGTATATATACACTGCACAGTACCACTCCTCCTGTCCTGTATATATACACTGCACAGTACCACTCCTCCTGTATATATACACTGCACAGTACCACTCCTCCTGTCCTGTATATATACACTGTACAGTACCACTCCTCCTGTCCTGTATATATACACGGCACAGTACCACTCCTCCTGTCCTGTATATATACACTGCACAGTACCACTCCTCCTGTATATATACACCGCACAGTACCACTCCTCCTATCCTGTATATATACACTGCACAGTACCACTCCTCCTGTCCTGTATATATATACTGCACAGTACCACTCCTCCTGTCCTGTATATATACACTGCACAGTACCACTCCTCCTGTATATATACACCGCACAGAACCACTCCTCCTGTCCTGTATATATACACTGCACAGTACCACTCCTCCTGTATATATACACCGCACAGTACCACTCCTCCTATCCTGTATATATACACTGCACAGCACCACTCCTCCTGTATATATACACTGCACAGTACCACTCCTCCTGTATATATACACTGCACAGTACCACTCCTCCTGTATATATACACGGCACAGTACCACTCCTCCTGTCCTGTATATATACACTGCACAGTACCACTCCTCCTGTATATATACACCGCACAGAACCACTCCTCCTGTCCTGTATATATACACTGCACAGTACCACTCCTCCTGTATATATACACTGCACAGTACCACTCCTCCTGTCCTGTATATATACACTGCACAGTACCACTCCTCCTATCCTGTATATATACACTGCACAGTACCACTCCTCCTGTATATATACACGGCACAGTACCACTCCTCCTGTCCTGTATATATACACTGCACAGTACCACTCCTCCTGTATATATACACTGCACAGTACCACTCCTCCTGTCCTGTATATATACACTGCACAGTACCACTCCTCCTATCCTGTATATATACACTGCACAGTACCACTCCTCCTGTCCTGTATATATACACTGCACAGTACCACTCCTCCTGTATATATACACTGCACAGTACCACTCCTCCTGTATATATACACGGCACAGTACCACTCCTCCTGTCCTGTATATATACACTGCACAGTACCACTCCTCCTGTATATATATATATGCAGCGCCCCCACTGTCGCAGGGCCGAGGGGTACCCGGTACTGGGCCTCTGAGTCTCTGCTCTGGGGTTGTCACGGTGGCTGGACCCGGTCCGTGACCCTGCTGAGGGGCGCACAATGAAAGGTGGTGGAATGGTGCTGATGTTAGGGTGCGGTGTAGTGCCGGTCGCAGTCAATAACGAGGACACCAGGTTGCAGTCTCTTTACCTCTTTACTGAAGGCTTCTGGGTCCTCAGTCCAGAATACGGTTAACAGGGCTGCGCAAGTCCGGCCGGTCCGATGGCACCTCCAGAGTTCCCTTTGCAGGTGGAAATCTGTGCCTACCTTCTAGCGCTTGTGTTGTGGTCCTCCCCTGCTGTGCTTACGGGATAGTCCCCACAACTGTTTTGTCTGTTTCTCGCGTTCCCTCACAACTCGATTCTGATGTTCTCCCTCTACGTCCCCCTGATCTTACGGTTAGGACGCACCCGTATGACGGGGAGGCTCGGAGCTCTTCCGGGACTCCAGCGTCACCCCACTCCTGTTGTTACCCCCCTGAGTCTTCCTGGGTCTGGGTGAGACAGCCCGCCTGTAACTGACTGTCCTGCCGTAGGTTTGAAGTTTGGCTTGGAGCTCTATACTTCCTCGGCGTTCCGGCCACCGGTTATGCGCCTCAATAGGATGTTGCCTCGTCTTACAGCACGACTCCTACTGGTATTCTCCTTGTTGCGTTGATCTCGTTTCTCACTCAGCACAATAAATCTCGCTTCTTGTCCTTTCTTGGGATACCGCCGCTATATCGTGCAGGCGCGGTCCCGTAACGTTCTCTCTGGTTGCTAGGCCTCTGTCAGGATCCCACTCCTGACAGGGACCCCTCTGAATCTTCCCCCACAACACCCTCTGCCACAAGGTGTTGCCTGGTTCCAACCCAGTCAGCTTTCTCTCTAACTTCCTGCCTAACCCCCAGTTTTACCAGATTGTGAGGAGTGGCCTAATAAATAGAACCCTTAGCTCCCCCTGGAGGCCAGACTGTGAAATGTATTGGTGTCTGTGATACCTGGTCAGATGAACTCCTTCAGTGCCATCAGACGTACCATAGCCCCCCTTAGTGGCGGAGCCACAGTACTGCAACGACCAGGACTCTGGGGTGCTGCACTCTCCCCCGGTTAAATCCAGTACTCCTGGACTGGGAAGAAAACAACAATACATGTCAGCAAAAAGACATACAATTTTGAAAATGCAAGTACAAGTAAACTTTTTAACAGAGCTTCCCTTTATGGGAGGTGAGGACACTTGAACGTTACAAACATGGTTAAATACTTTCAATAACAGACTATAAATAACTTCTCTTACCCAACCGGGTATTCTACTAAGTGCAAAATCTTTGAACAATAATTTAACATTGCCTTTAAGGACGTACTCGCTAAATCCACTAAAGACCTTCTTATAAGACATTATAAGGCTACGTTTTTGCATTCTCCTACTTTACGTCTGCAGGACCGCCTGTCCTAACTGCTCCAGACCTACTGCCTCTCCTTTCTGTACAGGACCGCCCCTTTCCGCCTGGGCCTACTGTCCTTCCACCACTATACACAGTATAGAACATATAATTTTTCTTTCAGTTCAAGATCACTGAGCCATCTCTGTGTGGCTCCTAGGAGGACTCACTAACTAACCCTGTATGGGTTCACTTCCTGTCCTCGTTCTTCTATCAACATCATTAAACATTTCTTACAATCAACTAGTTAGTTACATTCAACTTTCACATATCAGCAGTATTACTTTCTCTTTTAGAGCATCATCATTCTCTAAGTACTATCAATGAACATCCCCTTTAAGAGGGGACCAAGTCTCTATGAGGTATTGCAACTCCTCAAGCTGCAAGTCTGTTCGCAATAAGGACTCCGGTAATGTTCTCAAGATCAGTATCTTCGCAAAGAGTCCTTTCTTTATGTAAAACCAGTAGAGAGCACCTTTAAGAAGGTGCAAACTATTTACAAAATCAGTTTTTGAATCATTCACTGTCCATGATTCGGCAGTCCTTTGATAACTGTGCAAAGTAGAAAACAAACAAAAACAATAGGGATCCCGGGTCAACAAAGGGATCCCTTTAAGAATAACCCTAGACGGGTTTTAGCAGCAAAACAGAAAAAAACAATTAACTATGTACATCAATAAAGCATTTTTGCTTACTTAATCTTCTTGTAGTGTAGGATAGTTACTTGAACCACTCAGGAGGCAGCACCGGCCGAGGCAACCCCCTGGGGTATTGCGCACCGCCTGGTACTGCATAAGGGGACGTGTTGTCCCATCTGGGGGTCTGCGTACCCACTGTCTTCAGTTCTGGAGCAGCACGAGCACCACCCACCTGAAGAGGTGCCTCCTTGGCCACGATAGTGGTTGAGGTGACAATGCTGCATGTCGTGGTCTTGACCATAGTGCACGTTGGGGTGACCTCGGTGGTCCTGGTAACGATCATGGGCTGACCACAAGGGGCCACCTTCGCTACAGGTGTCAGCTTCACTGGCACCTTAATCGGGGGTATCACAGGGTTCTGCCTCTTGCGGACATTCAGGGCAAAGCACCCCTTTTCCCCAAAGTGCCTAGTGTACGAGACTTCGTCCCCCGGGTAGAGATCCCGGTCTGGGTGGCCCTCTCTGAGATGCGACTCCACGTCCCTTCGGTTGACAAACACCTCCGCATACAGGCCTGGATCTTTAATGAAGCCCCAGCCTCCGCGGAGCTTGAAGGTGGTGATGGTGCCCTGCCTGCGCGGGGCCTGGTGAGCGGCGGAGTCCTTGCGGGCCCGGTCCTTGACCGCCAGGTCTTTTTGATGGTGGGCCTCCAACCCGGCCTGGTACGCCTCTTCCTTCTCCTCCCACTGCTGTTCCAGCTGGGCCTGGTATTCCTCCCAGCTCAGGGCCTGCACCATCTCCCCTTCCTCTGTCTTCACCCCGGGGAACCCCATGAGGTTGGATCCTGGGTTCACCCAGCGGCATACTGTGCGCTCTGCATGGGCTTCACACAGCAGGGTAGTTGGCGGAATCGGGGCTTTCAGGAGGTGCTCCATACCCGTCTTCTCCTCCCATGGTAACAGGCGCTGGCGTCTATGGGTCCCAGGGAGAGGGGTGCTGCAACGGGGCCTACTAACAAGCCCTCTGCCAGCGGGACGGGGTCGGCAGACTCACCGGTCAATGCAGGCTCTTCCTCTGCGGCGGGTTCCACTGGCGGTGTCGGCGAGGGCCTCAGCAGCAACTCCGTTAGTGGTACAAGATCCGATGCCAGAGAGCTTTCTTCCGGCGCTACCTGGTGCGGAGCCTGGGCCTTCACATTCAGCTGAAGGAGCTGGTGGATCAAGTCTCCCATCTCAGCCTGCAAGAAATCAGCGCTGTCCGTGGAGAATTGGCTGCGGTGCTCGTCCGGGTAGTTGGGGGAGTCTTCTGCTTCCACCCCGTGTTCGGGTTCCGAGCTGCTGGCCATGGCGTCCTCCACGTGGGTCGCTTCCTGATCCTTTTCCCGCTCTCTCCTTCGTGGGCGGTTTCGTTTCCTCTGCCTCCGCCCACCATTGAGAATCAGGAGGCGGATCTCGGCTGCTGACGGACACGTCCTCACGGTGCAGAAATATTTAGACTGGGCAGCCATTGTCTTTCGCGCCCTCCAGCTGGTCCACGCCTACTCCACGCCCCTCTTCTTCTCCTGCGCTCTCCTCAGCGCTGTAATGGCGGCGGATTTTGGCGGCAAGTGGCACAGCACAGTCTTTGCAATAAGTCACAGTCCAAGTATAATAAATCACAGTTCCAAGTATAATAAATCACAGTTCCAAGGCACACATGACCTGATTCTTCAGGCTTAAGTAGATCCTGTTTGTGACGCCAAAATTTGCAGCGCCCCCACTGTCGCAGGGCCGAGGGGTACCCGGTACCGGGCCTCTGAGTCTCTGCTCTGGGGTTGTCACGGTGGCTGGACCCGGTCCGTGACCCTGCTGAGGGGCGCACAATGAAAGGTGGTGGAATGGTGCTGATGTTAGGGTGCGGTGTAGTGCCGGTCGCAGTCAATAACGAGGACACCAGGTTGCAGTCTCTTTACCTCTTTACTGAAGGCTTCTGAGTCCTCAATCCGGAATACGGTTAACAGGGCTGCGCAAGTCCGGCCGGTCCGATGGCACCTCCAGAGTTCCCTTTGCAGGTGGAAATCTGTGCTTTCCTTCCTGCGCTTGTGTGTTGTGGTCCTCCCCTGCTGTGCTTGCAGGATAGTCCCCACAACTGTTGTGTCTGTTTCTCGTGTTCCCTCACAACTCGATTCTGATGTTCTCCCTCTACGTCCCCCTGATCTTACGGTTAGGACGCACCCGTATGACGGGAGGCTCGGAGCTCTTCCGGGACTCCAGCGTCGCCCCACTCCTGTTTTTACCCCCCTGTGTCTTCCTGGGTCTGGGTGAGACAGCCCGCCTGTGACTGACTGTCCTGCCGTAGGTTTGAAGTTTGGCTTGGAGCTCTATACTTCCTCGGCGTTCCGGCCACCGGTTATGCGCCTCAATAGGATGTTGCCTCGTCTTACAGCACGACTCCTACTGGTATTCTCCTTGTTGCGTTGATCTCATTTCTCACTCAGCACAATAAATCTCGCTTCTTATCCTTTCTTGGGCACCGCCGCTATATCGTGCAGGCGCGGTCCCGTAACGTTCTCTCTGGTTGCTAGGCCTCTGTCAGGATCCCACCCCTGACAGGGACCCCTCTGAATCTTCCCACACAACACCCTCTGCCACAAGGTGTTGCCTGGTTCCAACCCAGTCAGCTTTCTGTCTAACTTCCTGCCTAACCCCCAGTATTACCAGATTGTGAGGAGTGGCCTAATAAATAGAACCCTTAGCTCCCCCTGGAGGCCAGACTGTGAAGTGTATTGGTGTCTGTGATACCTGGTCAGATGAACTCCTTCAGTGCCATCAGACGTACCATAGCCCCCCTTAGCGGCGGAGCAACAGTACTGCAACGACCAGGACTCTGGGGCGCTGCATATACACTGCACAGTACCGCTCCTCCTGTCCTGTATATATACACTGCAATACACCACTCCTCCTGTATATATACACGGCACAGTACCGCTCCTCCTGTCCTGTATATATACACTGCACAGTACCACTCCTCCTGTATATATACACTGCACAGTACCACTCCTCCTGTCCTGTATATGTACACTGCACAGTACCACTCCTCCTGTCCTGTATATATACACTGCACAGTACCACTCCTCCTGTATATATACACTGCACAGTACCACTCCTCCTGTCCTGTATATATACACTGCACAGTACCGCTCCTCCTGTCCTGTATATACACACTGCACAGTACCACTCCTCCTGTCCTGTATATATACACTGCACAGTACCACTCCTCCTGTATATATACACTGCACAGCACTCCTCCTGTATATATACACTGCACAGTACCACTCCTCCTGTCCTGTATATATACACTGCACAGTACCACTCCTCCTGTCCTGTATATATACACTGCACAGTACCACTCCTCCTGTCCTGTATATATACACTCACCGGCCACTTTATTAGGTACACCTGTCCAACTTCTTGTTAACACTTAATTTCTAATCAGCCAATCACATGGCGGCAACTCAGTGCATTTAGGCATGTAGACATGGTCAAGACAATCTCCTGCAGTTCAAACCGAGCATCAGTATGGGGAAGAAAGGTGATTTGAGCCTTTGAACGTGGCATGGTTGTTGGTGCCAGAAGGGCTGGTCTGAGTATTTCAGAAACTGCTGATCTACTGGGATTTTCACGCACAACCATCTCTAGGGTTTACAGAGAATGGTCCGAAAAAGAAAAAAAATCCAGTGAGCGGCAGTTCTGTGGGCGGAAATGCCTTGTTGATGCCAGAGGTCAGTGGAGAATGGGCAGACTGGTTCGAGCTGATAGAAAGGCAACAGTGACTCAAATCGCCACCCGTTACAACCAAGGTAGGCCTAAGAGCATCTCTGAACGCACAGTGCGTCCAACTTTGAGGCAGATGGGCTACAGCAGCAGAAGACCACACCGGGTACCACTCCTTTCAGCTAAGAACAGGAAACTGAGGCTACAATTTGTACAAGCTCATCGAAATTGGACAGTAGAAGATTGGAAAAACGTTGCTTGTTCTGATGAGTCTCGATTTCTGCTGCGACATTCGGATGGTAGGGTCAGAATTTGGCGTAAACAACATGAAAGCATGGATCCATCCTGCCTTGTATGGAGCATCTTTGGGATGTGCAGCCGACAAATCTGCGGCAACTGTGTGATGCCATCATGTCAATATGGACCAAAATCTCTGAGGAATGCTTCCAGCACCTTGTTGAATCTATGCCACGAAGAATTGAGGCAGTTCTGAAGGCAAAAGGGGGTCCAACCCGTTACTAGCATGGTGTACCTAATAAAGTGGCCGGTGAGTGTACACTGCACAGTACCACTCCTCCTGTCCTGTATATATACACTGCACAGTACCACTCCTCCTGTATATATACACTGCACAGTACCACTCCTCCTGTATATATACACTGCACAGTACCGCTCCTCCTGTATATATACACTGCACAGTACCGCTCCTCCTGTATATATACACTGCACAGTACCGCTCCTCCTGTATATATACACTGCACAGTACCACTCCTCCTGTATATATACACTGCACAGTACCACTCCTCCTGTATATATACACTGCACAGTACCACTTCCCCCGTCCTGTATATATACACTGCACAGTACCGCTCCTCCTGTATATATACACTGCACAGTACCACTCCTCCTGTATATATACACTGCACAGTACCGCTCCTCCTGTATATATACACTGCACAGTACCACTTCCCCCGTCCTGTATATATACACTGCACAGTACCGCTCCTCCTGTATATATACACTGCACAGTACCACTCCTCCTGTATATATACACTGCACAGTACCGCTCCTCCTGTATATATACACGGCACAGTACCACTCCTCCTGTCCTGTATATATACACTGCACAGTACCGCTCCTCCTGTATATATACACTGCACAGTACCACTCCTCCTGTATATATACACTGCACAGTACCGCTCCTCCTGTATATATACACTGCACAGTACCACTCCTCCTGTCCTGTATATATACACGGCACAGTACCACTCCTCCTGTCCTGTATATATACACTGCACAGTACCGCTCCTCCTGTATATATACACTGCACAGTACCACTCCTCCTGTCCTGTATATATACACTGCACAGTACCACTCCTCCTGTCCTGTATATATACACTGCACAGCACCACTCCTCCTGTATATATACACTGCACAGTACCACTCCTCCTGTCCTGTATATATACACTGCACAGTACCACTCCTCCTGTCCTGTATATATACACTGCACAGCACCACTCCTCTGGTATATATACACTGCACAGTACCACTCCTCCTGTATATATACACTGCACAGTACCACTCCTCCTGTCCTGTATATATACACGGCACAGTACCACTCCTCCTGTCCTGTATATATACACTGCACAGTACCGCTCCTCCTGTATATATACACTGCACAGTACCACTCCTCCTGTCCTGTATATATACACTGCACAGTACCACTCCTCCTGTCAAGTATACTAGGTGTAATATTCAGTATCTACTCTTTTTAATAGTTTAATTTTTGCATTTAAGTTTAATTTTTTTGTAATGCCAAATTTTTAAGCAATTTCTTCTGTCTTGCCGTCTATATTTAGAGCTTAATAACAGGTCACATGACACTATTTCCTCTTCGCTACAACCTGAATTGCTAAATCTGTTTTCCTGCTCGTGGCTTCCTTACTTCACGTTTTGCTCTATCAAGATGGTTCAGACACCTCGACTTCCTATTAAAGGGGTTGTCTGGTTAAAACTGAGAAGTCTGTATGTATATAAGCTATACATACACCCGGCCAATAGGTGGGGCCTCGCTCCATACACTAGCATTGAGCTGAGGCCACGCCCCATCTAGTGATGCATCCGCCCAGTGGGCGTGTCTGACTAGAGGGCGAATCCCCGCAGCGCACAATGCGTACACTGGGGGATTCATAACTCTGCAGTTGCACAAAGTGACTGGAGACTTATCGGCTTTGACCGGACAACCCCTTTAACAGAAGCAGGGGTGCTCCATAGTGAAATCCTGAGAATAGGAGAACACTTGCAGTTGCTCACCTGGGGAGGTTTTGCTGTTGCTGGCCCAACTCAAATATATTTCCAGAATCCGCCCTTTCCTCAACCCTGAATCTACTAAAATGTTAGTGCCCCATCATCTCCCACCTCAACTACTGCAATATCCTCCTCTGTCGCCTTCCTACTCCTCCACTTCTCCCCTCATTGGCTCCCAATTCCCCAACGTATTCAAACTACTAACACTGACCTACAAAGCCGTCCATAATCTGCCTCCTACGTACATCTCCGAACTAATCTCCCGATATCTTCCAAAACGTAACCTCCGATTCTCTAAAGACCTCTTCTCCTCTACACTTATACGCTCCCCACCCAATCTGATACAAGTCTTCTCCCAAATGTCCCCCCGTCCTCTAGATCTCTGTGCCCCAACACGTCCGATTATCTTGTCTCTTCAAGAATGCTACAGCCTGCAATTATCCCACTGCCTCCTCACTGCCATATCGCCATCACCGGAGCTGCCTCGCTGCCACATCGCCATCACCGGAGCTGCCTCGCTGCCATATCGCCATCACTGGAGCTGCCTCGCTGCCACATCGCCATCACCGGAGCTGCCTCGCTGCCATATCGCCACCACCGGAGCTGCCTCGCTGCCACATCGCCACCTCGTTGCCACATCGCCATCACCGGAGCTGCCTCGCTGCCATATCGCCATCACCGGAGCTGCCTCGCTGCCACATCGCCATCACCGGAGCTGCCTCTTCGCCACCACCGGAGCTGCCTCCCTGCCACATCGCCATCACCGGAGCTGCCTCGCTGCCATATCGCCATCACCGGAGCTGCCTCGCTGCCTCTTCGCCACCACCGGAGCTGCCTCGCTGCCATATCGCCATCACCGGAGCTGCCTGTTCGCCACCACCGGAGCTGCCTCGCTGCCATATCGCCATCACCGGAGCTGCCTCGTTGCCACATCGCCATCACCGGAGCTGCCTCTTCGCCACCACCGGAGCTGCCTCGCTGCCATATCGCCATCACCGGAGCTGCCTCGCTGCCACATCGCCATCACCGGAGCTGCCTCGCTGCCATATCGCCATCACCGAAGCTGCCTCGCTGCCACATCGCCACCACTGGAGCTGCCTCGCTGCCATATCGCCATCGCCGGAGCTGCCTCCTCGCCATCATCGGAGTTTCTGTATCCAGCCCACTGTCTCCTTTCCCATTATCCTGTAACCTGTGAGCATAGCAGGGCAGTGCCCTCTCTCCTCTGCTACTGTTTGTTCTCTGAAATGTATATATGTAACCCCTTCTCATGTACAGCACCAGGGAATCAATGGTGCTCTTATAATGATAATAACTGGTGGGGGACAGCGATCCAACCTCTAGATTGCAGCTCAATCGAAGAAAAAGCATTGTATTTGCACATATGGAGGACAATGGAGATGAAAGGCGCCATTTTTTCTAAATGAAACAAACTAGGAGGATTTCCTTTCTATTCTCGTTTGAACTTAGCCGCTAATTTGTAACATTTCACATGGGTGACAGGGCAATGGGTGGCAAATCTGGAAAATTAGGCAAAAATCCATCCCAGACAGCAGATGCTGGGGATTTAAAAATTTGCAATATATCCTCAACACCACTTCGATTTTTTTTTATATATATTTGTGAGGTTATAGTACAACTCCTTAATTTCCATTGGAAATAAATATAATACAACAATTCCTGAAAGCTCTACAATGGTATGGGAGGACTTACAGTGGGATCAAGAGCTGAAACCCTAGTGCAACAGCCAGGACCAGAGAAAATTCTCATCTCTGCCACTTAACCCCTTAAATGCAGTATTCAATTTAGTAGTGTTACAAAGCGAGGGGGCTTGTGTCCATTTTCATAATGCAAAGTGCTTTTTAGTGATCATGACTGTTGGGAGGCGGGCATAACAAAGACTTCTATTTACAACATATTGAACGGTGATATTCATCTTCATCTTTTAAGCAGAAGCCTGAAGGTTTTGATGTAAAATTGACTGATATTTGGAACTGTCCATAAGTTCCTCCATCTTTGACTGAAGCCCCAGTTCCAGCTCTCAGAAAACAGCCCAAGAGCACAATGCGGCCCCCCATGATGCTTCACTGTGGGGATGGTGTTTAGTTGATGTGCAGCATTGTATTAGAGACAAAAAGAACTTTTAGAAATATGGTCAAAAAGTTCAATCTTGTCTCAAGACATTATACATTTTTTGCATGCTTCTGGCAGATTCAATGAAGGTTTTGGCAAAACACAGCCAAGATTAGATGTTTTCTCTATAAGAAAATATTTCCACCTTCCTGCCATACCCAAAAAGCAGGACATAGGAAAAATATGCAAGATTGTTATGACATGCAAGACACAACCAGGACTTGCCAGAAATTCCTGCAGTTCCTTTAATGTTGCTGTTGGCCTCTTGACAAACTCCTAGATCAATTTCCTTCTCGGATTTTCAATTTTTGATGCACACCCAGTTATAGGCAATGTCATTATTGTGCCAAATTTAAGCCCCTCCATGATGATGTCTTCACAGTGGTTTATCTTATGCCTTGGAAATGTTTTTGTACCCTTTCCTGGCTGATAACTTTCTCCAATGGGATCCCTTTGCTGTGTTATCAGCTGTTTACGAACCATTGCTTTTACTAAAATTGCAACAAAGAAAAGGTTTGGAAATTCCTCCTAGAACAGAGAAACTTTTTGCAAATGACGGCTAATGTGCACTTTCCACTTCCCCAATTATAAAAGTGTTCACAGTTATAAAACCACATATTTTTGGCCATTCAAAATGATTCGAGTTTGTTTGCTGATGGTTTTATACAGATTATGGGTGACACAAAAGGTGGAGAAAGTTCTGAAATGATTCTTCTTGGTAGGATTTTTTTTACGTTTGAAACATCTGGCATCTTAACCCCTCCCTGACCGGGTGATTTTCTGTTTTTGCGCTTTCTTTTTTTCCTACCCTTATTCCAAGAGACGTAACTTTTTTATTATTCCACCAACATATTAGTGCGAGAGCTTGTTTTTTTGCAGGACAAGTTGTACTTTTTGAATAATACCATTAACTTTATCATGCCATCCACTGGAAAGCAGGGAAAAAAATCCAAATACCTTAAAAAAAATGGAATACCAAAATTCTTCTTTTGGGTTTTTTATTTACAGAGTTCATTTTATGGTAAAAATAACCCAGCAATATGATTCTCCAGGTCCGTATGATTAGGCAGATACTAAACATGCAGTTTTCTTTTTTATTTCAGTGGTGAAAAAAGATTCAGAAATCTGTAAAAAGAAAGTTTTTGTTTGTGTCGCAATTTTGAATAGCCGTAACGTTTACAATTTTCGGAATATGGACCTGTGTGAGGGCTTGCTTTTTTGCACCGAGTCAATGCTTTTATTGATATCACTTTGGGGAAGATACGATATTTTGATCGCCTGTAATTTCTTTTTTTTTCAGTTGTTGCGATCGCTTGTTAAATAATTTATTTTTTGTTTTGTTGCCGTGGCCAAAAACCGCAATTCTGGTTCATTTTCTTTCTCGTTACGCCTAAGGAAACCACCAGACTCCCAGCATTCATGATCAGCAGGTTTATGAGTCTGTGGATTAGAATAATTAATCCTTTCCTGACCGGGCCAATTTTTACAATTCCGACCACTGTCACTTTATGAGGCAATAACTCTGAAACGCCTCAACGGATCCCACCGATTCTGAGAATGTTTTTGTGTGACATATTGTACTTCATGTTAGTGGTAAAAGTTCTTCAATGTGACTTGTGTTTATTTCTGAATAAAATGGAAATTTGGCAAAAATTGAGAATATTTTGCAATTTTCAAACTTTTAATTTTTGTGCCCTTAAAATCAGAGAGTCATATCGCACAAAATAGTTACTAAATAACATTTCCCACATGTCTACTTTACATCAACACAATTTTGGAAACATTTTTTTTGTTAGGACGTTGTAAGAATTAAAAGTTGACCAGCAATTTCTTATTTTTCCAACAAAATCATTTTTTCAGGGACCGTCTCACATTTGAAGTCACTGAGGGGTCTATATGACAGAAAGTACCTAAAAGTGACACCATTCTAAAAACTGCACCACTTAAGGTGCTCAAAACAACATTCAAGACGTTTGTTAACCCTTCAGGTGCTTTACGAGAACTAAAGCAAAGTGGAAGGAAAATGTAACATTTCACTTTTTTCACAAAAAATTAACTTTAGACCCAAACTTTTTTATTTTCACAAGGGTGACAGGAGAAAATGGACCACAATTTGTTGTGCAATTTCTCCTGAGTACGCCTATACCCATATGTGGGGGAAATTCACTGTTTGGGTGCATGGCAGGGCTCAGAAGGGAGGGAGCACCAATTGACTTTTCGAACCCAAAACCCAATTGGCTGGAATTGATGGTGGGTGCCATGTTACGTTAGGAGAGCCCCTGATGTGCCTAAACAGTGGAAACCCACCACAAATGACTCCATTTTGAAAACCACACCCCTCAAGGATTTTATTTATCCAGGGGTATAGCGAGCATTTTAAACCCACAGGTACTACACAGAATTTGATAACATTAGGTCGTCATATAGAATATGTTGTCATTAGTGTTGAGTGCAAGTGCTCGCTATTCCAGTTTGCATCAGGCTTTCGGGTATGCACTGAATATCGTGGATGCTCGAGTAACATGCTCGAGTCCCTGCCCCGCATGTTTCATGGCTGTTAGACAGCCCAAAAAAAAATGTGAGGCTCTGCGATACTCGGTGCATTTCCGAGCACCCGATTAGCGAGCCCAGCTGTCATATCGTCATTTTTTTTCTTCTTTTGAAAAAAATGAAAATTCTAACATGGGTAGCTGAGACCCCAGATATTTTCCAAAGCTGGGGGTGCTATACACTTATTTCTCAGGAATAAGTACTCTTAACTGCTGCTGTAAAAAGGCGTGTCAGCAATCGTTAAGGGCTTAGTTGGAAGGGGGTGTTCAAAATAATAGCAGTGTGGAGTTCAAATAGTGCGGTCAATGATTCTGAGAAGAGACAGGGGGGAATCCAGTGGCCCTTATCTAAGGGTGAAGCCGAGACATGTTGCATTTCTGCTTGAAAACCTGAGAAATATGGGTCGTTCGAGACATTGTTCAGAAGAACAGCGGACTGTGATTAAAAAGTTGATTGGAGAAGTGCAGACAATAATCGGCTGTTCAGCTACAATGATCTTCAATGCTTTATAATGGAAACCAAACCGGAGAGACGAGGAAGAAAACGGAAGACGACCATTCACATGGATGGAAGAACAGCCAAAATCGCAAAGGCTCAGCCAGCGATCGGCTCCAGGATGATCACAGACAGTCTCACGTTACCAGTGATCGGCTCCAGGATGATCACAGACAGTCTCACGTTACCAGTGATCGGCTCCAGGATGATCACAGACAGTCTCATGTTACCAGTGATCGGCTCCAGGATGATCACAGACAGTCTCACCTAACCAGTGATCGGCTCCAAGATGATCACAGACAGTCTCACGTTACCGGTGATCGGCTCCAGGATGATCACAGACAGTCTCACGTTACCAGTGATCGGCTCCAGGATGATCACAGTCTCACGTTACCAGTGATCGGCTCCAGGATAATCACAGACAGTCTCACGTTACCAATGAACGGCTCCAGGATGATCAGTCTCATGTTACCAGTGATCGGCTCCAAGATGATCACAGACAGTCTCACGTTACCGGTGATCGGCTCCAGGATGATCACAGACAGTCTCACGTTACCAGTGATCGGCTCCAGGATGATCACAGTCTCATGTTACCAATGATCGGCTCCAGGATGATCAGTCTCATGTTACCAGTGATCGGCTCCAGGATGATCACAGTCTCACGTTACCAGTGATCGGCTCCAGGATGTTCCCAGACAGTCTCACGTTACCAGTGATCGGCTCCAGGATGATCACAGTCTCACGTTACCAATGATCGGCTCCAGGATGATCACAGTCTCACGTTACCAATGATCGGCTCCAGGATGATCACACAGTCTCACGTTACCAGTGATCGGCTCCAGGATGATCACAGACAGTCTCACGTTACTAATGATCGGCTCCAGGATGATCACAGTCTCACGTTACCAATGATCGGCTCCAGGATGATCACAGTCTCACGTTACCAGTGATCGGCTCCAGGATGATCACACAGTCTCCCGTTACCAATGATCGGCTCCAGGATGATCACACACAGTCTCCGGTTACCAATGCTTGGCTCCAGGATGATCACAGTCTCACGTTACCAGTGATTGGCTCCAGGATGATCACAGTCTCACGTTACCAATGATCGGCTCCAGGATGATCACAGTCTCACGTTACCAGTGATCGGCTCCAGGATGATCACACAGTCTCACGTTACCAATGATCGGCTCCAGGATGATCACAGACAGTCTCATGTTACCAGTGATCGGCTCCAGGATGATCACAGACAGTCTCACGTTACCAGTGATCGGCTCCAGGAATGATCAGTCTCACGTTACCAGTGATCGGCTCCAGGATGATCACACAGTCTCCCGTTACCAATGATCGGCTCCAGGATGATCACACACAGTCTCCGGTTACCAATGATTGGCTCCAGGATGATCACAGTCTCACGTTACCAGTGATCGGCTCCAGGATGATCACAGTCTCACGTTACCAGTGATCGGCTCCAGGATGATCACAGTCTCACGTTACTAATGATCGGCTCCAGGATGATCACAGACAGTCTCACGTTACCAGTGATCGGCTCCAGGATGATCACAGACAGTCTCACGTTACTAATGATCGGCTCCAGGATGATCACAGTCTCACGTTACCAATGATCGGCTCCAGGATGATCACACACAGTCTCCGGTTACCAATGATTGGCTCCAGGATGATCACAGTCTCACGTTACCAATGATCGGCTCCGGGATGATCACATACAGTCTCACGTTACCAGTGATCGGCTCCAGGATGATCAGACAGTCTCACGTTACCAATGATCGGCTCCAGGATGATCACAGACAGTCTGACGTCACCAATGATCGGCTCCAGGATGATCACAGTCTCACGTTACCAGTGATCGGCTCAAGGATGATCACACACAGTCTCACGTTACCAATGATCGGCTCCAGGATGATCAGACAGTCTCACGTTACCAATGATCGGCTCCAGGATGATCACAGACAGTCTGACGTCACCAATGATCGGCTCCAGGATGATCACAGTCTCACGTTACCAGTGATCGGCTCAAGGATGATCACACACAGTCTCACGTTACCAATGATCGGCTCCAGGATGATCAGACAGTCTCACGTTACCAATGATCGGCTCCAGGATGATCACAGACAGTCTGACGTCACCAATGATCGGCTCCAGGATGATCACAGTCTCACGTTACCAGTGATCGGCTCCATGATGATCACAGACAGTCTCCCGTTACCAATGATCGGCTCCAGGATGATCACAGACAGTCTCACCTAACCAGTGATCGGCTCCAAGATGATCACAGACAGTCTCACGTTACCAGTGATCGGCTCCAGGATGATCACACAGTCTCCCGTTACCAATGATCGGCTCCAGGATGATCACACACAGTCTCCGGTTACCAATGATTGGCTCCAGGATGATCACAGTCTCACGTTACCAGTGATCGGCTCCAGGATGATCACAGTCTCACGTTACCAGTGATCGGCTCCAGGATGATCACAGTCTCACGTTACCAGTGATCGGCTCCAGGATGATCACAGTCTCACGTTACCAGTGATCGGCTCCAGGATGATCACAGTCTCACGTTACTAATGATCGGCTCCAGGATGATCACAGACAGTCTCACGTTACCAGTGATCGGCTCCAGGATGATCACAGACAGTCTCACGTTACTAATGATCGGCTCCAGGATGATCACAGTCTCACGTTACCAATGATCGGCTCCAGGATGATCACACACAGTCTCCGGTTACCAATGATTGGCTCCAGGATGATCACAGTCTCACGTTACCAATGATCGGCTCCAGGATGATCACATACAGTCTCACGTTACCAGTGATCGGCTCAAGGATGATCACACACAGTCTCACGTTACCAATGATCGGCTCCAGGATGATCAGACAGTCTCACGTTACCAATGATCGGCTCCAGGATGATCACAGACAGTCTGACGTCACCAATGATCGGCTCCAGGATGATCACAGTCTCACGTTACCAGTGATCGGCTCAAGGATGATCACACACAGTCTCACGTTACCAATGATCGGCTCCAGGATGATCAGACAGTCTCACGTTACCAATGATCGGCTCCAGGATGATCAGACAGTCTGACGTCACCAATGATCGGCTCCAGGATGATCACAGTCTCACGTTACCAGTGATCGGCTCCATGATGATCACAGACAGTCTCCCGTTACCAATGATCGGCTCCAGGATGATCACAGACAGTCTCACCTAACCAGTGATCGGCTCCAAGATGATCACAGACAGTCTGACGTCACCAATGATCGGCTCCAGGATGATCACAGTCTCACGTTACCAGTGATCGGCTCCAGGATAATCACTGGTTACCTGTGAGGACTGTGACAGAAGACGCCCGTGTGACGCTAAACTCTTACCAAGAAATCCCACTATAAAAAGAAAGACTTACTGAAGAGGGTACAATCTGCCAAAGAACACATCAACTGTCCTAAAGAGAGATGGAGAAACATTTTGTGGACCGATGAAAGTAAAATTGTACTTTTTGGGTCCAAGGGCCGCAGACAGTTCATCAGACGACCCCCAAACTCTGCATTCAGCCTCAGTACAGTCTGCACACAGTGAAGCATGGTGGTGAAGCATCATGATATGGGCAGGTTTCTCTTACTATGGTGCCGGATCTATTCACCGCACACCAGGGGGGTCATGGACCAGTCTGCAGATATTATAATACCTGAAGAGGTCACGTTGCCTTACCCTGAAGAGGATATGTCCGTGAAATGGGGGTTTCTATAAGACAACGGCCCTAAACACACCAGGAAAGAGCAAAATCGTGGTTTCAGTCCAACACAATTGGGTTATGGAGCGGCAGGCCCAATCCCCGGACCTTAATCCGATAGAACACTTGTGGGGGGACATCAAAAATGCTGTTTCAGAGAAAAAGCCAACAAATGACAAAAAAATTTGCAGGATGTAGTCCGAGCATCCTGGGCTGGAATAACTGGTGACCGGGGCCAGAAGGTGGTAATAGATGTGAGACAGGTCTAAAAACTGTGGGTAACAACTAAATATCAGGTCAGTGATTCACAGGAATGATAAATCCACAAAAAATACATATTGTGAGTCTGTAAAGATAAATGCAGACACTGATGTTTTCTTAGAACGGCCCAATGTTTATTTTTTTTTTATTTTCTGTAAAGTTTGCAATGTTCCCAATGCTGGACTAAAACTAGTAGAAAGATTAAGGCTGCCGTCACACGCTCGGTATTTGGTCAGTATTTTACATCAGTATTTGTAGCCAAAACCAGGAGTGGGTGATAAATACAGAAGTGGTGCAGATGTTTCTATTAGACTTTTCCTCTAATTGTTCCACTCCTGGTTTTGGCTACAAATACTGATGTAAAATACTGACCAAATACTGAGCGTGTGACGGCAGCCTTACTCTGAACACTACTGTATGGATTGGAAAGGTTGTAGTGTGGACTCAATTGTTGCATTACAGGATGCGCTTGTTGCTAATAGAAGTAACAAGAGCAAACTGAGACCACAGCTATTAACCCTTTAAATGCAGCTGTCAATCACTTGAAAGTTGCATATAAAGGGCATGATCCTGCCCTGGTGTCTGTTTGAGAGTCCATTGCTCCCCATTTCCTTCTTGCAACCGGATCAGCCAGGGAGCTACAGAAGGTTCCCATCGATGCCATGTTCCTACTCCTGTGAAGCTGGCCACAGGTTTATTTTCTCGTATATGTTGCAATACAGTATGTAGAACAAGTAATCAAACAATTGCAGGTCCAGGTCGAATAAATAAAGTAAAAATAAAAAAATAAGAAGGTTTTAGAAACATAACAAATAATTTAAAAAACATATCAATTTCAATCACCCTTTTACCCAGTTCCGAAATTTAAAAAAAGAGCATGTGACGTATTTTCGACCCTGTGGAAATCCAGTCTAAGAAAATATAAATTTGTTAATGTATGTTAAATGTAAAGAAAAAAAAAATTATCAAAATGCCAAAATTGCCATTTTTCAGTTGAAAAGCCTCTGACAAACAATGCAATAAGAAGCATTGATTCACCAGAAAATGGTATCAATAAAACTAACGCTTGGAATACAAAACACGACAGAGACGTGAAAAAGTTCCGACTGTAAAAAAACTGCGACACAAACCAAATTCTTTTTTTTGCAAAGTTGTGAATTTTTTTTAGGCACGTTAAAAAAATTGTACAAAGGCCTTCATCTGGAGAATCCCGTTATCAGGTCATTTACTGCTCGTTATGGCATTGCTTGTTTTCACCATTTCACCACACTTGGAATTTCCCCCCGTTTACCATTGAATGGTAAAATGAACAACAGCGACGCTGACGGGAACATATGCAGCGCCCCAGAGTCCTGGTCGTTGCAGTACTGTGGCTCCGCCACTATGGGGAGCTATGGTACGTCTGATTGCACTAAAGGAGTTTCTCTGACCAGGTATCACTCACACTACACTTCACACTCCGGCCACCAGGGGGGGTGGTCCTATCTACTAGGCCACTCCTCACACTCTGGTAAAACTGGGGGTTGGACAGGAAGACAGTGAGAAGTAACTGGGAAGAGCTAGTGAGAGGACCTGTCAGGGATGGGATCCTGGCAGACTCCTAAGAGCAGAACTAACCAGTGAACAACGGGAATACAGAAAAGAGGAATTAGGACCAGAAGGAGTCGTGCTGTTAGACCGAGGCAACATCCTTCTGAGGCGCAAACAGTCGGTGGCCGGAACGCCGAGCAAGTAAGAGACTTTAAGTACTACTGCAAACCACGGCAGGACAGCCAATTATAGGTTGGCTGTCTCACACAAATCACCTAAGCAGACAACGGAAGCAGCTGTGGGAGAGGGGCGACTCTAGGGTCCCAGAAGAACACCAGGCCTACCCCGTCATACGGGTGCGTCCTACCATATGATCTGGGGGACGGAGAGAACGAACATCAGAGACAGACAGATTCAGTTGTGAGGACTATCCCGGGAGCTCAGCAGGGAAGGACTACAACACCCAGCGCTAGAAGGTAGACACTGATTCCCACCTGTAAAGAGAACTCCTGATGTGCCTTTGGACCGGCCGGTCTCTGACAACCCGGCAGACAGCGCTCTGGACTGAGGTCTCTAAAACCTTCAGTAAAGAAGTAAAGAGACTGCAACCTGGTGTCCTCGTTATTTACAGCATCACCACCATCATCCATATCTATTGTTTCACTGTACGCCCCTCGGCAGGGTCACAGACCGGGGCCTAGCCACCGTGACAACCCCAGAGCAGAGACTCACAGGCCCGGTACCGGGTACCCCTCGGCCCTGCGGCAGTGGGGGCGCTACAAACTTGGCGTCACGAACAGGATCTACTTAAGCCTGAAGAATCAGGTCATGTGTGCCTTGGAACTGTGATTTATTGTTACTCCGGCCTTCAGCAGGTTAGTGGGAGGAAGGGACAGCCATGTCCGAGTCGGGAGGAGAGGAGGTGGCGGCCGCAGCCGCGGACGCAGGGGCAGCTCCGGTCCCCGCAGCGAGTGAAGCCGCGGCCCTAATGCAACCACCAGTTGCCGCAGAACCCGCTGTCCCCCTCAGCCAGTCGGACACTGCCGCTAGCACAAAAGCCATAATGCCCTTCTCCATGCCGTACCTGCCCGGAGCGACCTGGCTCCCACGATACTCGGGGGAGTCGCATACATTCACTGACTTTAAAGAAGGGCTCTGCAGCCTGCTCGAGTTCTATCCCCTGACAGAGCCTCAGAAGGTTCAAATGATAATCGGCCAACTCTTTGGGGCGGCCCTGAGAGAATTGAAGTCCTGGCCCACCAAGGATAAGGGAACTGCACAACAGATTTTTGCAAAGCTTAAAGCCACCTTCGATATCCGCACTGCTACAGAAATTAAACTGACTTTCTATGGATGCAAACAAAGGCCGCAGGATAGCTTACGGGACTATGCCCTTAATCTCCAAGAGGCGATGCGGGCCATTAAGCAGAGTGACCCCGGCAGCATGCCAGATGAGGAAAAACTTCTGAAGGAGCGGTTCATTGAGGGGCTTCTGTGCAGTCACCAGCGGGGCCAATTGCACTTCCTGGCCATGCAAAATCCAGACTTGACTTTTGCGCAATTCAAAGATAAGGCTATCCAGGCATTGCAGGAGCGACAGCCCAGCCGTGTAATACCACCCAGGCGCCCCGCTCCCACATACCACCAGGAGGTGGCATCGGATACCCCAGTTGCCACGGAGGCCGACGCCCAGAGCTTCGAGGACGACTCCCCTGCAGGACTTCGCCTCCAGATGCAAGAGCTAACCAAGAGCGTTGCTGCCCTAGCCCGGACGGTGCAGTCCCTACAGGAGGCCCCCAAGGAAAAGATCCAGCTAGCCTCCGGACCAGAAGATGTCCCCTGGACGTGACAGAAGAGGACCCCACCGACCAGAGGCCGGGACAGCGATCGCTTCCATCAGGACGGACGACCCATCTGCCGCCGATGTCACCAGGTGGGCCACCTTGCAAGGTACTGTCCTTTAAACGAGCAACCCCTGGGGCAAAGGGCCAACCCCCAGGAGTAGGACGGTCAGGCCCGCAGCATTGGAGAACCAAGTATATTGGAGGACGACCAGTTCTCCCTGTAGTGGTTGATGGAATCCCCTTGAACGCTTTGCTGGACACCGGTTCTCAGGTGACAACTATACCTTACGTGCTTTATAAACGGTATTGGGAGGACGCTGATATTACTCGTGGCCCTGACGATGATTTCACCATAATAGCCAGTAATGGTCAGCCGTTACCACAAGTGGGGTATAAGGAGGTCACCATCAAGGTGGGGCGGGTGGAATTGAAAGCCCAAGGGATTGTGATTGTTGATATTGATCGTCGAGAATGTAATCCCATGATGACTCTTGGTACTGTTATAGAAAATTGCCTTGCAGAAGTTATTGTTTTGTTGCAACAGGTGGCAGAAACCGCTGGCCACAGCGAGCAACGGGCCCTGCAGAAGGAAATCAGAGCTCTGATGCAGAGACAGCAGGTAGAGCTGACTGGTGGTGAGATTGGTCGTGTCACTGTGAGTGATTCAAATCCCATCGCGATACCCCCCAGGAGTGAAATGTTAATATGGTGTCGGGCAGCCATAGGCCTCAGGGCAAAGGACTACCAGGCCTTGGTAGAACCCGTATATTCAGACAATAGGCCTACTGTTCTGACAGCCCGGGGGGTGGTCGACGTCCGCCAGGGGAGAGTGCCCGTACGTGTCCTCAATTGTGGGGAGGAAGAGATTCACCTCACCAAGTATACCACGCTCGCCAAACTGTTCACTGTCAATAATAGTGTGATACAGACACCTGAACCCTTGGTCCCGTCAAACGTGGCGGAGAACAAAGGTTCTGCAGAGCACTCGAAAGACTGGTGTCGGGAATTGCATGTGGGCACTGACTCTACCCCATCCCATCAAAAACAGGGGGCCTACAGGGTGGTACACGAGTACGAACAGGTATTCAGCAAACACCCCTTAGATTTTGGGCAGGTGAAAGGGATCCAACATCACATCCCCACGGGAGATCACCGACCCATAAAAGAGAGATATCGCCCTGTACCCCCAGCTCATTACCAGTGTGCCAAGGACATGTTGCGGGAAATGAAGGAGGCTGGGGTGGTGAGAGACAGCTGTAGCCCCTGGGCAGCTCCGTTAGTCCTTGTTAAAAAGAAAGATGGTACCATGAGGATGTGTGTTGATTACAGGCAGTTGAATCGCATTACACATAAGGACGCATACCCACTGCCCAGGATAGAGGAGTCTCTGGCTGCCTTAAAATCTGCTAACTACTTCTCTACCTTAGATCTCACCAGTGGGTACTGGCAGGTTCCTGTAGCGGAGGCGGACAAAGAGAAGACGGCCTTCACGACACCAATGGGTCTCTGCGAATTCAATTACATGCCCTTCGGATTGTGCAATGCTCCCGGGACGTTCCAGAGGATGATGGAGTGCTGCCTAGGACACATGAACTTTGAAACTGTGCTGCTGTATTTGGATGATGTCATTGTCTTCTCTAAGACCTACGAAGACCATCTGAAGCACCTGGCCGAGGTGTTTGAAGCCCTGTCCAACTTCGGCTTAAAGGTGAAACCGTCCAAGTGTCATCTGCTGAAACCTAAAGTGCAGTACCTGGGCCATGTGGTGAGCGCTGAAGGAGTGGCCCCAGACCCCGACAAGGTCACAGTGATCAAGGACTGGTAAAAGCCCAGTGACCTCCACGAAGTCCGGCAGTTCCTCGGGCTGGTAGGCTATTACCGAAGGTTCATTAAGGACTTCACCAAGAAGGCCGCACCCTTGCAAAACCTGTTGGTGGGCCAACCAAAGAAGACCAAGGGGAGAAACACCCCCTTTGATTGGAACAAGGAGCTGGAGGAATCCTTCACTTGTTTGAAGTCGGCACTGACGGGAGAAGAGGTACTGGCTTACCCCGAATACGACCAACCGTTTGTGCTGTATACAGATGCCAGTAATGTGGGATTAGGAGCCGTGCTGTCTCAGGTCCAGAAAGGCAAAGAAAGGGTGATCGCTTACGCCAGCAGGAAACTCCGTCCCACGGAAAGGAACCCTGACAACTACAGTTCCTTTAAGCTGGAATTCCTTGCCGTTGTCTGGGCAGTCACAGAGAGGTTCAAACACTACCTGGCCTCCGCGAAATTCACCATCTTCACGGACAACAATCCGCTAACGCATCTGGATACTGCCAAACTCGGGGCTTTGGAACAGCGATGGATGGCCCGGCTGTCCAACTACGATTACACCATCAAGTACCGGGCAGGACACGAGAATGCCAATGCCGATGCCTTGTCCTGAATGCCCCATTTGCCAGAAGCGGGAGAAGACCCGGAGGCACTTGAAGAGGTGGAGCTGCCTGCATTCCATCGCCCCAAAGCCACTCAGAGCTCTCATCATGTGAAGAACAGGCACAAGAACCAACCGGATGACACGCTGAATCCCCTGGCCCATCACGGGTGGGCGGAAACCCAGGATGGTGACCCCGCGGTCCGTCGGGTGAAAGAGCTCTTGACGCAGGCAGGGTCGCACCCTGGCCCAGATGACCCACAAGAGACCCAACAGCTGTGGAAGGGGAGAAGCAAACTGTTTATCCATGATGGCAAGTTGTGCAGGAGGAGCATCGACCCACGTACTCACGAATTGGTGTGGCAGATAGTGGTGCCAAGGCGAGATGCGCCCATGGTTCTGGGAGCCTACCATGATGGAGCCGGACACTTCGGATGGAGGAAGCTGGAAAGGCTCCTCCGAGGGAGGTTCTATTGGATTGGCATGAAGAGAACCATTGAGAAGTGGTGTCGGGAGTGTGGTCCCTGTGGTCTGCGCAGGAAGGACCGTGACAGTCAACGGGCTCCCCTGCGGCCTATCATCACCAAACGGCCGCTCGAACTGGTCGCGTTGGATCATGTGAAGCTGACACCTAGCCGGTCGGGCTATATCTACGCCCTTACCATCGTGGACCACTACTCCAGGTTTTTGGTGGTTGTACCTGTCAAGGATCTAACGGCCAGGACTGCCGCCAGGGCCTTCCAGCAGCACTTTTGTAGGCCCCATGGCTACCCAGAGAAGGTACTGACTGATCAGGGACCTGCATTCGAAGCGGAAGTGTTCCAAGAATTCTGTCAACTGTACGGGTGTAAGAAGATCAGAACCACACCGTACCATCCTCAAACTAACGGGATGTGTGAGAAGATGAACCAAGTGGTAATCGATTTATTGAAGACCTTGCCTGTGGAGGAACGGAACCTGTGGCCAATAAAGTTGCCTGACTTGGTGGATATGTACAATCACATCCCAGTAAGTTCCACCAACTGTACTCCAGCGTACCTGATGCGAGGAAGATCTAGTCGGTTACCCGTTGATCTGGACATGGGGGTCCTAGTACCCGAAGATACCTCGCCGGATGCAGATTGGGATGCAGAGAGGCAGCGAAGGTACCGCGAAGTACAGGAGTGTGTAGAAAGAAGTCTCGCCCAGGCTAGGCAGAAACAAGAAAGGGACTACAACCAACACGCTCCTGCGATTCCCCTGTCACCTGGTGAGCAAGTACTTAAACGAAAGAGGAGATTACACAAGCTCGATGACCAATGGGAAGCGGAACCGTATACCATCCTGCCATCCGACTTCGACAACACAAAGGTCTGTCTCATCAGCAAGGACAGAGGGGAGACCTCGACAGCGGTATCCAGGGATCACCTTAAGGTCTGCCCCGATAAGTTGAGAGAGAGGGACACGGCCCCAAGAATCTCCCCGCCGGTGGGAAAGGAGAAGATGATCCATACCGTCCTTGGTGACTTTCCCCAGTCCTGGACTCAGATAAATCAGGCCATCGTGGTACCTGTTCTAACGTTTGAACAGCCGGACCCACCAGAAGCGATGGTGGTACCAGATCATCCGGCCCCGCAACCTCAACAAGCCCTACCTGAAAATGCCATGCCAACCGTTGAACCGGCAAATCCTCCCTCTGCTATCGGTGAACCTGCTGTACCCACTGTTGATAGCAGCAGCTCAGAGAGCCCCAACCTGCCAGTGCTACCCAGACTCACTAGAAGTGTAGCTAGAAGACAGTGCACTACACCAGCGGTAGCAAGCATAGCGGGCCCTGTTAGGCCAATAGCAACCCCTGCGCTGCGAAGGTCCATACGCAGCACTCAGAACCAAACTCCCCTCCGCTACAAAACTTGGAGGTATTGATAAGGGCTGTTATCTAGTTGAAAATGTTTGTGTACATATTTTTGTTACAGGTTATAAAATGGACAATAGAGTAATGGACGGTGAATTGCTCAAAAACTTTCACAAGAGGGCCCCTTTGTTTACCCGGGGTCCCCGCTGTTTCAACCACTGGACTGAGAGTCATAAACTGTGCATGACCTAACTTTCGCAACGTTCAAGAGTCCTCACCTCCCATAAAGGGAAGCACTGTTATGTTTACTTGTTTATGCTATTTCGAAATTTTGTGTGTTTCCTGTTAACATGTATTATTGTTCTTGTTTTCCCAGTCCGGGAGTACTGGATTTAACCGGGGGGCAGTGCAGCGCCCCAGAGTCCTGGTCGTTGCAGTACTGTGGCTCCGCCACTAAGGGGAGCTATGGTACGTCTGATTGCACTAAAGGAGTTTCTCTGACCAGGTAACACTCACACCACACTTCACACTCCGGCCACCAGGGGGGGTGGTTCTATCTAGTAGGCCACTCCTCACACTCTGGTAAAACTGGGGGTTGGACAGGAAGACAGTGAGAAGTAACTGGGAAGAGCTGGTGAGAGGACCTGTCAGGGATGGGATTCTGGCAGACTCCTAAGAGCAGAACTAACCAGTGAACAACGGGAATACAGAAAAGAGGAATTAGGACCAGAAGGAGTCGTGCTGTTAGACCGAGGCAACATCCTTCTGAGGCGCAAACAGTCGGTGGCCGGAATGCCGAGCAAGTAAGAGACTCTAAGTACTACTGCAAACCACGGCAGGGCAGCCAATTATAGGCGGGCTGTCTCACACAAATCACCTAAGCAGACAACGGAGGCAGCTGTGGGAGAGGGGCGACTCTAGGGTCCCGGAAGAACTCCAGGCCTACCCCGTCATACGGGTGCATCCTACCATATCATCTGGGGGACAGAGAGAATGAACATCAGAGACAAACAGAATCAGTTGTGAGGACTATCCCGGGAGCTCAGCAGGGAAGGACTACAACACCCAGCGCTAGAAGGTAGACACTGATTCCCACCTGTAAAGAGAACTCCTGATGTGCCTTTGGACCGGCCGGTCTCTGACAACCCGGCAGACAGCGCTCTGGACTGAGGTCTCTAAAACCTTCAGTAAAGAAGTAAAGAGACTGCAACCTGGTGTCCTCGTTATTTACAGCATCACCACCATCATCCATATCTATTATTTCACTGTACGCCCCTCGGCAGGGTCACAGACCGGGGCCTAGCCACCGTGACAACCCCAGAGCAGAGACTCACAGGCCCGGTACCGGTTACCCCTCGGCCCTGCGGCAGTGGGGGCGCTACACATACATGAAGGCTAAGGCTCGAGGTAAGACGAGAGAAAAACGAAAGTGCAAAAAGAAAAAAGGTCTCCGTCCTTGAAGGGGTACTCCCATCTCCAAGATCCTTTTCAATGTGTAGGAGATGTAATAATATTAGCTAATACCTCCAATTAGAAATGTAGTATAGTTCTTCTGATTATTTATGCTCCTAACCCAATGTGCAGGGCATTGCAGTAGCTTAGGTATCCATGGTTACGACCACTAACGGCTGTCACTATATGGGTGGTTGTAGCCATAGATACCTAAGCTACTGCAATGCCCTGCACATGGGGCAAGTGACATGACTAATCAAGAGAACTATACTACATTTCTAATTGGAGGTATTTGCTAATATTATTATTACACCTACTACATATTGGGGTAGAACCTTGGAACATCCCTGTAGGAGTGTAGGGACAAGCCATGTAGTAAAAATAAAGTATCAACGAGCAGTTCAGCTTTCCTAAGAGGCCTGTGCCGCCCACCATCCTCTCATTCCCCCGGCTACACTGCACTGATTACATAGGAGCTACAGGCGCTCACCGCCACACAGGCCTCTGAGGAGTCGGCCCTTGCTGCCCCTGATAACCAGTCAAATTCATGCTTTCATTTTCTGATTCTTGTTGATCCCAATAACCAATCATTTTCCAGCTTTCGTACTAACAGTAACCAATCAGAGTTCAGCTTGTATTGTAGTGTGCATGTTGGGAAAACAAATCTGGTTACGTGAGAAATAAGATGGAGGACGGCGGCTGCTTCAGTCTGACTCACTAGACGTCTGAGCGCAGATGGTCGGGTTTCTGTTTTGTCATCATTTCCTTTCATGGCCATTTTATGTGTATGTGGTATTGTGAGGCGGATGCATCCAATCCTGCCATGTGCGATACCGTGAGCCCCCGAGCTGTGTATCTAATCCTATCCTGTGTGATACTGTCTGCTGAGCCGTGTATCTAATCCTCCCGTGTGATACTGTCTGCTGAGCCGTGTATCTAATCCTATCCTGTGTGATATTGTCTGATGAGACGTGTATCTAATCCTATCCTGTGTGATACTGACTGCTGTGTATCTAATCCTCTCCTGTGTGATACTGTCTGCTGAGCCGTGTATCTAATCCTCTCCTGTGTGATACTGTCTGCTGAGCTGTGTATCTAATCCTATCCTGTGTGATACTGTCTGCTGAGCCGTGTATCTAATCCTCTCCTGTGTGATACTGCCTGCTGAGCTGTGTATCTAATCCTATCCTGTGATACTGTCTGCTGAGCCGTGTATCTAATCCTATTCTGTGTGATACTGTCTGCTGAGCCGTGTATCTAATCCTCCCGTGTGATACTGTCTGCTGAGCCGTGTATCTAATCCTATCCTGTGTGATATTGTCTGATGAGCCGTGTATCTAATCCTATCCTGTGTGATACTGACTGCTGTGTATCTAATCCTCTCCTGTGTGATACTGTCTGCTGAGCCGTGTATCTAATCCTCTCCTGTGTGATACTGTCTGCTGAGCTGTGTATCTAATCCTATCCTGTGTGATACTGTCTGCTGAGCCGTGTATCTAATCCTCTCCTGTGTGATACTGACTGCTGAGCGGTGTATCTAATCCTCCTGTGTGATACTGACTGCTGAGCTGTGTATCTAATCCTCCTGTGTGATACTGACTGCTGAGCCGTGTATCTAATCCTATCCTGTGTGATACTGTCTGCTGAGCTGTGTATCTAATCCTATCCTGTGTGATACTGTCTGCTGAGCCGTGTATCTAATCCTCTCCTGTGTGATACTGTCTGCTGAGCTGTGTATCTAATCCTCTCCTGTGTGATACTGCCTGCTGAGCCGTGTATCTAATCCTATTCTGTGTGATACTGTCTGCTGAGCTGTGTATCTAATCCTCTCCTGTGTGATACTGCCTGCTGAGCCGTGTATCTAATCCTATCCTGTGATACTGTCTGCTGAGCTGTGTATCTAATCCTATCCTGTGTGATACTGTCTGCTGAGCCGTGTATCTAATCCTCCCGTGTGATACTGTCTGCTGAGCCGTGTATCTAATCCTATCCTGTGTGATATTGTCTGATGAGCCGTGTATCTAATCCTATCCTGTGTGATACTGACTGCTGTGTATCTAATCCTCTCCTGTGTGATACTGTCTGCTGAGCCGTGTATCTAATCCTCTCCTGTGTGATACTGTCTGCTGAGCTGTGTATCTAATCCTATCCTGTGTGATACTGTCTGCTGAGCCGTGTATCTAATCCTCTCCTGTGTGATACTGCCTGCTGAGCTGTGTATCTAATCCTATCCTGTGATACTGTCTGCTGAGCCGTGTATCTAATCCTATTCTGTGTGATACTGTCTGCTGAGCTGTGTATCTAATCCTCTCCTGTGTGATACTGCCTGCTGAGCCGTGTATCTAATCCTCTCCTGTGTGATACTGACTGCTGAGCGGTGTATCTAATCCTCCTGTGTGATACTGACTGCTGAGCTGTGTATCTAATCCTCCTGTGTGATACTGACTGCTGAGCCGTGTATCTAATCCTATCCTGTGTGATACTGTCTGCTGAGCTGTGTATCTAATCCTATCCTGTGTGATACTGTCTGCTGAGCCGTGTATCTAATCCTCTCCTGTGTGATACTGTCTGCTGAGCTGTGTATCTAATCCTCTCCTGTGTGATACTGCCTGCTGAGCCGTGTATCTAATCCTATTCTGTGTGATACTGTCTGCTGAGCTGTGTATCTAATCCTCTCCTGTGTGATACTGCCTGCTGAGCCGTGTATCTAATCCTCTCCTGTGTGATACTGACTGCTGAGCGGTGTATCTAATCCTCCTGTGTGATACTGACTGCTGAGCTGTGTATCTAATCCTCCTGTGTGATACTGACTGCTGAGCCGTGTATCTAATCCTATCCTGTGTGATACTGTCTGCTGAGCCGTGTATCTAATCCTATCCTGTGTGATACTGTCTGCTGAGCTGTGTATCTAATCCTCTCCTGTGTGATACTGCCTGCTGAGCCGTGTATCTAATCCTCTCCTGTGTGATACTGACTGCTGAGCGGTGTATCTAATCCTCCTGTGTGATACTGACTGCTGAGCCGTGTATCTAATCCTCTCCTGTGTGATACTGACTGCTGAGCTGTGTATCTAATCCTCTCCTGTGTGATACTGTCTGCTGAGCTGTGTATCTAATCCTATCCTGTGTGATACTGTCTGCTGAGCTGTGTATCTAATCCTCTCCTGTGTGATACTGTCTGCTGAGCTGTGTATCTAATCCTATCCTGTGTGGTACTGACTGCTGAGCTGTGTATCTAATCCTCTCCTGTGTGATACTGTCTGCTGAGCCGTGTATCTAATCCTATCCTGTGTGATACTGACTGCTGAGCCGTGTATCTAATCCTCTCCTGTGTGATACTGTCTGCTGAGCCGTGTATCTAATCCTATCCTGTGTGATACTGACTGCTGAGCTGTGTATCTAATCCCATCCTGTGTGATACTGTCTGCTGAGCTGTGTATCTAATCCTCTCCTGTGTGATACTGTCTGCTGAGCCGTGTATCTAATCCTATCCTGTGTGATACTGTCTGCTGAGCCGTGTATCTAATCCTATCCTGTGTGATACTGTCTGCTGAGCCGTGTATCTAATCCTATCCTGTGTGATACTGACTGCTGAGCCGTGTATCTAATCCTATCCTGTGTGATACTGTCTGCTGAGCTGTGTATCTAATCCTCTCCTGTGTGATACTGTCTGCTGAGCTGTGTATCTAATCCTATCCTGTGTGGTACTGACTGCTGAGCTGTGTATCTAATCCTCTCCTGTGTGATACTGTCTGCTGAGCCGTGTATCTAATCCTATCCTGTGTGATACTGACTGCTGAGCCGTGTATCTAATCCTCTCCTGTGTGATACTGTCTGCTGAGCCGTGTATCTAATCCTATCCTGTGTGATACTGACTGCTGAGCTGTGTATCTAATCCCATCCTGTGTGATACTGTCTGCTGAGCTGTGTATCTAATCCTCTCCTGTGTGATACTGTCTGCTGAGCCGTGTATCTAATCCTATCCTGTGTGATACTGTCTGCTGAGCCGTGTATCTAATCCTATCCTGTGTGATACTGTCTGCTGAGCCGTGTATCTAATCCTATCCTGTGTGATACTGTCTGCTGAGCTGTGTATCTAATCCTCTCCTGTGTGATACTGTCTGCTGAGCCGTGTATCTAATCCTATCCTGTGTGATACTGACTGCTGAGCTGTGTATCTAATCCTCTCCTGTGTGATACTGTCTGCTGAGCCGTGTATCTAATCCTATCCTGTGTGATACTGACTGCTGGGCTGTGTATCTAATCCCATCCTGTGTGATACTGTCTGCTGAGCTGTGTATCTAATCCTCTCCTGTGTGATACTGTCTGCTGAGCCGTGTATCTAATCCTATCCTGTGTGATACTGACTGCTGGGCTGTGTATCTAATCCCATCCTGTGTGATACTGCCTGCTGAGCTGTGTATCTAATCCTCTCCTGTGTGATACTGCCTGCTGAGCTGTGTATCTAATCCTCTCCTGTGTGATACTGTCTGCTGAGCCGTGTATCTAAGCCATCATGCAGAGTTGCAGCTCTCATTATGACGGATGCAGAGAATGGATGGAATTATTTATTGAACTGTAACTAAAGTTATGATATAATGTCGCCTTCTGTCTATAACCACAAACTAGACAGATTTTTATTACTCAGCTGTTTCTTTAGCACATAAGGGCAATACTAAACGTACCTGCAGTCCTATGTAACATTACACTGGGAAAGATAACAGGGTGTGTGACAATGGCAGTCCTATGTAACAGAACACTGGGTACAGATAAATGTCGGGAGACACCTGGGGTTGGACAGCAGTCCTATGTAACAGAACACTGGGTACAGATAAATGTCGGGAGACACCTGGGGTTGGACAGCAGTCCCTGAGAAGACACATGTATGATCTGACCCAAGTGCTGTACGGGCATTCTAGCCAATGGTCTGTGTGTGACGGCCGCCGGCTTGTAGTGACAGCGACGTACCACCCTAGTACCGGAGCCACAGCTACAGTCACAGGGCCACATAGAAGTTCTGACCCACCTACAAATACTCCAAATAAGACATGGTGACAAGCGGGCCCTATGTTCCTAGCTTACATAGGACTGCAGGTGACATCTACCACTCTGCTAACAGTTTTATGGATGCGCGCACATGTGACATTTCTCCTGCAGACCTCTCACTGAGGATTTGTTGTGGAAATGGTGGGGTTAGGCTACAAATTTCACACTCTGCATTGCCCAGCATCACATACACGAGCCGATGATTTCTATGGGGGCCATTTCAGGATCATCTTCTCTGACTGGACGAGAGGTTTGGTCTTGCCGATCCTGCAGAGTCTGGCTGTCTTCCTCTTCCTGTGACGTTGGTATCATGCCCGATCTGTCCATCCCCCGACCTTCCACCTGATGCCCCGTGATGTGTTGAGGTCCTACTATTGGTAGCCAAGTTCTTATTGTCTGCCCCCATGGTGAAGGATCGGGGGGAGCCGGACCGCTCAGAGTTAGTTTGTATCATTTTGCCTCCAGTTCTTTTCCACTCCTGTAAAAAGTATAGAATTTCTTCTGAAGGGCCGATAATTTTCAGCGATCTGGGGGCTGTTTTAAATGAACAGATGTGACGTTTGAGTAAATAGTCCCCTATTTTATTAATTTCGTCTTTGGAGCCAGTCACCAACTCAATGTTTTCTGCTCGAAGGAGATTTTGATAATTGTCAAAAATTGTTTTAATTTGACCACAAGCCATTTTAAAGTGTTCTGGTTTCTCAGGTGGCCGTGGAGTCAGAGTGATGCTGGTGAAGCCTTCGTAGTTTTCGGTCTTTATATCAACACTGTATTGTTTTAGGATCGCATCAATCATCTTTTGCTCGAATATTTCTACATATCTGAAGACTGTATCGTCTGCGTGGAAGGTAACAGGCTCGGAGAGCTTCTGGACATGTGTTGGTGCTGGTGCTCCAGAACCGGCCGCATCTTGCAGTCTTCCCGAGACGCGGGTATCATGTCCGGTCTCTCGCCTTCTCGACCTTTCACCTGATGTCCCAGGATGTGTAGACATCTCTTCATTCGTAGCTAAGTTCTTACTGTCCATCCCTATCTCGGAGGATCGGGGGGAGCCGGACCTCGCAGAGTTGTTTTGTACCATTTTGCCTCCAGCTCCTTTCCACTCCTGCATAAAGTTTAGAATTTCGTCGGAGAGGCCGATAATCGTCAGCGTTCTGGGGGCGGTGTGAAACAAACAGATATTGCGTTTGTGTAAACAGTCCTGCATTTTAATAATTTCTTCTTGCGAGTCCGTTGACAACTCAATGTTTTCTGCGCGAAGGCGATTTTGATAATAATCAAAAATTGTTTTAATTTGATCACAAGCCGATTTAAAGCGCTCTTGTTTCTCTGGTGCCCGCGAGGTCAGAGTGATGCTGGTGAAGCCTTCGCAGTGTTCCTCATTTATATCAATATCATCTTGTCTTAGAATCGTATCAATCACCTCTCGCTGGAATCTTCCTACATATCTGCAGACTGCACCGTCTGCAAGGAAGCTAACGGGCTCGGAGACTTTCCGGACACGTGTTGGCGTCATCGCTGTTCTTGTAGGTGTCTCACGGGAACTCGTCGGTGTAGAGGAATGCTTGGTTGGACTCTCTCTTGTGACACTGTCTTGTGCCAAGTGTCCTCTGTCTTCAGACTTGAGACGGGATGATGATGATGACCTGCGTTCTGGGGTTAGGGGAACATTCTGGGGTGCTCTTCGTCCCATCTCTTCTGATAGATGCTTTCTCGCTGTAGGCTCCAGTGGTGAGAATGGTTTCTCTATAGGTTCCTCTCTAGAGAGGATTCCATACAGATCCACGCGACATCTTCCCAAATCACTGAAGTCCCCTTTGATGGCGAGTACTAAGCCTTTCTCTTGGTATATACAAAGCCTGTGCTGCTCCAGGAGCCTCTTTACCTCGGACACATTGCGGAAATGTGACAAGTCCAAGTACGTTGTAATCGGCAAGGAGAACTGCAGAGAAAGTAACAATGAGAAAGTGTAATCTCAACTGAAAGGGTTAAAGACGATCGTCCTGTGAATAAAAAGAGAAAAGCTCGGCATATTTCTCACATACTTTGCTTCAATTCCTCACTTGCTGTAAACGGATGAAAACATTCCTGTTTACATTCAGAGGCTGCAAACAATCCTAGTCCTGATGACAACAGAAGCTTCGTTACAATGTATCAGTATAGGTAATATTGCAGCGTTGGAATGCACAGAAATCATTGACAGCAAGCGGGTGTTGGAAAAACTTGTAATAGAAATCCAAATACTCCGCAAAGAAGTAGCAAGATCAAAAGGGTCACACGTAGTGATAGATGATTGGGGTCTTAAGATGTTATACCTGATTCCCCCAGATCAGAAATGATCCAGAAACTAGAAGATTCGGAGTATTGGGATATACTGGCTCATTCAGAAGGGTACAGTATATGTATAGTTATTGTACCAACTAGAAGATTCACCTGTGAAACGATCAGTGAGAAGGTGGATGGACACTTACCTGTGAGTCATGAGATTGAGGACGCCTCACCTCCAGTGGGTGGCTGCAATCATGTATTATCAGATGGTGGTTACGGCTCAAAACTCTGTTTGCCACTATAATTGAAAAAAAAAAATTGTTAATATGTGGAGTGAAACTGAGTGGACACGGCAGTGCTAAATATAGTGAATAGATAGCGCCTTGAGCTCTGTGTCTCTCCCAGTAATATAGGCTGGATGTGAGCTCTGTGTCTCTCCCAGTAATATAGGCTGGATGTGAGGTCTGCGTGTCTCTCCCAGTAATATAGGCTGGATGTGAGCTGTGTGTCTCTCCCAGTAATATAGGCTGGATGTGAGGTCTGTGTGTCTCTCCCAGTAATATAGGCTGGATGTGAGGTCAGCGTGTCTCTCCCAGTAATATAGGCTGGATGTGAGCTCTGTGTGTCTCTCCCAGTAATATAGGCTGGATGTGAGGTCAGCGTGTCTCTCCAGTAATATAGGCTGGATGTGAGCTTTGTGTCTCTCCCAGTAATATAGGCTGGATGTGAGGTCAGCGTGTCTCTCCCAGTAATATAGGCTGGATGTGAGCTCTGTGTCTCTCCCAGTAATATAGGCTGGATGTGAGGTCTGTGTCTCTCCCAGTAATATAGGCTGGATGTGAGATCTGTGTGCCTCTCCCAGTAATATAGACTGGATGTGAGGTCTGTGTGTCTCTCCCAGTAATATAGGCTGGATGTGAGGTCAGCGTGTCTCTCCCAGTAATATAGGCTGGATGTGAGCTTTGTGTCTCTCCCAGTAATATAGGCTGGATGTGAGGTCAGCGTGTCTCTCCCAGTAATATAGGCTGGATGTGAGGTCAGCATGTCTCTCCCAGTAATATAGGCTGGATGTGAGCTTTGTGTCTCTCCCAGTAATATAGGCTGGATGTGAGGTCTGTGTGTCTCTCCCAGTAATATCGGCTGGATGTGAGCTCTGTGTCTCTCCCAGTAATATAGGCTGGATGTGAGGTCAGCGTGTCTCTCCCAGTAATATAGGCTGGATGTGAGCTTTGTGTCTCTCCCAGTAATATAGGCTGGATGTGAGCTCTGCGTGTCTCTCCCAGTAATATAGGCGGGATGTGAGCTCTGTGTGTCTCCCAGTAATATAGACTGGATGTGAGATCTGTGTGTCTCTCCCAGTAATATAGGCTGGCTGGATGTGAGCTGTGTGTCTCTCCCAGTAATATAGGCTGGATGTGAGCTGTGTGTCTCTCCCAGTAATATAGGCTGGATGTGAGATCTGTGTGCCTCTCCCAGTAATATAGGCTGGATGTGAGCTGTGTGTCTCTCCCAGTAATATAGGCTGGATGTGAGCTGTGTGTCTCTCCCAGTAATATAGACTGGATGTGAGCTCCGTGTGTCTCTCACAGTAATATAGGCTGGATGTGAGATCTGTTTGCCTCTCCCAGTAATATAGGCTGGATGTGAGCTCTGTGTCTCTCTCCCTGTAGTATAGGCTGGATGTGAGCTCTGTGTGTCTCTCCCAGTAATATATGTAGAAAAGCCGCGGAGACACCATCACGTGTTTCTCAACGCAAGCAATGAATAGCCAGGTCTTTCACCGGGAAGGAACAACCACGGGAAGGGCAGCATCCAATAAAGGAAAACCACCTATGCCAAAACATGGTATCCATCCACAGACAGCTGTTTCGGGGTATTTGACCCTCATCAGTGTGGAGTAGGAAACTGGCTTTATTGGATGCTGCCCTTCCCGTGGTTGTTCCTTCCCGGTGAAAGACCTGGCTATTCATTGCTTGCGTTGAGAAACACATGATGGTGTCTCCGCGGCTTTTCTACATGCATTTGCATACTTCCCATAAGGGATGGGGGCAGTGTTCTGGATCACTGCGTTGAGAAACACGTGATGTGTCTCCGCGGTGTTGGATGATTTGATCTCCCCGAGGTCATTCATCTAATATATAAAGCTGAATGTGTGTGTGTGTGTATGTATGTATGTATGTATGTATGTCCGGGATTGGCATCTGAACCGTAGCAGCTACAGCCACAAAATTTTGCACAGTCACACGTCTGGACCCCGAGAGCGTCATAGGCTATGTTGTGAGGTGAAATTTTAACCCCGCGCTTTCCAATTCACCAAACAATTTTGCCCCTATCTACATAATGGGGAAAAAGTGAAAGGAAAAGTGTTGGAGGCGTCGCAGCTACAGGCACAAAATTTTGCACAGTCACACGTCTGGACCCTGAGAGCGTCAAAGCTATATTGTGAGGTGAAATTTTAACCCCGCGCTTTCCAAGTCACCAAACAATTTTGCCCCTATCTACATAATGGGGAAAAAATGAAAGGAAAAGTGTTGGAGGCAAATTAACAGCTGCCAGATGTGAACAAGGGGGACTTAAAGAATGACAGCGATGGCACCAAAGAGTATATACTGTACAGTTGCTAAGGTGGGGCCCCAACATGGGATAATCACACCACCACGGGGATATGAACACACACACAAAATGCGCCACACACTACCACGTGCTCGAACACATATACCACCCTCAGTGCACATTTCACCACACATACACCAACCTCGCCACATAAAAGTAGAAACACAAAAGTCGCCGCTCAAAACTCGCCACGCGCAAAACTCTCCACATGCAAAACTCGCCACACGTGCAAAACTCGCCACACGCAAAACTTGCACACGCAGAAAAATTGCCACACGCAGAAAAATTGCCACATGCACAAAAGTTGCAACACATGCAAAAGTTGCCTCACACAAAACTTGCACATACTCAAAAGGCACCACACATAAAACTCGCCACGCGCAAAACTCGCCATGCGCAAAACTTGCTGCACACAACTTGCTACACTAACCTGTCACATGCAACTCGACACACAAAAAGTTGCTACACGCATGTCGCCACACAAAACTCATCTCACAAAAGTCCCTACATGCATGTCGCCACACGCAACTCAACACACACAACTTGACACACGAAACTCGCCCTAAAACACACACAAGTCTGGTATCCTTCAAAAATAAAAATCTGATTAATAAGCAGACAAACTACAAGAGCAACAAATGTACCATATAGGAATCCGGCAGCTGTCAGTCACATGACCAGTCTATTATGTGTATGTGTGAGCTAATATATACTGCCAGGGGGTGGGCTTACTGTTGGCTGGGGATTTATCAGGCTGCCATTTTAGCTTACAAATACTGAGGTAAAAATACTGACCAAATAACGTGTGAACGAGGGCTAATACAGGAGGAGATGGCATACAGCTATATACTATATACAGGAGATGACACACAGGTATATACTATTTACAGGGGAGATGACACACAGGTATATACTATATACAGGAGGAGATGACACACAGATATATACTATATACAGGAGAGATGACACACAGGTATATACTATATAGAGGAGGAGATGACATACAGGTACATACTACATACAGGAGGAGATGACATACAGGTATATACTATATACAGGAGGAGATGACACACAGGTATATACTATATACAGGAGCAGATTACCTACAGGTATATAGTATATACAGGAGGAGATGACACAGGTATATGCTATGTATAGGAGGAGATGACATACAGGTATATACTATATACAGGAGATGACACACAGATATATACTATATATAGGTGAGATGACACACAGGTATATACTATATACAGGAGATTACATACAGGTATATCTAATATATAAAGCTGAATGTGTGTATGTATGTATGTGTGTATGTCCGGGATTGGCATCTGTACCGTCGCAGCTACAGCCACAAAATTTTGCACAGTCACACGTCTGGACCCCGAGAGCGTCATAGGCTATGTTGTGAGGTGAAATTTTAACCCCGCGCGTTCCAATTCACCAAACAATTTTGCTCCTATCTACATAATGGGGAAAAAGTGAAGGGAAAAGTGTTGGAGGAAAATTGACAGCTGCCAGATGTGAACAATGAGGACTTAAAGAATGAGAGCGATGGCGACAAAGAGTATATACCGTACAGTTGCTAAGGTGGGGCCCCGACATGGGATACTCACCACACACGGGGATATGAACACAAACACAAAATGCGCCACACACTACCACGTGCTTGAACACATATACCACCCTCAGCACACATTTCACCACACACACACACCAACCTCGCCACATAAAAGTCGAAACACAAAAGTCACCACTCAAAACTCGCTACATGCAAAACTCGCCATATGCAAAACTAGGCTCACGCAAAACTCGCCACACGTGCAAAACTCACCTCATGGAAAACTCACCTCATGCAAAACTTGCACACACAGAAAAATTGCCACATGTACAAAAGTTGCACCACATGCAAAAGTTGCCTCACACAAAACTTGCACATACTCAAAATGCACCACACATAAAACTCGCCACGCGCAAAACTCGCCATGCACAAATCTTGCTGCACACAACTTGCTACACTAACCTGTCACATGCAACTCAACACACAAAATGTTGCTACACGCATGTCGCCACACAAAACTCATCTCACAAAAGTCGCTACATGCATGTCGCCACACGCAACTCAACACACACAACTTGACACATAAAACTCGCCCTAAAACACACACAAGTCTGGTATTGTCCTTCAAAAATAAAAATCTGATTAATAAGCAAACTACAAGAGCAACAACTGTACCATATAGGAAATACGGCAGCTGTCAGTCACATGACCTGTCTATTATGTGTATGTGTGAGCTAATATATACTGCCAGGGGGGAGGGCTTCCTGTTGGCTGGGGATTTATCAGGCTGCCAATAGCAACCAATCACAGCTCAGCTTCTATTTTGCTACAGTTAATTAACCTGAGCTCTGATTGGTTAATATAGGCAACAAAGACATTCTCAGTATAACAAAGCTAATATATGTTGTGAAATGCTTCTATTTGCTTAGTTTTTGCCTTTTAATAATTACATTTCTATCTATTTGTTTTGTGGTTTTTGTGTGCAGAATAAATTTTTGTTAACACATTCTATTTTGCTAACAGCAGTCATTAACCCGGGCGAAGCCGGGTAGTACAGCTAGTCCTTAATATAGGTCATATCCGTAATATAGGCTGGATGTGAGCTCTGTGTGTCTCTCCCAGTAATATAGGCTGGATGTGAGCTGTGTGTGTCTCTCCCAGTAATATAGGCTGGATGTGAGCTCTGTGTCTCTCTCCCAGTAATATAGGCTGGATGTGAGCTGTGTGTGTCTCTCCCAGTAATATAGGCTGGATGTGAGCTCTGTGTGTCTCTCCCGGTAATATAGGCTGGATGTGAGGTCTGCGTGTCCCTGCAGGTAATATAGGCTGGACGTGAGCTTTGTGCGTCTCTCCCAGTAATATAGGTTGAAAAAAAGAAAAAAAGCCGGCAATTCATCTGCTGTGTACTGTAAAATCACTACAGGAGCCGACAGGCTAGAAGAGATGGATTACATACAGTAATTAAATATAGAATAGGTAGATATATAGATGTCAGTGACAAATACAATCAGTACAGTGTGTGTGCAGCTTACTGTACATGTATCTACTATATAATTGTCTAAGGGGTACTTCCGTCTGTCCTTCTGTCTGTAACGGTTATTCGTTCGCTGATTGGTCTCGCCAGCTGCCTGTCATGGCTGCCGCGACCAATCAGCGACGCACACAGTCCGGAAGAAAATGGCCGCTCCTTACTCCCCGCACTCACTGCCCGGCGCCCGCATACACCCCTCCGCTCACTGCTCACACAGGGTTAATGCCGGCGGTAACGGACCGCGTTATGCCGCAGGTAACGCACTCCGTTACCGCTGCTATTAACCCTGTGTGACCAAGTTTTTTACTATTGACGCAGCCTATGCAGCGCCAATAGTAAAAACATCTAATGTTAAAAATAATAAAAAAATAAAAAATGATCATATACTCACCTACGACGCCTTTCCCGCTCCTCGCGATGCAACCGGCACGTTCCGTTGGCACGGATGGTCTGGCAGAAGGACCTGCCATGACGTCACGGTCATGTGACCGCTACATGGTCACGTGACCGCGACGTCATCACACCCTGGGACCGGAAGCTGCCGCCAGCACCGCACACAGGCGACACAGCTACAACGGAAGGTGAGTATATGTTTATTTTTTTTACCTGTGTCATACGTGGCTGGCCAATATACTACATAGCTGGGCAATATACTACGTGGCTCTGTGCTGTATACTACGTGGCTCTGTGCTGTATACTACGTCACTGGGCAATATACTACGTCACTGGGCAATATACTATATGGCTCTGTGCTGTATACTACGTGGCTGGGCAATATACTACGTGGCTGGGCAATATACTACTACGTGGACATACATATTCTAGAATACCCGATGCGTTAGAATCGGGCAACCATCTAGTTTAATTAATAAAAGATTATTTTTCGGGAAAAATTTTCATAACCATTTGGGGCTATCTACACCTGGCCCAGGGTCCTTCAGCTCCAGCTCGTGGTAAGTCTATGTCCCTCCTTTGGTTCCACTCTGGATTGATGCATTTGGTGCCTATTTTGTGAGGGTTTGGCCTGCCGTCCTGGTATTCTATTGCACTTGGCACTTTACTTTATATGCACAGTTGGGCAGTTGCAATTATTGGTTCCCTGGTTTCTCCGTTTTCCTCCCTGCATATGTTTTATATTCAGATTTTTGTGATGGTACTTTTTGGTATATATGGTTTACTTTGAAACTATCAATAAAAGATATATTTCTTCTATTATACCTGGTTGCTCCTATTTTCTCCTTTCATACATGTAATTTGGAGTAGGTATTTGTTTTGTCCTTTGTTCGGATGGGCTACCTATAGCCCTATTTTGATGACATTAAGATGTCACTGAGGTTTTTGTGTTTACTAATTTTCATAACCAGCAGAGGCAAAGCCGACTGCTGGGGGCAGATGTTTATAGCATGGGAAGGGGGTAATACCCATGGAGCTTCCCAGGCTATTAATATCATCTCACAGCTATATACTTAGCCTTTACCGGCTATTAAAATGGGGGACCCTAAAAAACATGACGTAGGGTCCCCCTATAATTAATGATCAGCAAAGGCTATGCAGACAGCTGCGGGCTGATATTAATAGCCTAGAAAGGGGCCATGGATACTGCCCCCCCAGGATAAAAACATCAGCTCTCAGCCACCCCATCTCTAAGAAGAGCCAATTCTGGCACTTAGCTTCGCTCTTCCCACTTGCCCTGTAGTGGTGCCAAGTGGAGTGATAGTTGGGGGGGGTTGATGTCACCTGTGTATTGTCAGGTGACATCAAGCCCCGAGGTTAGTAATGGAGCGGCGTCAATAAGACACCTCCATTACTAATCCCATAGTCATATTGAATAAAAACACAGACACCCAGAATAAAGTCCTTTAATTGAAAGAATGACACAGACTCCTTTAATAATCTTAATTAAACCATACTTACGACCCTATCAGAGGAGGTGATTGAGTCGGATAATGTACTGTTCCAAAAGGACTCAGTAACAGGGCCCAATTTTGTCAAGACGGGTTATTGTCCAAAGGCGACGGAGAAGGATCTCTGGTCGGGTAAGAGATGGTGCCAAGCCCCACGGCTTTAGGCAGAGGGGGGAAGTATGTAAGGAGGTTAATGGCCACATAATCAACGGAAGGTATGTGTCACAGGGATGGCTGCTCCCTGTGATGTAACCAGCAGTATTTTTCTTTAGTGCACATAAAGCTGTTTGGTGTACCTGGGTCTGGGTTGCGGGTAGCTATGAGAGATGGGCGGGTCTGGCTACCCACATACCTCACCTGTGGGTGTGGTTTCAGCCTACATAATGGAGGCTGTTTGGCACATGGTCTGTGTCTGGGGAGGAAAAAGCCCTCCTGTGTGTGTGGCTCCAGAGCGAGCCTGCGTGCTGGACATTGCCCAGCCTGTGTGCCCACAGGCCTGGAGAGCAGAGAGCCTCAGCTAAGGACATTGTGCATTGTTTTATCTGCTCAGAAGGCTGTTTACTTTTTGTTGCTGTTGCTGGGTTACGAAGCAAATAAACCTGCACGGACTTCCTTAAAGAAACAGTACAGACCTATGTTTACATTCAACAAACAAACCCTGTGGAAAGCAGTCAATTTCCCTGCCATCCAATCCCCAATACTTGGTAACATACATTCAGGAGGAAAGAGAAGTATGACTACAGCGGGAATATTTCTATTATATCATATCCTAGGGATACATGAGTCTGCATAGGAGCTGCATACATAAAACAGAAGGAGAATTGTAATCAAAACCATAAGTTGCTACATTCTTCATTTTCATCCATCTCATCATTTCTTACAGGTCAGACCCTGGATCTTGTCTTACACCAGAGCAATTGGAAAATATTCACCTTTTTCGTCTTTAAACTCCAGTAAGGCCACGCCGTCCTCCTCTGTGGGGTAATGAGTGGTCACTTCGCCGTCGCCGCCATGTTTTTCTTGCAGGAAGTGTATTAAAAGCTTATCTCTGATGAGATCATGGTCCTGGTGGCGGGGGAGACCGGACACTTTAAGAACTCGTGTAGCCATGAAAACGGCGGATAAGACCGGGTCTAATCCAAAAAGAGACAGATTAATCGGCAGATTAATCCCAGCTTGGATCGTAACATGACAAAGAAGGGAGTAAATGCCAAGATTTAAAGGGAAACATCAGAGCGGTTACCAGGGATGTGAGACCTGACAAGTACCCCATTAAAAGACCCCAGTTGTTAAATTGCATATCCAGGACTGGCAACAAGAAAGTTCAGTTCAATGTTGCTAAAGGGGACCTCCTGTATTGGGCTCTGTGCACACGCACGTGGATTGGCCGCTGCGGATCTGCAGCAGTTTTCCATGAGTTTACAGAACCATGTAAACCTATGGAAAACAAAATCCGCAGTGCCCATGCTGCGGAAAAAAATGCGAGAAACGCAGGGGTTTATTTTTCGCAGCATGTCAATTCTTTGTGTGGATTCGCAGCGGTTTACATCTGCTCCTCAATAGGAATCTGCAGGTGTAAAACCGCAGGTGGAATCCGCACAAAAACCGCAGTAAATCCGCACACCATTCAGCAGCATGTGCACATAGCCTTAGACGTTCACAGCCACACATATATATATATATATATATATATATATATATATATATATATATATATATATATAATGATCGGGTGTTCACCATCTAGGACCTCTATCACTATAAAAACCTTCAAAGCTGTATATATAGAGAGTGGCGGTGCAGGGATAGCTGTATGTATATATAGAGAGTGGCGGTGCAGGGATAGCTGTATATATATATATATATATATATAGAGAGAGAGTGGCGGTGCAGGGATAGCTGTATATATAGAGAGTGGCGGTGCAGGGATAGCTGTATGTATATATAGAGAGTGGCGGTGCAGGGATAGCTGTATGTATATATAGAGAGTGGCGGTGCAGGGATAGCTGTATATATATATATATATATAGAGAGAGTGGCGGTGCAGGGATAGCTGTATATATAGAGAGTGGCGGTGCAGGGATAGCTGTATATATAGAGAGTGGCGGTGCAGGGATAGCTGTATATATAGAGAGTGGCGGTGCAGGGATAGCGGTATATATAGAGAGTGGCGGTGCAGGGATAGCTGTATATATAGAGAGTGGCGGTGCAGGGATAGCTGTATATATAGAGACTGGCGGTGCAGGGATAGCTGTATATATATATATATATATATATATACAGAGAGACTGGCGGTGCAGGGATAGCTGTGTATGTATATATATATATATATATATATATATATATATATATATATAGATAGATAGAGAGAGAGAGAGAGAGAGAGAGAGAGAGAGAGAGAGAGAGAGAGGCAGGGATAGCTGTATATATATATAGAGACAGGCGGTGCTGGGATAGCTGTATATATAGAGAGTGGCGGTGCAGGGATAGCTGTATATATAGAGTCTGGCGGTGCAGGGATAGCTGTGTATATAGAGAGTGGCGGTGCAGGGATAGCTGTGTATATAGAGAGTGGCGGTGCAGGGATAGCTGTGTATATAGAGAGTGGCGGTGCAGGGATAGCTGTGTATATAGAGAGTGGCGGTGCAGGGATAGCTGTGTATATAGAGAGTGGCGGTGCAGGGATAGCTGTGTATATAGAGAGTGGCGGTGCAGGGATAGCTGTGTATATAGAGAGTGGCGGTGCAGGGATAGCTGTGTATATAGAGACTGGCGGTGCAGGGATAGCTGTATATATAGAGAGTGGCGGTGCAGGGATAGCTGTATATATATATATAGAGAGTGGCGGTGCAGGGATAGCTGTATATATAGAGAGTGGCGGTGCAGGGATAGCTGTATATATAGAGAGTGGCGGTGCAGGGATAGCTGTATATATATATATATATATATAGAGAGAGTGGAGGTGCAGGGATAGCTGTATATATAGAGACTGGCGGTGCAGGGATAGCTGTATATATAGAGAGTGGCGGTGCAGGGATAGCTGTATATATAGAGACTGGCGGTGCAGGGACAGCTGTGTATATAGACTGGCGGTGCAGGGACAGATGTGTATATATATATATATATATATATATATATATATATATATATATATATATATATATATATATATATATATATATATATATATATATATATATATATATATATAAAGCTGAATGTGTGTGTATGTATGTATGTATGTATGTATGTCCGGGATTGGCATCTGAACCGTAGCAGCTACAGCCACAAAATTTTGCACAGTCACACGTCTGGACCCCGAGAGCGTCATAGGCTATGTTGTGAGGTGAAATTTTAACCCCGCGCTTTCCAATTCACCAAACAATTTTGCCCCTATCTACATAATGGGGAAAAAGTGAAAGGAAAAGTGTTGGAGGCGTCGCAGCTACAGGCACAAAATTTTGCACAGTCACACGTCTGGACCCTGAGAGCGTCAAAGCTATATTGTGAGGTGAAATTTTAACCCCGCGCTTTCCAAGTCACCAAACAATTTTGCCCCTATCTACATAATGGGGAAAAAATGAAAGGAAAAGTGTTGGAGGCAAATTAACAGCTGCCAGATGTGAACAAGGGGGACTTAAAGAATGACAGCGATGGCACCAAAGAGTATATACTGTACAGTTGCTAAGGTGGGGCCCCAACATGGGATAATCACACCACCACGGGGATATGAACACACACACAAAATGCGCCACACACTACCACGTGCTCGAACACATATACCACCCTCAGTGCACATTTCACCACACATACACCAACCTCGCCACATAAAAGTAGAAACACAAAAGTCGCCGCTCAAAACTCGCCACGCGCAAAACTCTCCACATGCAAAACTCGCCACACGTGCAAAACTCGCCACACGCAAAACTTGCACACGCAGAAAAATTGCCACACGCAGAAAAATTGCCACATGCACAAAAGTTGCAACACATGCAAAAGTTGCCTCACACAAAACTTGCACATACTCAAAAGGCACCACACATAAAACTCGCCACGCGCAAAACTCGCCATGCGCAAAACTTGCTGCACACAACTTGCTACACTAACCTGTCACATGCAACTCGACACACAAAAAGTTGCTACACGCATGTCGCCACACAAAACTCATCTCACAAAAGTCCCTACATGCATGTCGCCACACGCAACTCAACACACACAACTTGACACACGAAACTCGCCCTAAAACACACACAAGTCTGGTATCCTTCAAAAATAAAAATCTGATTAATAAGCAGACAAACTACAAGAGCAACAAATGTACCATATAGGAATCCGGCAGCTGTCAGTCACATGACCAGTCTATTATGTGTATGTGTGAGCTAATATATACTGCCAGGGGGTGGGCTTACTGTTGGCTGGGGATTTATCAGGCTGCCATTTTAGCTTACAAATACTGAGGTAAAAATACTGACCAAATAACGTGTGAACGAGGGCTAATACAGGAGGAGATGGCATACAGCTATATACTATATACAGGAGATGACACACAGGTATATACTATTTACAGGGGAGATGACACACAGGTATATACTATATACAGGAGGAGATGACACACAGATATATACTATATACAGGAGAGATGACACACAGGTATATACTATATAGAGGAGGAGATGACATACAGGTACATACTACATACAGGAGGAGATGACATACAGGTATATACTATATACAGGAGGAGATGACACACAGGTATATACTATATACAGGAGCAGATTACCTACAGGTATATAGTATATACAGGAGGAGATGACACAGGTATATGCTATGTATAGGAGGAGATGACATACAGGTATATACTATATACAGGAGATGACACACAGATATATACTATATATAGGTGAGATGACACACAGGTATATACTATATACAGGAGATTACATACAGGTATATCTAATATATAAAGCTGAATGTGTGTATGTATGTATGTGTGTATGTCCGGGATTGGCATCTGTACCGTCGCAGCTACAGCCACAAAATTTTGCACAGTCACACGTCTGGACCCCGAGAGCGTCATAGGCTATGTTGTGAGGTGAAATTTTAACCCCGCGCGTTCCAATTCACCAAACAATTTTGCTCCTATCTACATAATGGGGAAAAAGTGAAGGGAAAAGTGTTGGAGGAAAATTGACAGCTGCCAGATGTGAACAATGAGGACTTAAAGAATGAGAGCGATGGCGACAAAGAGTATATACCGTACAGTTGCTAAGGTGGGGCCCCGACATGGGATACTCACCACACACGGGGATATGAACACAAACACAAAATGCGCCACACACTACCACGTGCTTGAACACATATACCACCCTCAGCACACATTTCACCACACACACACACCAACCTCGCCACATAAAAGTCGAAACACAAAAGTCACCACTCAAAACTCGCTACATGCAAAACTCGCCATATGCAAAACTAGGCTCACGCAAAACTCGCCACACGTGCAAAACTCACCTCATGGAAAACTCACCTCATGCAAAACTTGCACACACAGAAAAATTGCCACATGTACAAAAGTTGCACCACATGCAAAAGTTGCCTCACACAAAACTTGCACATACTCAAAATGCACCACACATAAAACTCGCCACGCGCAAAACTCGCCATGCACAAATCTTGCTGCACACAACTTGCTACACTAACCTGTCACATGCAACTCAACACACAAAATGTTGCTACACGCATGTCGCCACACAAAACTCATCTCACAAAAGTCGCTACATGCATGTCGCCACACGCAACTCAACACACACAACTTGACACATAAAACTCGCCCTAAAACACACACAAGTCTGGTATTGTCCTTCAAAAATAAAAATCTGATTAATAAGCAAACTACAAGAGCAACAAATGTACCATATAGGAAATACGGCAGCTGTCAGTCACATGACCTGTCTATTATGTGTATGTGTGAGCTAATATATACTGCCAGGGGGGAGGGCTTCCTGTTGGCTGGGGATTTATCAGGCTGCCAATAGCAACCAATCACAGCTCAGCTTCTATTTTGCTACAGTTAATTAACCTGAGCTCTGATTGGTTAATATAGGCAACAAAGACATTCTCAGTATAACAAAGCTAATATATGTTGTGAAATGCTTCTATTTGCTTAGTTTTTGCCTTTTAATAATTACATTTCTATCTATTTGTTTTGTGGTTTTTGTGTGCAGAATAAATTTTTGTTAACACATTCTATTTTGCTAACAGCAGTCATTAACCCGGGCGAAGCCGGGTAGTACAGCTAGTATATATATATATATATATATATATATATATATATATATATATATATATATATATATATATATATATATATAAAGAGAGAGAGAGAGAGTGGCGGTGCAGGGATAGCTGTGTATATAGAGAGTGGCGGTGCAGGGATAGCTGTGTATATAGAGAGTGGCGGTGCAGGGATAGCTGTGTATATAGAGAGTGGCGGTGCAGGGATAGCTGTGTATATAGAGAGTGGCGGTGCAGGGATAGCTGTGTATATAGAGAGTGGCGGTGCAGGGATAGCTGTATATAGAGAGTGGCGGTGCAGGGATAGCTGTGTATATAGAGAGTGGCGGTGCAGGGATAGCTGTATATATAGAGAGTGGCGGTGCAGGGATAGCTGTATATATATATATATATATATATATATATATATATAGAGAGAGAGAGAGAGAGTGGCGGTGCAGGGATAGCTGTATATATAGAGAGTGGCGGTGCAGGGATAGCTGTATATATATATATATATATATATATATAAAGAGAGAGAGAGAGAGAGAGAGAGAGAGAGAGAGAGAGAGAGAGAGAGAGAGAGAGAGAGAGAGAGAGAGAGAGAGAGAGAGAGAGAGAGAGAGAGAGAGAGGAGGTGCAGGGATAGCTGTATATATAGAGACTGGCGGTGCAGGGATAGCTGTATATATATATATATATATATATATATATATATAGAGAGAGTGGCGGTGCAGGGATAGCTGTATATATAGAGAGTGGCGGTGCAGGGATAGCTGTATATATAGAGAGTGGCGGTGCAGGGATAGCTGTATATATAGAGAGTGGCGGTGCAGGGATAGCTGTATATATATATATATATATATACTAGCTGTACTACCCGGCTTCGCCCGGGTTAATGACTGCTGTTAGCAAAATAGAATGTGTTAACAAAAATTTATTCTGCACACAAAAACCACAAAACAAATAGATAGAAATGTAATTATTAAAAGGCAAAAACTAAGCAAATAGAAGCATTTCACAACATATATTAGCTTTGTTATACTGAGAATGTCTTTGTTGCCTATATTAACCAATCAGAGCTCAGGTTAATTAACTGTAGCAAAATAGAAGCTGAGCTGTGATTGGTTGCTATTGGCAGCCTGATAAATCCCCAGCCAACAGGAAGCCCTCCCCCCTGGCAGTATATATTAGCTCACACATACACATAATAGACAGGTCATGTGACTGACAGCTGCCGTATTTCCTATATGGTACATTTGTTGCTCTTGTAGTTTGCTTATTAATCAGATTTTTATTTTTGAAGGACAATACCAGACTTGTGTGTGTTTTAGGGCGAGTTTTATGTGTCAAGTTGTGTGTGTTGAGTTGCGTGTGGCGACATGCATGTAGCGACTTTTGTGAGATGAGTTTTGTGTGGCGACATGCGTGTAGCAACATTTTGTGTGTTGAGTTGCATGTGACAGGTTAGTGTAGCAAGTTGTGTGCAGCAAGATTTGTGCATGGCGAGTTTTGCGCGTGGCGAGTTTTATGTGTGGTGCATTTTGAGTATGTGCAAGTTTTGTGTGAGGCAACTTTTGCATGTGGTGCAACTTTTGTACATGTGGCAATTTTTCTGTGTGTGCAAGTTTTGCATGAGGTGAGTTTTCCATGAGGTGAGTTTTGCACGTGTGGCGAGTTTTGCGTGAGCCTAGTTTTGCATATGGCGAGTTTTGCATGTAGCGAGTTTTGAGCGGTGACTTTTGTGTTTCGACTTTTATGTGGCGAGGTTGGTGTGTGTGTGTGGTGAAATGTGTGCTGCTGGTGGTATATGTGTTCAAGCACGTGGTAGTGTGTGGCGCATTTTGTGTTTGTGTTCATATCCCCGTGTGTGGTGAGTATCCCATGTCGGGGCCCCACCTTAGCAACTGTACGGTATATACTCTTTGTCGCCATCGCTCTCATTCTTTAAGTCCTCATTGTTCACATCTGGCAGCTGTCAATTTTCCTCCAACACTTTTCCCTTCACTTTTTCCCCATTATGTAGATAGGAGCAAAATTGTTTGGTGAATTGGAACGCGCGGGGTTAAAATTTCACCTCACAACATAGCCTATGACGCTCTCGGGGTCCAGACGTGTGACTGTGCAAAATTTTGTGGCTGTAGCTGCGACGGTACAGATGCCAATCCCGGACATACACACATACATACATACACACATTCAGCTTTATATATTAGATATACCTGTATGTAATCTCCTGTATATAGTATATACCTGTGTGTCATCTCACCTATATATAGTATATATCTGTGTGTCATCTCCTGTATATAGTATATACCTGTATGTCATCTCCTCCTATACATAGCATATACCTGTGTCATCTCCTCCTGTATATACTATATACCTGTAGGTAATCTGCTCCTGTATATAGTATATACCTGTGTGTCATCTCCTCCTGTATATAGTATATACCTGTATGTCATCTCCTCCTGTATGTAGTATGTACCTGTATGTCATCTCCTCCTCTATATAGTATATACCTGTGTGTCATCTCTCCTGTATATAGTATATATCTGTGTGTCATCTCCTCCTGTATATAGTATATACCTGTGTGTCATCTCCCCTGTAAATAGTATATACCTGTGTGTCATCTCCTGTATATAGTATATAGCTGTATGCCATCTCCTCCTGTATTAGCCCTCGTTCACACGTTATTTGGTCAGTATTTTTACCTCAGTATTTGTAAGCTAAAATGGCAGCCTGATAAATCCCCAGCCAACAGTAAGCCCACCCCCTGGCAGTATATATTAGCTCACACATACACATAATAGACTGGTCATGTGACTGACAGCTGCCGGATTCCTATATGGTACATTTGTTGCTCTTGTAGTTTGTCTGCTTATTAATCAGATTTTTATTTTTGAAGGATACCAGACTTGTGTGTGTTTTAGGGCGAGTTTCGTGTGTCAAGTTGTGTGTGTTGAGTTGCGTGTGGCGACATGCATGTAGGGACTTTTGTGAGATGAGTTTTGTGTGGCGACATGCGTGTAGCAACTTTTTGTGTGTCGAGTTGCATGTGACAGGTTAGTGTAGCAAGTTGTGTGCAGCAAGTTTTGCGCATGGCGAGTTTTGCGCGTGGCGAGTTTTATGTGTGGTGCCTTTTGAGTATGTGCAAGTTTTGTGTGAGGCAACTTTTGCATGTGTTGCAACTTTTGTGCATGTGGCAATTTTTCTGCGTGTGGCAATTTTTCTGCGTGTGCAAGTTTTGCGTGTGGCGAGTTTTGCACGTGTGGCGAGTTTTGCATGTGGAGAGTTTTGCGCGTGGCGAGTTTTGAGCGGCGACTTTTGTGTTTCTACTTTTATGTGGCGAGGTTGGTGTATGTGTGGTGAAATGTGCACTGAGGGTGGTATATGTGTTCGAGCACGTGGTAGTGTGTGGCGCATTTTGTGTGTGTGTTCATATCCCCGTGGTGGTGTGATTATCCCATGTTGGGGCCCCACCTTAGCAACTGTACAGTATATACTCTTTGGTGCCATCGCTGTCATTCTTTAAGTCCCCCTTGTTCACATCTGGCAGCTGTTAATTTGCCTCCAACACTTTTCCTTTCATTTTTTCCCCATTATGTAGATAGGGGCAAAATTGTTTGGTGACTTGGAAAGCGCGGGGTTAAAATTTCACCTCACAATATAGCTTTGACGCTCTCAGGGTCCAGACGTGTGACTGTGCAAAATTTTGTGCCTGTAGCTGCGACGCCTCCAACACTTTTCCTTTCACTTTTTCCCCATTATGTAGATAGGGGCAAAATTGTTTGGTGAATTGGAAAGCGCGGGGTTAAAATTTCACCTCACAACATAGCCTATGACGCTCTCGGGGTCCAGACGTGTGACTGTGCAAAATTTTGTGGCTGTAGCTGCTACGGTTCAGATGCCAATCCCGGACATACATACATACATACATACATACACACACACACACATTCAGCTTTATATATTAGATATATATATAGAGAGTGGCGGTGCAGGGATAGCTGTATATATAGAGACTGGCGGTGCAGGGATAGCTGTATGTATATATATATATATATATAGAGAGAGTGGCGGTGCAGGGATAGCTGTATATATAGAGACTGGCGGTGCAGGGATAGCTGTATATATATATATAGAGACTGGCGGTGCAGGGATAGCTGTATATATATATATATACTGTATTTTCTGGCGTATAAGACTACTTTTTAACCCCTGAAAATCTTCTTAAAAGTCGGGGGTCGTCTTATACGCCGGGTGCCGTCTTGTACGCCGAGTGCAGACACCAATGTGTATATGGTGGGTGGGGGGGAGTGGTCCCGATGACGAAGAGGGGGCGTCTCACAGGAAAGTGTGAGTGGAGTATCCCCCATTACCTCATTGTAGCTGCAGCATGGGGTCTCTGTGCTGGGGAGAGGCGGCAGCTGCTGCTCCTCTTTGTGCCGCATGGGTGCTGTGCTGTGGGGCGGTGGCCGCCGCCGCTCCCCAGCACCCCACACTGCAGCTACAATGAGGTAATGGGGGATACTCCACTCACACTTTCCTGTGAGATGCCCCCTCTTCGTCATCAGGACCACTCCCCCCCAAAAGGCACATTAGTCACCGGCCCTATAAGACGACATACGGCGTATAAGAAGACCCCCGACTTTTAAGAAGATTTTATATTTTAACTGGAAAAGTTGGGGGGTCGTCTTATACGCCCAGTCGTCCTATATGCCGGAAAATACGGTATATATATATATATATATATATATATATATATATATATATATATATATATATATATATATATATATATATATATATATATATAGAGAGAGAGAGAGAGAGAGAGTGGCGGTGCAGGGATAGCTGTATATATAGAGACTGGCGGTGCAGGGATAGCTGTATATATATATAGAGAGAGTGGCGGTGCAGGGATAGCTGTATATATATATAGAGCCTGGCGGTGCAGGGATAGCTGTGTATATATATAGAGAGTGGCGGTGCAGGGATAGCTGTATATAGAGAGTGGCGGTGCAGGGATAGCTGTATATATATATATAGAGAGAGTGGCGGTGCAGGGATAGCTGTATATATAGAGACTGGCGGTGCAGGGATAGCTGTATATATATATATAGAGACTGGCGGTGCAGGGATAGCTATATATATATATAGAGACTGGCGGTGCAGGGATAGCTGTGTATATAGAGACTGGCGGTGCAGGGATAGCTGTATATATAGAGACTGGCGGTGCAGGGATAGCTGTATATATATATATATATAGAGACTGGCGGTGCAGGGATAGCTGTATGTACAGAGACTGGCGGTGCAGGGATAGCTGTATATATATATATATATATAGAGACTGGCGGTGCAGGGATAGCTGTATGTACAGAGACTGGCGGTGCAGGGATAGCTGTATGTACAGAGACTGGCGGTGCAGGGATAGCTGTATGTACAGAGACTGGCGGTGCAGGGATAGCTGTATATATAGAGACTGGCGGTGCAGGGATAGCTGTATATATATATAGAGAGACTGGCGGTGCAGGGATAGCTGTGTATATAGAGACTGGCGGTGCAGGGATAGCTGTATGTACAGAGACTGGCGGTGCAGGGATAGCTGTATATAGAGAGTGGCGGTGCAGGGATAGCTGTATATAGAGAGTGGCGGTGCAGGGATAGCTGTATATATAGAGAGTGGCGGTGCAGGGATAGCTGTATATATAGAGAGTGGCGGTGCAGGGATAGCTGTATGTACAGAGACTGGCGGTGCAGGGATAGCTGTATATATAGAGACTGGCGGTGCAGGGATAGCTGTATATAGAGAGTGGCGGTGCAGGGATAGCTGTATATATAGAGACTGGCGGTGCAGGGATAGCTGTATATAGAGAGTGGCGGTGCAGGGATAGCTGTATATATAGAGAGTGGCGGTGCAGGGATAGCTGTATGTACAGAGACTGGCGGTGCAGGGATAGCTGTATGTACAGAGACTGGCGGTGCAGGGATAGCTGTATATATAGAGACTGGCGGTGCAGGGATAGCTGTATATATATATAGAGAGAGACTGGCGGTGCAGGGATAGCTGTGTATATAGAGACTGGCGGTGCAGGGATAGCTGTATGTACAGAGACTGGCGGTGCAGGGATAGCTGTATATAGAGAGTGGCGGTGCAGGGATAGCTGTATATAGAGAGTGGCGGTGCAGGGATAGCTGTATATAGAGAGTGGCGGTGCAGGGATAGCTGTATATAGAGAGTGGCGGTGCAGGGATAGCTGTATATAGAGAGTGGCGGTGCAGGGATAGCTGTATATATAGAGTCTGGCGGTGCAGGGATAGCTGTATGTACAGAGACTGGCGGTGCAGGGATAGCTGTATATATAGAGTGGCGGTGCAGGGATAGCTGTATATAGAGAGTGGCGGTGCAGGGATAGCTGTATATATAGAGTGGCGGTGCAGGGATAGCTGTATATAGAGAGTGGCGGTGCAGGGATAGCTGTATATAGAGAGTGGCGGTGCAGGGATAGCTGTGTATATATATATATTATACATTTAGGGCTGATTGGTTGATGATAGTTACATTATATCTATAGACGCCTCTTGGACACATTGCTGTCCGGGGAGGAAGGTGAGACCCCCGAGATCCGCCCACACACCTGAAAACTACCCAGCCCCCTCACCTGGGAGGCGGCGACCCCCGGGCCCTCACCTCAGCTCTGCTCTCGGGATGCCGCCGGTGCTGCGGGTTTGGGGAGACGCTCGGAGCCTCCAGCACAGACGTCACGGGACTGTTTCCTCCACAAAGTGAAAGTGAAAACTACCAAAGTCTCCTCCCACATTAACGGACTGCAGAGAAGCTCCGCCTCCATGTACAGGCCCTATATACCGTACAGAGCCCTATATACAGTACAGAGCCCTATATACCGTACAGAGCCCTATATACCGTACAGAGCCCTATATACCGTACAGAGCTCTATATATACCTACAGAGCCCTATATATACCGTACAGAGCCCTATATATACCGTACAGGACACTGCTTACTGTATAGCGTGCTAAATAATGTACAAGGCGCTATATACTGTACAGGGTGCTATATACTGTACAGGGCGCTATATATACTGTACAAGGCGCTATATACCATACAGGACTATATATACTGTACAGGGTGCTATTTACTGTACAGGGCGCTATATACTGTACAGGGCTATATATACTGTACAGGGTGCTATATACTGTACAGGGCGCTATATACCGTACAGGGTGCTATATACTGTACAGGGCGCTATATACTGTACAGGGTGCTATATACTGTACAGGGCTATATATACTGTACAGGGCTATATATACTGTACAGGGTGCTATATACTGTACAGGGCGCTATATACCGTACAGGGTGCTATATACTGTACATGGCTATATATATACTGTACAGGGCTATATATACTGTACAGGGTGCTATATACTGTACAGGGCTATATATACTGTACAGGGCTATATATACTGTACAAGGCGCTATATACCGTACAGGGTGCTATATACTGTACAGGGCGCTATATACCGTACAGGGTGCTATATACTGTACAGGGCTATATATACTGTACAGGGCTATATATACTGTACAAGGCGCTATATACCGTACAGGGTGCTATATACTGTACAGGGCGCTATATACCGTACAGGGTGCTATATACTGTACAGGGCTATATATACTGTACAGGGCTATATATACTGTACAGGGTGCTATATACCGTACAGGGCTATATATACTGTACAGGGCTATATATACTGTACAGGGCTATATATACTGTACAAGGCGCTATATACCGTACAGGGTGCTATATACTGTACAGGGCGCTATATACCGTACAGGGTGCTATATACTGTACAGGGCTATATATACTGTACAGGGCTATATATACTGTACAGGGCGCTATATACCGTACAGGGCTATATATACTGTACAGGGCTATATATACTTACAAGGCGCTATATACCGTACAGGGTGCTATATACTGTACAGGGCGCTATATACCGTACAGGGTGCTATATACTGTACAGGGCTATATATACTGTACAGGGTGCTATATATACTGTACAGGGCGCTATATACTGTACAGGGCTATATATACTGTACAGGGTGCTATATATACTGTACAGGGCGCTATATACTGTACAGGGTGCTATATACTGTACAGGGCGCTATATACCGTACAGGGTGCTATATACTGTGCAGGGCTATATATACTGTACAGGGCTATATATACTGTACAGGGTGCTATATACTGTACAGGGTGCTATATACTGTACAGGGCTATATATACTGTACAGGGTGCTATATACTGTACAGGGTGCTATATACAGTACAAGGCGCTATATACCGTACAGGGCGCTATATACTGTACAGGGCTACATACTGTACAGGTCTATATATACTGTACAGGGCTCTATATACTGTACAGGGCGCTATATACTGTACAGGGCTATATATACTGTACAGCGTGCTATATACTGTACAGGGTGCTATATATATACTGTACAGGGCGCTATATACCGTACAGGGTGCTATATACTGTACAGGGCTACATACTGTACAGGGCTATATATACTGTACAGGGCTCTATATACTGTACAGGGCGCTATATACTGTACAGGGCTATATATACTGTACAGCGTGCTATATACTGTACAGGGTGCTATATATACACTGTACAGGGCGCTATATACCGTACAGGGTGCTATATACTGTACAGGGTGCTATATATACTGTACAAGGCGCTATATACCGTACAAGGCGCTATATACTGTACAGGGCTATATATACTGTACAGGGTGCTATATATACTGTACAGGGCTATATACTGTACAGGGCTATATACTGTACAAGGCTCTATATATACTGTACAAGGCGCTATATACCGTACAGGGTGCTATATACTGTACAGGGCGCTATATACTGTACAGGGCTATATACTGTACAGGGCGCTATATACTGTACAGGGCTATATATACTGTACAGGGTGCTATATATACTGTACAGGGCGCTATATACTGTACAGGGTGCTATATACTGTACAGGGCGCTATATACCGTACAGGGTGCTATATACTGTGCAGGGCTATATATACTGTACAGGGCTATATATACTGTACAGGGTGCTATATACTGTACAGGGTGCTATATACTGTACAGGGTGCTATATACTGTACAGGGCTATATATACTGTACAGGGTGCTATATACTGTACAGGGTGCTATATACAGTACAAGGCGCTATATACCGTACAGGGCGCTATATACTGTACAGGGCTACATACTTACAGGGCTATATATACTGTACAGGGCTCTATATACTGTACAGGGCGCTATATACTGTACAGGGCTATATATACTGTACAGCGTGCTATATACTGTACAGGGTGCTATATATATACTGTACAGGGCGCTATATACCGTACAGGGTGCTATATACTGTACAGGGTGCTATATATACTGTACAAGGCGCTATATACCGTACAAGGCGCTATATACTGTACAGGGCGCTATATACTGTACAGGGCTATATACTGTACAGGGCGCTATATACTGTACAGGGCTATATACTGTACAGGGCACTATATACTGTACAGGGCTATATATACTGTACAGGGTGCTATATATACTGTACAGGGCTATATACTGTACAGGGCTATATACTGTACAAGGCGCTATATATACTGTACAAGGCGCTATATACCGTACAGGGTGCTATATACTGTACAGGGTGCTGTATACTGTACAGGGCTATATATACTGTACAGGGCTATATATACCGTACAGGGTGCTATATACTGTACAGGGTGCTATATATACTGTACAGGGCTATATATACCGTACAGGGTGCTATATACAGGGCACGGCCCTAACTAAACAGGTGCAGGGGTTGCAATCGCACCCGAGCCCTGGAGCCTAGGGGGCCCTAAAAGTCCCTCTGGCCTATAGAAAAAGAATATTGCAATGAAAGATTTTAAATATTTGGGGACCCCGTTGGAGCTTTCACATTGGGGCCCATGACTTTCAAGTTATGCCACTGGCACTACTGTATAGGGTGCTATATACTGTACATGGCACTATATACTGTATAGGGTGCTATATACTGTACAGGGCTCTATATACTGTACATGGCACTACATACTGTATAGGGTGCTATATACTGTACATGGCACTGTATACTGTATAGGGCGCTATATACTGTACAGGGCTCTATATACAGTGCACGGCCCTACATACTGTATGGGGTGCTATATACTGTACAAGGCATAATATACTGTAGATGGTGCTTTATACTGTGCAGGACACTATATACTGTACAGGGCTTTTTTGGTCTGTATGGAACAATCCGCAATCAGTAGTGTAAGGGTATGTGTCCACGTTCAGGATTGTTTCAGGATTTGGTCAGGATTTTATGCAAGTAAAATCCTGACCAAATCTGCACCTGAGGTCACTGGCAGGTCACCTGCGTTGTCCTTACGTTTTTTATGCTACGTAAGGACATGCTGCGTTCTGAAAAAACGCACCGCATGTGCGTTTTTGCGGGAATTCCGCATGCGTTTTTTAATGCATAGTGGAGACGGGATTTCATAAAATCCCCTCCACTATGCTGTAACATCTGTACGCTGCATTTTTGACGCTGCGGCTCAACGCTGCGTCAAAAACGCAGCGTTTCCTGAATGTGGACACATACCCTTAGTCAATAGGAATAGGCTGGTGGACGAGCGACTGTCTTTGCACATACCTTAGGTCCGTGTGTAAAGAATCACAGCATGCTCTGGTCCGGTCCATTATGCAGATCACAGCATGCTCTGGTCCAGTCCGTTTTGCAGATCACAGCATGCACTGGTCCGGCCCGTTTTGCAGATCACAGCATGCACTGGTCCGGCCCATTTTGCAGATCACAGCATGCACTGGTCCGGCCCGTTTTGCAGATCACAGCATGCTCTGGTCCGGTCCGTTTTGCAGATCACAGCATGCTCTGGTCCGGTCCGTTTTCCAGATCACAGCATGCTCTGGTCCGCTCCGTTATGCAGATCACAGCATGCTCTGGTCCGGTCCGTTTTCCAGATCACAGCATGCTCTGGTGCGGCCCACTTTGCAGATCACAGCATGCTCTGGTCCGCTCCGTTATGCAGATCACAGCATGCTCTGGTCTGGTCCGTTTTGCAGATCACAGCATGCTCTGGTGCGGCCCACTTTGCAGATCACAGCATGCTCTGGCCTGGCCCGTTTTGCAGATCACAGCATGCTCTGGTGCGGTCCGTTTTCCAGATCACAGCATGCTCTGGTCCGCTCCGTTATGCAGATCACAGCATGCTCTGGTGCGGCCCGTTTTGCAGATCACAGCATGCTCTGGTCCGCTCCGTTTTGCAGATCACAGCATGCTCTGGTTCAGTTCGTTTTGCAGATCACAGCATGCTCTGGTCCAGTTCGTTTTGCAGATCACGGCATGCTCTGGTCCGGCCCGTTTTGCAGATCACAGCATGCACTGGTCTGGCCCGTTTTGCAGATCACAGCATGCTCTGGTCTAGTTCGTTTTGCAGATCCCAGCATGCTCTGGTCCGGCCCGTTTTGCAGATCACAGCATGCTCTGGTCCAGTCCGTTTTGCAGATCACAGCATGCACTGGTCTGGTCCGTTTTACAGATCACAGCATGCTCTGGTCCGGTCCGTTTTGCAGATCACAGCATGCCCTGGTCCAGTCCGTTTTGCAGATCACAGCATGCTCTGGTCCGGTCCGTTATGCAGATCACAGCATGCTCTGGTCCAGTCCGTTATGCAGATCACAGCATGCTCTGGTCCGGCCCGTTTTGCAGATCACAGCATGCTCTGGTCCGGTCCGTTATGCAGATCACAGCATGCTCTGGTCCGGCCCGTTATGCAGATCACAGCATGCTCTGGTCCAGTCCGTTTTGCAGATCACAGCATGCGCTGGTCCGGCCCGTTTTGCAGATCACAGCATGCTCTGGTCCGGTCCGTTTTGCAGATCACAGCATGCTCTGGTCCAGTCCGTTTTGCAGATCACAGCATGCTCTGGTCCGGTCCGTTTTGCAGATCACAGCATGCGCTGGTCCGGCCCGTTTTGCAGATCACAGCATGCTCTGGTCAGCCCGTTTGGCAGATCACAGCCCGCAGCAGGGTAGTAGTGCATGCGTTGTTCATGTACTAATGTTGAAGGATTTGCAGGTCAGGATGTGGTAAATGTGCACGAATTCTGATCATTGCGGCTCCTTATACATCAGAGCCGAGCATCTGGGCATAAATGGTCGTATTCTCACAGCACTTAGGCTACTTCCACACTTCCATCGGCCCGACGGATGTTGTGCTAAATTTAGCACAGCGTGGGCAGCGGATGCAGTTTTACAACGCATCCGCTGCCCATTGTGATGAGCGGGGAGGAGGGGGCGGAGTTCTGGCCGCGCATGCGTGATCGGAAATGGCAGACCCGACGGACAAAAAAAACGTTACGTTGAGCGTTTTTTTGTCACAACGGACCGCTAAAACACAACGCATCCGTCGTCCATTAAAGTGTATGGCAAAAAAACGGATCCTGAGGGCACATTAGCAGGATCCGTCTTTTTGCCATAACGGCAGATTGCGATGGAGGCAAAAGGACGGAAGTGTGAAAGAGGCCTTAGGCACCGCAGTAACCAGAACGCGTCCCCCCTGTCCACGGTCCGTGGAGCTTGCTGTAAGATGCACGCGTTCTCCAGAGAATGTCATAGGGAGCGAGGATCAGATGGCGGGCTCATCACAATGCAGCCACATTTACTGACATTATAGCAGCAAGTGACAACCAGTGCGGTCGCCTGGTCAGCGTGCAAAGCCCAGAGGAGCGCAGGAACCGATGGACATCTCTGGAGATGATCGTACGAATAGGAAGGCTATGTGCACACGTAGGAAGAGGTGCACAATTTTCTGCACAAAATCCGCATCTCCTGGCAGAGTCCGCAGCCGCGGTTTTTATGAGGAATTGATGCGGATTTTGTGCGGTTTTTGCCACTGCGGATTTTTATCATGGAGGGGTACAGAAACGCTGCAGATCCGCACAAAAGACGTGACATGCACTTCTTTGAAATCCGCAGCAATTCCGCACAGCTTTTTTTTTTGGCCCATTGAATTACATTGTACTGTACATCACAGTGCGGATCTGAAGCGTTTCTGCACGGAAAAATCAGCTGCGGATCCGCAGCAAATCCGCATCGTGTGCACATAGCCTAAGACCTCTCCAGTGCCCTATGTGGGACCCTCAGGCTGTATTTACACTTTGCACCCACAGTACATTTTTTTTTGTGGCAAAACTATTTTTCAAAAATGAAAACCACGCTGGTCACACCATGCAGACTTTGGGTACATTCACATTGAATTTGGACCAGTAAGTCTGTGCCTGAAGCACTGGGGCCATTACCCTTACTATGGAGAAGTCATTAGTGCTCGGTCTTTCCTTTGGTTCAGCACAATCTGCCATACTGCGGTCGGCACAAAATCGTGGTCCGTTACGGCTTTAGAAAGTGGAGAGTCGTGAAGCAGAGGCCACACGGCCCAGAGCGACGTCACCCGGCTCATTAACGTCCTGGCCTCCTCGGTATTCCACCGACATGTGCACCAAAGGCAATGTGACCATAGGAGAAAGAGGCCACGACTGTGACCCTCCAGAGACGACGTCAGACTCCAACGGAAATAGATTTTATTTTACAACCTGCAACATATAAGGATCAGGTCACACTGTCAGCAATGCCGATCCCCCCGCACGGGCGGCAGCATTCTGGGGTCACTACCCCTGCAGTCATCTGCCGCGCCCACGATTAATGACCCTCACACAGTATCCATAATCAGTGCTGCACCGCAGTGCGGTACAATCTGTAGCTTTAGTTTAGGTCACATCAGCCCTGGTGCCATCACATTACAGACACTCCTTGGTCAGAGCTCCATATTCATCAGACGCCTGGATTACAGCAAAGATCACGTCCATCATCTGCAGCCCGTCCTCCTGCAAGAAAAACCAAAACACTAAGAAGAGGGACAGATGAGAGCGACAGAGGCCTCAGTCCTGAGGAAATAAATCCATTTAGGACAAGAAAACATTGCAGCTGCAGACAGTTTTCGCTTACCTTTTCATCCATATAGGCGCAGATACCAAATTACATGTAAATATTTAAAGGGAACCAGTCAGCAGATTGTGCTCAGTGACTACAGACAGTGTCAGGTCAGTGCCGTTATACTGATTACACTGATACCTGTGATCAGGATTGTGCTCAGTAACTACAGAGAGTGTCAGGTCAGTGCCGTTATACTGATTACACTGATACCTGTGATCAGGATTGTGCTCAGTGACTACAGACAGTGTCAGGCCGGTGCCGTTATACTGATTACACTGATACCTGTGATCAGGATTGTGCTCAGTAACTACAGAGAGTGTCAGGTCAGTGCCGTTATACTGATACCACTGATACCTGTGATCAGGACTGTGCTCAGTGACTACAGACAGTGTCAGGTCGGTGCCGTTATACTGATTACACTGATACCTGTGATCAGGACTGTGCTCAGTGACTACAGGCAGTGTCAGGTCGGCTCCGTTATACTGATTACACTGATACCGGTGATCATGATTGTGCTCAGTGACTACAGACAGTGTCAGGTCAGTGCCGTTATACTGATTAGGCCGGAGACACACTACTGCGAGATACGGCCGAGTCTCGCTGGTTAAAAGCAAGCTGTGGCACCTGCACTCCGGAGCGGAGCGTGCAGCTGCATAGCAATACATGGAGCTGCACGCTCCGCTCCGGAGTGCCGGTGCCACAGCTTGCTTTTAACCAGCGAGACTCGGCCGTATCTCGCAGCAGTGTGTCTCCGGCCTTACACTGATACCGGTGATCAGGATTGTGCTCAGTGACTACAGTGTCAGGTCGGTGCCGTTATACTGATTACACTGATACCTGTGATCAGGATTGTGCTCAGTGACTACAGACAGTGTCAGGTCGGTGCCGTTATACTGATTACACTGATACCTGTGATCAGGATTGTGCCCAGTGACTACAGGAAGTGTCAGGTCGGTGCCGTTATACTGATTACACTGATACCTGTGATCAGGATTGTTCTCAGTGACTACAGACAGTGTCAGGTCGGCTCCGTTATACTGATTACACTGATACCTGTGATCAGGATTGTGCTCAGTGACTACAGACAGTGTCAGGTCGGTGCCGTTATACTGATACCTGTGATCAGGATTGTGCTCAGTGACTACAGACAGTGTCAGGTCGGTGCCGTTATACTGATTACACTGATACCTGTGATCAGGATTATGCTCAGTGACTACAGACAGTGTCAGGTCGGTGCCGTTATACTGATTACACCGATACCTGTGATCAGGATTGTGCTCAGTGACTACAGTGTCAGGTCGGCGCCGTTATACTGATTACACTGATACCTGTGATCAGGATTGTGCTCAGTGACTACAGTGTCAGGTTGGTGCCGTTATACTGATTACACTGATAACTGATCAGGATTGTGCTCAGTGACTACAGACAGTGTCAGGTCGGCGTCGTTATACTGATTACACTGATACCTGTGATCAGGATTTTGCTCAGTGACTACAGGCAGTGTCAGGTCGGCTCCGTTATACTGATACCTGTGATCAGGTTTGTGCTCAGTGACTACAGTGTCAGGTCGGTGCCGTTATACTGATTACACTGATACCTGTGATCAGGATTGTGCTCAGTGACTACAGACAGTGTCAGGTCAGTACCGTTATACTGACTACACTGATACCTGTGATCAGGATTGTGCTCAGTGACTACAGTGTCAGGTCGGCGCCGTTATACTGATTACACTGATACCTGTGATCAGGATTGTGCTCAGTAACTACAGACAGTGTCAGGTCGGTGCCGTTATACTGATACCTGTGATCAGGATTGTGCTCAGTGACTACAGACAGTGTCAGGTCGGTGCCGTTATACTGATTACACAGATACCTGTGATCAGGATTGTGCTCAGTGACTACAGTGTCAGGTTGGTGCCGTTATACTGATTACACTGATAACTGATCAGGATTGTGCTCAGTGACTACAGTGTCAGGTCGGCGTCGTTATACTGATTACACTGATACCTGTGATCAGGATTGTGCTCAGTGACTACAGACCGTGTCAGGTCGGTGCCGTTATACTGATTACACTGATACCTGTGATCAGGATTGTGCTCAGTAACTACAGACAGTGTCAGGTCAGTGCCGTTATACTGATTACACTGATAACTGATCAGGATTGTGCTCAGTGACTACAGAATCAGGTCGGTGCCGTTATACTGATTACACTGATACCTGTGATCAGGATTGTGCTCAGTGACTACAGGCAGTGTCAGGTGGTGCTGTTATACCGATTACACGGATAACTGATCAGGATTGTGCTCAGTAACTACAGACAGTGTCAGGTCGGTGCCGTTATACTGATTACACTGATAACTGATCAGGATTGTGCTCAGTGACTACAGAATCAGGTCGGTGCCGTTATACTGATTACACTGATACCTGTGATCAGGATTGTGCTCAGTGACTACAGACAGTGTCAGGTCGGTGCTGTTATACCGATCACACCGATACCTGTGATCAGGACTGTGCTCAGTGACTACAGACAGTGTCAGGTCGGTGCTGTTATACCGATTACACTGATACCTGTGATCAGGATTGTGCTCAGTGACTACAGGCAGTGTCAGGTCGGTGCCGTTATACTGATTACACTGATAACTGATCAGGATTGTGCTCAGTAACTACAGTGTCAGGTCGGTGCCGTTATACTGATTACACTGATACCTGTGATCAGGATTGTGCTCAGTGACTACAGACAGTGTCAGGTCGGTGCTGTTATACCGATCACACCGATACCTGTGATCAGGACTGTGCTCAGTGACTACAGACAGTGTCAGGTCGGTGCTGTTATACCGATTACACTGATACCTGTGATCAGGATTGTTCTCAGTGACTACAGACAGTGTCAGGTCGGCTCCGTTATACTGATTACACTGATACCTGTGATCAGGATTGTGCTCAGTGACTACAGACAGTGTCAGGTCGGTGCCGTTATACTGATACCTGTGATCAGGATTGTGCTCAGTGACTACAGACAGTGTCAGGTCGGTGCCGTTATACTGATTACACTGATACCTGTGATCAGGATTGTGCTCAGTGACTACAGACAGTGTCAGGTCGGTGCCGTTATACTGATTACACTGATACCTGTGATCAGGATTATGCTCAGTGACTACAGACAGTGTCAGGTCGGTGCCGTTATACTGATTACACTGATACCTGTGATCAGGATTGTGCTCAGTGACTACAGTGTCAGGTCGGCGCCGTTATACTGATTACACTGATACCTGTGATCAGGATTGTGCTCAGTGACTACAGACAGTGTCAGGTCGGTGCTGTTATACCGATCACACCGATACCTGTGATCAGGACTGTGCTCAGTGACTACAGACAGTGTCAGGTCGGTGCTGTTATACCGATTACACTGATACCTGTGATCAGGATTGTGCTCAGTGACTACAGGCAGTGTCAGGTCGGTGCCGTTATACCGATTACACTGATAACTGATCAGGATTGTGCTCAGTAACTACAGACAGTGTCAGGTCGGTGCCGTTATACTGATTACACTGATAACTGATCAGGATTGTGCTCAGTGACTACAGAATCAGGTCGGTGCCGTTATACTGATTACACTGATACCTGTGATCAGGATTGTGCTCAGTGACTACAGACAGTGTCAGGTCAGTGCTGTTATACCGATCACACCGATACCTGTGATCAGGACTGTGCTCAGTGACTACAGACA